>NC_064859.1:62756211-63113779 GCF_024139225.1 Suncus etruscus | reverse complement strand
AGAATGAAACATCTGAAATCTCCAACCAGATCAAGATTAACTGATGCCCACTTGCATCACTTGTTACAGCAGGCAGTGACAAATATGAAACTGGACATTGACCATCTCTTTAGCCAAAAGCAGGCCCACAGTTCCCATTGAAATACTGGTGCGTGATCTGTTTATTTATAAATGGTTTTCATATTATTTATATAAGATATGTGCAGTGTGAGTAGGAATTAGTAGCTCATATAGTCCGACCCTCCAGCTCTCTAAGGGACCGTAATCCGGCCCCACTTTAAAAAGTTTGAAGACCCCTGCTCTACATGCTCAGATACCCATTGGGGTAGCTTAGGAAGTTGGTTCTTGTCTTTGACTTTGTTTCCTAATTTTTTTCACCTCAAAACCCTGTTTTGTTTTGGTTTTTAACCTCAATGTCCTTGTAGTTAAATCTCAATTTTCTTCCCCATAACTCTTCTCTTGGTTTAAGAAAAGAAGTAAGTATGAAGACAAAAGGTATAAGTTCAAGTTGTGGGTAGGATTGCTGGATAGATGGCTCCTGGGGATGGGATGAAGTCTAAAAGAGAAGGAGTGGTGGGTAGTTTTGCCTGAAGGCGAATATAGCCTGCTTTATGGTTTCCATGCTGTCATCTGGTGCCCATTGTTGACTTCCTAGTGATCTCTTATTCCTGGTAATGCCCAAGCAGCATAAGGAGCCTGCGGGCATAATCAGGACCAAAGGAGCAACGAATGAAATGGTCCTTGAACCCCAGCTCTTTCAAAGACAAAACTGAGTTTGTGCCTGGGATAATTTATGTGAAAAATTATTTTCTCTTTTCCCATCCCTATTCCTCTTATTCCTTCCAAATACGTTTAGGAAAGAAGACAAAAGGGTCTTACAAATTTAGCTCCCTGGTGGAAACCTTTAGAATAAAAAGCTCATCAATAACAACCAAGTTGGACATGCCAAACCACCATTCTGATGGCAATGTGTTTCTCCACTGCCTGGGTCTTGATGTGGAACTGACAAGTTTTCAAAGCTTTGTTCCTATTTCCAAGTAGGATCCCATAGGAGAAAGCCAAATGTACATTCCTAATCAGTCATGTAGGAGACCTGGCCTCTCTTGGGCCAGTCTCTGCCTCTCAGGAGGGCATGCCCAGAATCTACTCTTTTCCCACCATAAGTCTTTTTCATGCTCCTGTCTTCTCTGCAATATGTGAGCCATAGCAGTCAACTTTCTCCCTGGCTTGGGCAAATTCCCTATGAATGGCCCCTGCTGGTCTCTTCTGGGCCACTTTTGTTCTGGGGAGCTTGCACACACTCACTTGCAGCTTAGTTGGGTGTTGGGTGAACTCCAGGTTGACAAGAACCCAAGTGGTTGATTAAAAACACCCCCCAGGCACACAACTCAGACTCAGACTAAGGAGGCAGTTCAAGGGCATGGACTGACCATCTGTTCCAGACAGAGGGCACAGAGGTCAAGATATGTTTGAAATCATTGTGTTTTGACCAA
The DNA here is from genome assembly GCF_024139225.1 of Suncus etruscus. NCBI lineage: Eukaryota > Metazoa > Chordata > Mammalia > Eulipotyphla > Soricidae > Suncus > Suncus etruscus. The sequence continues at coordinate 63,112,286 of NC_064859.1, read as the reverse complement.
AAACTCCATTAACCTGGATACAATAGGACAATTGTCCCATGGCAGACAAAGCCAAAAGCTCAAGACCAGGACAAGCTGAGCTGACTGAATAGGCTGGACAGAGTGCCTCAGGCCAGTGTCATGGTGCAGGGACAGGCTGTCCTGGTCCTGGCAACCTCAGTGACAGACCAGGCACACCATTCTGGAGCAAGTCACCAATCTTTCTTTATCAGGCAAGCAGCAGCTCATTCATCTCTGAAATAGATGAAAATAAATGAGCTTTCTATTCTCATGAAGTCACCACTGAAAGAGATAGTATGTGGGAAGGGACAGAACTAATTTGTGCAAGAGCCACAGGTAGAGAGTTGAGTGAACTGTATCTGTTTTTCCTGTGGAAACACTTGGAAGTAAGCAGTCATTGATCATATGAATTAGGGCTAGACTTGGACTGGCTCCCAATGTTGCTCATGATTCCTATCTCCCCAGGACCTGATAATAAAAAAATCTCTAAGAAAAGAACTGATATTTTCCTGCAGTTGTGACTCTATGAATATCCACATTTTCAATCATATTATTTGCTGCTGGGCAAACTTGAAGGGAGGGAGAGTGATAAGACACCGTAAGAGTCCCCCAATCTTGGCACAGATCCTCAGGAAAGGAAAGAGAAGGTATGAAATAATCTTGGGGCTTTTGCGAGAAAGTCTGTCTGCAAAATCTGGATTCTGCTTCTGTTGGTTAGGCCAAAGTTGTGGCATCTACCAGAAGAAAAGAAGTGTGGAAAGCTGCTGGCCCATGAGGGCTGCTTCTGCCACCACGTGACATCAGTTACTATGGCAATTATCAAGCAGGAGAGAATTGTCCACAAGTTGAACTTGTATCTGACAAGTCAAATTTGTCAGTTTGAGAAAAAAGTAAAGAGGATGACTTTTTTTTCTTGATGAGGTTTCTTTGGCCTTTCCCCCTGACTTTATCCTTCTCAGATAGGTAGGCCTTTTCCATATCGATATCCAGAGATGAAGAAAACTGGTTTTATATACTTGTTCTGTATATGACTATGAGAACAAAATCGATGTTGCTGAAACCAGTGGCTTCCTGTGATCATTTCTGAATAAAATAATAATCATCCAGTAATTCCACTACAGACCTTCTAATGGAGCACCAACCACAGACTTGGTCTATTCTGTGATAGGAATCCTGCCAAGGCCTGGATTTTCTCTCCAACAAGTGTATTTCATTTTCTTCTTTGGCATGAGCTGCCTGGCGTCATCCCAGTAATGAGCATCTGTGTGTGTCTGTGTGTGCTTGTGTGTGTGTGTGTATGTGTGTGGCCTGCTGTTCTATGTTGCTCAGCAGGCAATGACTTTTACAGACTGTATCTCAGATTAATGTAAAGCAGTCACTTAAAGGCCACATCATCAACTGTTAAAGGCCACCCCAACTGCAGGAGTCTTGGAAAGAGCCATAATAAAAGGGGAGTAAACCAGGGTGCAGTAGGACACAACCAAGGTCCTCAGCATGGCTTTGATATTACATTCTAAGGGCCCTTGGCCATTCTCTTGTCTATTCTGGGGACTTGGTAACCAAAGACCTTGACTGTGTGTTATACTTGGTGACTGAATGCAGCTGTTAGGGTAGTTGGTATTCTTTGAGGTGGGAATGAAACCTTTATTTTGTCAAGGACCATTGGAATATTTATGCCATTTTTATGGGTCATAAAAATGATCAAATTAAGAAGTAGCCTACAGGGCTTAAGCCATAATAAAGTTGCCTTGCAAGCAATCAACCCAAGTTTAATCCCTTGTGTTACATATGGTCCTTTCATGCTGTCAGAAATTATTCTTGAATGAATATGTACTGGCACATACTTGAGCAGTGTCGGGTGTAGCCCCAATAACTAAGAATTTTTAAAATAAAAAACAATTATTCTATTATTTGGTCAAATGTTTCCTTTTTTTGGGGGGGGTTTGGGTCACACCCAGCAGCTCTCAGGGGTTACTCCTGGCTCCATGCTCAGAAATCGCTCCTGGCAGGCTCGGGGGACCATATGGGATGCCGGGATTCGAACCAATAACCTTCTGCATGAAAGGCAAATGCCTTACCTCCATGCTATCTCTCAGGCCCCCTGTCAAACATTTCTTTATTATGTTGTGTTCGCCTCAGTATTAACAGACCAAAAGATATCATCAACCTTCTGTTGCCCATGTGGCAAACATTCTCACCCTTACTTGAAGCTCTTGAGCCTAGAAAAAAGTTCAAACTTTACAGCCATTTAAGTCCTTAGATCAGCCCCAGTCTCAAGTAGAAATGTGGGACCTGGAAGGAATCTATGTTCACCAACATAATGGAATACTAGATAACTGTAAGGAATGAAGCAATCATGCAATTTGCTGCAACCTGGATGGAACTAGAAATATTATGTTAAATGAAGTAAGCCAGAAGAAGAAGGGTAAATACAGAATAATATCACTGACATATAATCTGTAGAATAATTTCATAAAGAAATGCAATGGTTTAAATGGGAGTTGTCTCAAACACTCTTGGTTCCAGCGTATATGGCAAGGGAAAGGAAAGAAACATTTTATAGTCTGAGCTAGGAGTGTGGCGAATAGACTTAAAATGCTCGTCCTATGTTCATCCATGCAGCATGCAAGCCCCTACCTGCACATGAGAACTCAGGAAAGAAGTCCAGGGTAGGGTGGAGTGTTTCCTCCCCTATAGCTGGGAAGCATGGAGCACCCTGTTCCTTATCACATAACAGTCAGCACTTGCTGAATAAGAAAATACAATTCTTCACCAGACTGAGAGGCCTTAAGGACACAGCAGAGGCACCTCCACTATAATTTTTATGTCCAACTCCTTTTAGCTTGGCCATGTGGCAGTGAGGAGAAAGATCAAAGGCATTTCTGGACATAAATCAGGGGAAACTCCAGTGGAAAGACAGACTTTTCACTCCCTGCAAATATTGGGAAAGAAGGAAAATGTCTTCTAATTATGAGATTTCATGTTCAATTAAAACAGGTGTTCTTGGAAAGCAGCCCAATGCCCCGCACCCCAATGTTTGCAATATTGTATTGGGCAGGTGCTGGTGGCACAGCAGTGCACTGTCCCCACTGACCAGGTCTTGGCAGAGATTTGGGTTAGCTGAAAGTTGCCAGGACAGGGCTTTAAGAGTGGCACCTCCTCACTCTCCTTGTAATCAAATTGCAGGCCAAGAGCCAAGTCTAGAAATAAGATCCATAAATCTAGGAACCTTGTGTGCTAATAATACAACTTGAAGGTAGTATATAAAGAGAAGGAGAAGAAAAGCTCTAGACACCAGCCAGAAACTTCTACCCAGGAACAATGCCCAGCATATAGTGGCCAGAATCTACTGGAGAAAGTTAGGGATGCTAGATAGGTGCACCTTCTGGGACCTCCTTTCTCAATGCTGTCTCCTTGCAAAGGGACCTAGAGAAGATAGAGAAAAATCTCAAGTATCTGGATAATCTTGAGGGTTCATTGCCTTCCCCAGGCTACCCACAGACCTACTCTCCCTAAGGGCTTCTTGATTATTATTTATTGAGATCCAGTCTCAGTGACTGTACCTTGGTCAGTCCCCAAGAAGCATGTCCTTCCAGCATGCTGGCTGCTGGCTTTCCTCCTCATGCTGCTCACACAAAGCCACCAGGCCTGCTGTCACCTCAGTTTCAGCTCCTACAGCTCCCTGTCTGACCTGTTAGCACAGACCTACCAAGACAGGACTGCCTGTCAGAGCTATCTCCTTGGTCCAGCCCTACAGCTCCCCATTTGGGAGTGGGTGCCAAGAAGAGTCTCCAGAGACGTCACCAGCAGCCCACCCTCCTCAGCCTGGAAGGGGACTGTCTCCAGTTCTGGGACAAACTGTCATGTTTCTTCAACAGGTTGTCTTTGGAGGCTCAAAGTTTCAAGCATTTCCTCATGGAGATATAAAGACATTTATTGAGGAAAACTCATTAAAAACAACATGAGCATGAAGCAAAGTTTGATGCATGGAGACAAGAATAGACACATAGAAAATCAAATGCAACTGAAATACTAAAATGTGTAAGTATCTATGAATACGATTTTATATATCAATATACTTTTCATTTTATTTTTGGATCATACCTGGCAGTGGCTGGAATTGAACATAGGTTGACCTCATGTATGGTAAGTCCCTCACCACAGTACTAGCTCTCCAATCTCTATATGTTACTTTATAGGCAATTAGAAATACATACAATGTTCATGCTACTCAGAAGTGTACCCAGAAGTATTCGTATTGTTGTTCTTCCTATGGTATGTTTAAGTCTAAGTACAACACATCTTTGAATCAGGCTGCCTGAGTTTAAGTCAGTTTAGCCCTTTAATCCACCTGAGAGCTTGGGCAGTCTCTCCGTGACTTGCTCATGAGTGTACTAGTGCCACACAGAAATTGTGGACCCTTGCCTGCACCTTTGAAATGGTGAAACATTGCATTCTGTGCAAAGTTTGTTGGCACACGTGCACGTACACACACACACACACACACACACACACACACACACACACACGCACGCACATGCATACAAAGCCACCTAAATGATATTTTTTTTTGGATATTTATCCCACAAATATAAAAAATGCAACAAAGGAAGTCCATCTGGGCTAGAGCAATAATACAGTGTGTTCAATACCTGAAATCCAATATGGTCCTCCATGCACTGCCAGCAATCATTTATGAATGTAGAGGCAGAAGTAATCCTTAAGCATTTCTAAGTATGACACACACCCAACCCTCTCTCCAAATACATAAACAAAGAAGTTCATTATTGTAATGAGAGTATTGCTTAGATGAGGGATTGTAAAGGAGGGGAAATGATCAAATTTAAAGACAGTTTTTTTTTTTTAAATAAAATGTGTCAGTATTTGATCAAGCCATATCATATGTGTGGATAAGATGGAAAGTATTGGAAAGAGAAGAATCTGTGGCAGCTATGTGTACTGGTTTTGCCTGGCGTTTGTTTGTTTATTTATTTATTTATTCATATACTGGTTTGGGTTCACACCTGCTGTGTGCTCAGGGCTTATTCCTACTTTGTGGTCAAGGATCACTCCTGGCAGTACTTGGGGGACCGATTGGAATGCTGGAGATAGAACCCAGGTCAATTATCACATGTAAGGCAAATGCCCTACGTGCAATCATATCTCTCTAGACCCTGTTGTTTATTTTTGGAGCAAACTTGGTGGTGGTCCAGTTGGCTTGAGAATTGGGGCAGTTTCAGGGAGGATGAGACAGGCTACAGTTCTATGGCTTTGGGGTGGTGACTTCATGATGCAAGGGCAAGTTGTAGCACTGCTTTAGTTTCTGAATGAGACCTTCCTTATGAGCAGATGTCTGGGGTAGGACATTTCTAGCACTGTAAGCAATAGACCTACTGACTTACTTGTATAATACTCTAGAAAGAATATTTCAGTCCAGTAATCATATTAAAAGCATCTTTATGGCTTGGTCCAGGGGTGGCGAACAAGTTCAACACAAAGAGCCAAAATTTTAAACTGTGAGAGTCAGAGAGCCACACCACGCAGTGACCTGCCAAAATAGACAAACACTCACACAAAAGCACATACTTTTAACAATAATATATTCAACACATATTGCATTTTGCCATTTTGAGTGAGGGTCAAAATCCTGCAGTGATGGCTGCATCCTCGACACTAAGAACTAACATGGAACCCAACATGTGACACACTGGTCCCCCGCTAGCTGGCCCGTGCAGTTGTTTCTGAGGAATGGGAGACACAGGATGCCGCAGCCTGGGGGTGGGACTACACACTCGGAGATCTCTCCTCAGAGGTCTCTCCTCAGAAGCAGCAGAAGAAAATCCAAACTTGGCAAAGAGCCACAGTATATAAAATAATGGTAAGAGGCAAAGAGCAGCATTTATTTTGGCTGGGAGCCGCATGTGGCTCGAGAGCCACTTGTTCACCACCCCCGGCTTGGTCACTTCCAGGAAACCCTTGATGCATTTATTCTGATGCTCAGAGAATTAAAAGATTATTTCCATTTCCATTGATTTTAGGATGAAGCATTGAGGTGACCCCAGGAATCAGGGGCTGAGGAAAATTGGAAATTTTTATCCCAGGTGCTATATTCAACCCTCTAATTGGAAGAATTAGAATAAGTTCACCTGTCCCATGATGCAGGCAGAATCCAGTGGAGAAGGAAGGGCTCATTTGGGACATAACCATAAACCCTGACAGGCGTTGCAGAGACTCTCACAGCCATCAGCCACACAGGGAGTGTATCACCATCTGATTACCTGTTTGTTGACACCAGGCTCTGTACATTCTAATTCACTCTCCCAAACCTTCAAAGTCAGTATCCAATTTAAATCTTCTGAAATCACTGTGCATAAGTGAAATCTGAGGTTCAGAGCTTCAACAACTTCCATTGGGTCCCAGCATTAGTGACAGTGGAAGGAGCTCATGACTATCAAGTGCCAAACAAACAGATTCTTTCGCTCCTGTGTTGTCTAAATTTCAGCAGATCCTGCCACAAATATATACCGTGTTGACTTGATATGTATCTTAGATTCACTTTAAGTCAGCTAGTATTTTATATAGCTTGGCCTTAGGAATAAATACTCTTGGAATAGTGGACTCCACATTTTCCTAATCTCTTCAAAAATAGCTAACTACTGAAATCCTGCATTTATCTCCCTCCTCAATCTTACCAGATTTATCTCCCTCCTCAATCTTACCAGATAACAAATTCACAGCAACCAGGGGTGGGACAAGAACAAGGGAGATTTTGTTTATTTATTTTGCTTTTGGGGTCACACCCGGCAGTGCTCAAAACTTATTCCTGGCTTTTCTCTCATGCATCACTCCTGGTAGTGCTCAGGGGGCCAGAGATCAAACCCAGGTTGGCCATGTGCAAGGAAAACTCCCTACCTACTATAATATTACTCTGGCTCCACAAGAGAGATATTAAGCCAAATGAGAAAACAGGTGCCAATGCTGGTGATAATTGATTTTATTCTTGTAGTAAGACTAACATGGTTAGTTGTTCTAGACTGCTTTATAGTGGTAGTCCTAAGAGTCTCAGTCAATAGTCTTCTCTCAGAACGTTTATGGAAAATTTGTGGGGAGAAGAAGCACAGAGGAAAGAGATAAGCAGGAGGAAGCACTAACCACATACAAATTAGTGGTGTGTAAATGCGTATTTTGTTTCTTTGGACCATCAGACAAGTAACCACCATCTGAGTGGCACCTGGCATTCTCTGGAATTCATTCTGGAGGCCAGAATTCTAAAATGAGATGGCAACAAGGCTTCTGTCTCTTTCTGAAGACCCTGAAGGAGGTGGTCTTTGTCTGTGCTAGTACCAGTGTCTGCCAGCCATCTTTCCTTCTCCTTAGCTTATAACTATGTCACTGCCACCTCTCTGCTGTCTTCTTAAAGCTGTGTGTTTGTGTGTGTATGTGTGTGTAAGAGAGAGACAGAGAAAGACAGAGAGAAAGAGAGACAGAAATAGACACTCCAGGTGTCTATTTTCTTATAAGAACTACAATCATTGAATTAGGTTCAACCTTACTCTGCCCTAAATAATTTGATTTAAACTAATCATATTTTCAAGATCTTTTTTCCTCTAGTAATTTTCCAGAGTTTCAGGCAGATGTGAATTGGCAGCTGTGACCATTCATACCTCTGCAGAGAATTTGAGCGCATGTGAGAGCATTTGCTTCACAATGATGCTAGAAGGGACTTGATGACAGGAAGTGGCTAGGAGTGAGAGATAGTCTGTGGGGAGAGACACCCCAAGGAGGTTCAGGGAATTCTCAAGTGTTTATGGGCCTTCATTGCTGGTCCTAGACATACTCCTTTCTTTTGTCAAAGAACTCCTCCATATTATTTCCTGCTTCCTTTAGGTTTTAGAGCACTATGGCTCTGTGATTCTGGAGAACAAAGTTTTAGGACATCCTAATCTGTCATAAAAGAGGTAAAAGGTTTTCTTTGGCTCTTAAAGTCTATTGCACACCTGGTATTACCAGGGAATTCAGTCAAGGTGGACACACACTGATGGGAAGAAGAGAAAACATATGTTGGTGTTTCTTCATCAATTATGCTCCCCCATAGTCACCAGCCCAGGGAGTCAGCTTAAGTTGCACAAAAAATAACACTTCCAATTGCTCTGACAAGGAAGGTGGGCAGGATAGCTAGTGGTCTGCCCTTGTTTTCTGCTGATGTCACCTCCTTGTGTGTGAGGAAGGTTGTGGGCTTAGAATGAGGAGTTCCAGAAATCAAGTTGTAGAGGGATTGCCACAACCTAGGCACATGGGAGGTTACAGCCATGTTGGATGGTGGTTGTCCTAGCCTGTGCTGCAGTGAGTCATCCTGCTGGTCAGTCTTTCATGAAAGAGAAAGTCCAAGTTTTGAGGGGCAGAATGATAGTTCAGAAGGTAGGGTGTAACATTGCAGGCAGACAACTCAGGTTGGGAATCCCATGTGGTTCCTAAAGCCATACCAGAGTGATGCCTTAGCACAGCCAAGTGTGGCCAAAATGAAAAAGAAAAAGAAAAGAAAAGGAAAAATAGAAAGAGAGGCTGGGAAAATATTGTAAGTGCTGCCTGTGTGTGTCTGTCTCCTGTCCTGTCGCCTGAACCTCTTGGGAGTGGGCCGAAAAGAGGCTCCAGAAAACTTGCTCTCCCAGAGGCTCTTTCAAGGGCGGGAGCACCAAGGAGCTGGTTCATAACGTGAAAACCAGCTATAAGCAGTACTTTGCAGAAGTCAGGTCCCCTGTTTGTGACATCAGGCTGGGAAAATATTGTGAGTGCTGCCTGTGTGTGTCTGTCTCCTGTCCTGTTGCCTGAACCTCTTGGGAGTGGGCCAAAAAAAGGCTCCAGCAGAGCACGGCCCCTCCGCTTCGCTACGCAGCCGTTCTTTCTAAGGAAAGAACAACATTGCAACAAGAAGAAGAAATGACACTAAGAACTGTGCTGGATTACTGAAGCCCAGCATTTCTCCCCAGAATGCCTTCTCTGCTGCATGCTCGGGCCTAAGATTTGACCCAGTGTGAGGCTTCATCCACGGAGGACTCCCCTCCCTTAGAGGCAAGTCAGCCCATCCAGAAAGGGAGGAGCCAGAGGAGTGTGCTGCCTGCATCATATAGACAATGAATACCACCACAACACGTAGAAAAACCCACAATACAAGTGTGACAATGGGGAAACAACGCAGGCCAGCATCAGACATAGAGAATGAAGATGACAATTCTGAGGACCAGATAATGACCAACCAACTAATCAACCTCTCAGATAAGGACTTTAGACTAGCAATATGGAAGATGCTTAAAGATCTCCAAGAAACCATGGATAGAGTTGAACAGAACACTAATAAGAACCAAGAAAATATGAAGACAGAAATCACAAAACTCCAAACTGAAATAACATGTCAACTAACAGGCCTGAAAAAAATCAGTAAACGAATTGAATGGCAAAATGAATATGCTCTACACCAGGGTAACAGAAGCTGAGAATAGACTTGATGCTGTGGAAGATGAGATAAATAACAACTCTATACAGCAGGAGAGATTGGAAAAAAAAAACTTAAAGCAAATGAACAGACAATGGAAAAATTAGTCAAAGAATGGGAACAGATGAAAATAGAAGTTTATGATATGCTCAACAGAAACAACTTAAGAATCATTGGAGTCCCAGAAACCCAGGAAGAAAATTTCCAGGAAGAATCAATGGTCAAGAACATCATTAAAGAGAAACTTCCAGAGCTAAAAAATATAGCCAGGGGTCCTCAAACTTTTTAAACAGGGGGCCAATTCACTGTCTCTCAGACCATTGGAGGGTCTGACTATAGTAAAAACAAAACTTATGAACGAATTCTTATGCACACTGCATATATCTTATTTTGCAACGAAGAAACAAAACAGATAAAAATACAATATGTGGCTTGTGGGCCATAGTTTGAGGACCACTGAATATGTGATTAAATCCTGCATGCCTGAAGAGTACCAACCAAAAGAGACCCCAGAAAAAATACCCCCAAACACATCCTAGTCACAATGATGAATCCCACAGATAGAGACAGAATTCTGAAAGCAGCAAGATCAAAAAGGGAAATTACATTCAAGGGAACATCCTTGAGATTTACAGCAGACCTGCTACCAGAAACATTCAAGGCCAGAAAGCAGTGGTGGGACATAGTGACAAAACTCAATGAAATGAATGCTTCACCTAAAATACTGTATCCAGCAAAACTCACTTTTCAGTTTGATGGAAAAATACATGGTTTCACAGACAAACAACAGCTTAGAAACTTTACAGAATCAAAACCAGTCTTAAGAGAAAAACTGAAAGACCTAATTTAAGACAAGACTGACCAAAAGACACATCAAATTTCAATGTAAAGATGGCAATAAATCCCAAGACAGTTCTTTCTCTCAATGTCACTGGACTAAATGCACCAGTTAAGAGACACAGAGGGGCTAAATGGATCAAAAAACTCAATCCAACCTTCTGCTGCCTCCAAGAAATGCACCTGAATATTCAGAACAAACATAGACTCAAAATAAAAGGCTGGAGAAAAATTATCCAAGCAAACAACACCCACAAGAAAGCTGGAGTGGCCATACTAATGCAAACGTTATACTCAGGAAGGTTGTAAGGGACAAAGATGAACATTATATATTTGTCAAGGGGTATGTAGTGCAGGAAGAAATCACTCTCCAAAATATATATGCAACAAATGAGGGTCCAGCAAAATATTTAATACAATTGTTGACAAATCTGAAAAATAATATAAATAACAACACAATAATTGTGGGGGACCTCAACACGGCTTTGTCAACACTGGATAGGTCAACCAGACTGAAACCCAACAAAATATACTTGACCTGAGAAGAGAAATGGAAGAAAGAGGCCTAGTGGATATATATAGGACACTCCATCCCCAGAAACCTGGATACACATTCTTCTCCAATGTACATGGGACATTCTCCAGGATAGACTACATGCTGGCACATAAAACATACCTCCATAATATCAAAAGCATAGAAATCTTGCAGGCTACCTTCGCTGACCACAAAGCTCTGAAATTATTTGCGAATTCTAAAGGGACACAGAAGAAAAACTTTAACACCTGAAAGTTAAACAGCCTCATACTTAATAACCAGTGCAGCCAAGATGAAATCAAAGAGGAAATCAAAATGTTCCTGGAAAAAATGATAATAAAGACACAAAATATCAGAACTTATGGGACACAGCAAAAGCAGTACTGAGGAAAATTTGTAGCTTTGCAAGCACACATCAGGAAGGAAGAAGAGACTTACCTGAGTAGCTTAATGGCGCAGCTCATAGAACAAAAAGTGCTCAACAAAAGGATCCAAAAATAGAGAGACAAGGAAATAACAAAGCTGAGAGCAGAAATCAACAAAGTGGAAACCCAAAAAACAATCCGAAAGATCAACGAGAGCAGAAGTTGGTTCTTTGAAAAAATAAACAAGATTGATAGACCACTGGCAAAACTAAGAAAGAAAGAGAGAGAGAAACTTGATATCTCGTATTAGGAATGAAAAAAGCAGAGATCACTACTGATATGGCAGAGATTCAAAGGGTAAACAGAAACTACTTTGAGAAATTCTATGCCACTAACAATGAGAACCAGGAAGAAATGGATAAATTCTTGGACTCTTATAATCTTCCACGGTTGAAAGAAGAGGATGTAGCATATCTAAACACCCCCATCACCATTTATGAAATTAAAACGGTAATCAAATGTCTGCCAAAAAACAAAAGCCCAAGCCCAGATTGATTCACTGATGAATTCTTTCAAACTTTCCAAGAGGAACTACTACCAATTCTGGCAAGACTCTTTCATGAAATCGAAAAAACGGAAACACTTCCAAATAGCTTTTATGAAGCCAACATCACCTTGATACCTAAGCCAGACAGAAATGCTACGAAAAAAGAAAATTACAGACCAATATCGCTGATGAATGCAGATGCAAAGATCCTCAACAAAATCTTGGCAAATAGGATTCAATACTTCATTAAGAAGATCAACCACTACGATCAAGTATCATCCCAGGAATGCAAGGCTGGTTTAACATCCATAAATCTATCAACATAATACACAACATCAACAACAAGAAAAATAAAAATCACATGATAATATCAATAGATGCAGAGAAAGCGTTTGATAAGGTCCAATACCCATTCTTGATCAAAACTCTCAGCAAGATGGGAATTAAAGGAACCTTTCTCAATATAGTTAAGGCCATCTACCACAAGCCAGTGACAAATATTATCTTCAATGGAGAAAAACTAAAAGCCTTTCCTCTTAATTCTGGCACAAGATAAGGCTGTCCTCTCTCAGCACTCCTATTCAACATAGCACTGGAACTACTTGCTATAGTGATTAGGCAAGAAAAAGATATCAAGAGAATCCAGATAGAAAAAGGAAGAAGTCAAGCTCTCGCTGTTTGCAGATGACTTGATACTTTTCTTAGAAAACCCTAAAGACTCTACCAAAAAGCTTCTAGAAACAATAGACTCATATAGCAAGGTGGCAGGCTACAAAATTAACACACAAAAATCAATGGCCTTTCTATACACCAATAGTAATAAGGAAGAAATGGACATTAAGAAAACAACCCCATTCACAATAGTGCCACGCAAACTCAAATATCTTGGAATCAACTTGACTAAAAATGTGAAGGACCTATACAAAGAAAACTATAAAACTCTGCTCCAAGAAATAAGAGAGGACACGTGGAAATGAAACGCATACCCTGCTCATGGATTGGCAGGATTAACATCATCAAAATGGCAATACTCCCCAAGGCATTATACAGATTTAATGCTATCCCTCTAAAGATACACATGACATTCTTCAAAGAAGTGGATCAGGCACTTTTGAAATTCATTTGGAACAATAAACACCCTCGAATAGCTAAAGCAATCATTGGGAAAAAGAATATGGGAGGAATAACTTTCCCCAACTTTAAACTTTACTACAAAGCAATAGTTATCAAAACAGCATGGTTTTGGAATAAGGACAGGCCCTCAGATCAGTGGAATAGGCTTGAATATTCAGAAAATGTTCCACAGACATACAATCACCTAATTTTTGATAAAGGAGCAGGAAATCCTAAATGGAGCAGGGAAAGCCTCTTCAACAAGTGGTGTTGGCACAACTGGCTAGCCAATTGCAAAAAATTGAATTTAGATCCCCAGCTAACATCATGTACGAAGGTAAAATTCAAATGGATTAAAGACCTCGATATCAGACCCAAAACCATAAGATATATTGAACAACACATAGGCAAAACACTCCAGGACATTGAGACTACAGGCATCTTCAAGGAGGAAACTGCACTCTCCAAGCAAGTGAAAGCAGAGATTAACAGATGGGAATATATTAAACTGAGAAGCTTCTGCACCTCAAAGGAAATAATGCCCAGGATACAAGAGCCACCCACTGAGTGGGAGAAACTATTCACCCAATACCCATCAGATAAGGGGCTAATGTCCAGAATATACAAGGCACTGACAGAACTTTACAAGAAAAAAACATCTAATCCCATCAAAAAATGGGGAGAAGAAATGAACTGACACTTTGACAAAGAAGAAATACAAATGGCCAAAAGACACATGAAAAAATGCTCCACATCACTAATCATCAGGGAGATGCAAATCAAAACAACGATGAGATACCACCTCACACCCCAGAGAATGGCACACATCACAAAGAATAAGAACAAGCAGTGTTGGCGGGGATGTGGAGAGAAAGGAACTCTTATCGACTGCTGGTGGGAATGCCGTCTAGTTCAACCTTTATGGAAAGCAATATGGAGATTCCTCCAAAAACTGGAAATCGAGCTCCCATACGATCCAGCTATACCACTCCTAGGAATATACCCTAGGAACACAAAAATACAATACAAAAACCCCTTCATTACACCTATATTCATTGCAGCACTCTTTACCATAGCAAGACTATGGAAACAACCCAGATGCCCTTCAACAGACGAATGGCTAAAGAAAGTGTGGTACATATACACAATGGAATATTATGCAGCTGTCAGGAGAGATGAAGTCATGAAATTTTCCTATACATGGATGTACACGGAATCTATTATGCTGAGTGAAATAAGTCAGAGAGAGAGAGAAAAATGCAGAATGGTCTCACTCATTTATGGGTTTTAAGAAAAATGAAAGACATTCTTGCAATAATAATTTTCAGACACAAAAGAGAAAAGAGCTGGAAGTTCCAGCTCACCTCAGGAGGCTCACCACAAAGAGTGATGAGTTTAGTTTGAGAAATAACTACATTTTGAACTGTCCTAATAATGAGAATGTATGAGAGAAATGGAGAGCCTGTTTAGAGTACAGGCGGGGGTCAGGGGGGTCGGAGGGAAACTTGGGACATTGGTGATGGGAATGTTGCACTGGTGATTGGGGGTGTTCTTTACATGACTGAAACCCAAACACAATCATGTATGTAATCAAGGTGTTTAAATAAAAAAATAAGAAAAAAAAGAAATAGAAAGAAAGAAAGAAAGAAAGAAAGAAAGGAAGGAAGGAAGGAAGGAAGGAAGGAAGGAAGGAAGGAAGGAAGGAAGGAAGGAAGGAAGGAAGGAAGGAAGGAAGGAAGGAAGGAAGGAAGGAGGAAAGAAGGAAGGAAGGAAGGAAAAGAGTGTTTAAAAATAGTTATCTTCAATTGCCAGTCCATGGAACAATGCCAGTATGAAGATGTAGAAAAGTCAAAGCACCAGTCTCCTGCCTTAGTTATACTCCCAATCCATAATGGTACACAGGATTGTACCAGGTATAAAAATGTTGAAGAAGACTTTTTTAAAAGAATATAAGATCAGATTATATATTAGGAAGTTAATTATTGGGTTGTATCCATGTGATAACAAAGGCAACCAGGCCAAATTCCATTCAAAATAGATTAAAGAGCTTGATAACAAAAAAAAAAAAAAAGAAAAAAAGAAAAAGAAAATAACCCCATTCACAATAGTGCCACACAAACTCTAATATGTTGGAATCAACTTGACTAAAATGTGAAGGACCTATACAAAGAAAACTATAAAACTCTGCTCCAAGAAATAAAACAGGTCACGCAGAAATGGAAACACATACCCTGCTCATGGATTGGCAGGATTAACATAATCAAAATGGCAATACTCCCCAAGGTATTGTACAGATTTAATGCAATCCCTCTAAAGATACCTGTGACTTTCTTCAAAGAAGTGAATCAGGCACTTTTGAAATTCGTTTGGATCAATAAACACCCTAGAATAGCTAAAGCAATCATTGGGAAAAGAATATGAGAGGAATTACTTTCCCCAACTTTAAACTGTACTACAAAGCAATAGTTATCAAAACAGCATGGTATTGGAATAAAGACAGGCCCTCAGATCAGTGGAATAGGCTTGAATACTCAGAGAATGTTCCCCAGACATACTATCACCTTATTTTTGATAAAGGAGCAAGAAATCCTAAATGGAGCAAAGAAAGCCTCTTCAACAAGTGGCGTTGGCACAACTGGCTAGCCACTAGTAAAAATTGAACTTAGACCCCCAGCTAATATCATGTACGAAGGTAAAATGCAAATGGATTAAAGACCTCAATATCAGACCCGAAACCATAAGATATAGAGAACTAACACGTAGGCAAAACACTGCAGGACATTGAGACTACAGGCATATTCAAGGAGGAAACTGCACTCTCCAAGCAAGTGAAAGCAGAGATTAACAGATGGAAATATATTAAGCTGAGGAGCTTCTTCACCTCAAAGGAAATAGCGCCCAGGATACAAGAGCCACCCACTGAGTGGGAAAAACTATTCACCCAATACCCATCGGATAAGGGACTAATCTCCAAAATATACAGGGCACTGACAGAACATTACAAGAAAAAAAACATCTAATCCCATCAAAAAATGGGGAGAAGAAATGGACAGACACTTTGACAAAGAGAAATACAAATGGCCAAAAGACACATAAACAAATGCTCCACATCACTAATCATCAGAGAGATACAAATCAAAACAACTATGAGGTACCACCTCACACCACAGAAATTGGCGCACATCACAAAGAATGAGAATAAACAGTGTTGGCGGGGATGTGGAGAGAAAGGAACTCTTATCTACTCTGGTGGAAATGCCGCCTAGTTCAACCTTTATGGAAAGCATTATGGAGATTCCTCCAAAAACTGGAAATCGAGCTCCCATACGACCCAGCTATACCACTCCTAGGAACATACCCTAGGAACACAGAAATACAATACAAAAATCCCTTCCTTACGCCAATATTCATTGCAGCACTATTTACCATAGCAAGACTATGGAAACAACCAAGATGCCCTTCAACAGACAAATGGCTAAAGAAACTGTGGTACATATACACAATGGAATATTATGCAGCTGTCAGGATAGATGAAGTCATGAAATTTTCCTATACATGTATGTACATAGAACCTATTATGCTGAGTGAAATAAGTCAGAGAGAGAGAAAAATGCAGAATGGTCTCACTCATCTATGGGTTTTAAGAAAAATGAAAGACATTCTTGCAATAATAATTTTCAGACACAAAAAAATAAGAGCTGGAAGTTTCAGCTCACCTCATGAAGCTCACCACAAAGAGTGATGAGTTTAGTTAGAGAAATAACTATATTCTGAACTGTCCTAATAATGAGAATCTATGAGGGAAATGGAAAGCCTGCCTAGAGTACAGGCGGGGGTTGTGTGGGGAGGAGTGAAATTTGAGACATTGGTGATGGGAATGTTGCACTGGCGATGGGTGGTGTTCTTTACATGACTGAAACCCAAACACAATCATGTATGTAATCAAGGTGTTTAAATAAAATAAAATATATTAAAAAATAAAGAAAATATGACTAACTCTAAAAAAAAAAGAAAAGAAAATATAGAAAGAAAATAATGTCCCAATATTGGTGTATGGCCACTTCCAGCCTCATAGATTTGCCTGGAGGTCTTGCTTACTCGCTTCTGTGCAGGCCTTATAGGCAATGCCTCATGAGCCCTGAAGAGGTTTTGTCTATATTCTGGTGCTACTGTACTTCATGTGAGGTAGCTACCAGCTCAGGCAAAAAGTTAGCCCTTACTGTGGGGGTCTATCAGAGGGGAAACTCTGCTGTCCTCTAGATACAGCCTGAGAGAAAAGCACAACCTTCACAGCGGGGTGCTTGTCAGTCCTATATGCCTTCCTTGGACCCTATTGCTAAGAAAGGCCACACGTGTGCATGCACGTGCACACACACATACACACACTCATGAACACAAAGCAATGCAAGCATACTCTAGGGTGGCTTCTGTTATGTAATTTGTATGGCAGGTGCTCCCTGCAAAGGGGATCCTAGTGCTATGACTTAAGCTGAGCAGACAGGCAGTCTCAGAGGGGAGGGGAGGAATAACTCTGATCTATGCAGTCCCTTCCAGACCACAGTCATGGTGACCTGGACCCTCAAAATTGGTGTGTGGATTGCCACCTCGGTCCCAGTGAGTCCATAAGTCACACTTGAGTATGTCCCATGTGTGAGCTTTGAAAGATATCAGCCACAGACATTTGTCAGCCTACCAGACTGTCAAAAGTTTGATTTCCAGGCTCGTGTCATGCAGTTCTCACTTATCTCTGCATCTGTCTCATTTTCTCTGTATGTTTTTCTGTCTCTGACTTTCACACAGGTAGACAACCTGACATAGATAACCTGCTCTGAGGGGGTCCCCAGGTATTTCTAATATGAAATGGCCAAGTTGACTTCTATGGGCATATGGCAGTTGAAGATGGCCCTTTATCTGTGAATTGTATTCCGTACAGCAAAGGGGCCTCAGTAGTGATCCATGGGACCATTCATGTGTCTGTAGTCTTTAAAAAAATAGAATCACACTAAAAAACACACACACCCATACACACACATTCACACACATTCTTATATACACACACCTACATCCATACACACCTATATACTAACAAACTTTCACAAAGGGATTTTTCACAAGTGATTAGATTTCATGACAGTCTGAGAAGTTCTGAGCTCTCCAGGCAGCAAACTGGCAGAATACCCATGGTGTAAATTCTAATCCAAAGATCTACAAACCGAAGGCCCATAAAGAGTCAATGTTTTAGCTTCTTGGCAGGAAAAGAACAGTGTTTCAGTTGAAGGTACTAGTAATGCACAAGATATTTTCTTCCTCATGGAAGGCTCAACTTTTATGCCTTATTCCAGTCTTCACCTGATTAGAAGGACCACCCACCTAGAAAGAACCACCTGTTTATTTCTAGTCTATTTTATTACATGTTAAATTTTGGGAGAAGATATGTGCAGAACCATCTTCCAGACAAGGGGTTAACATTCAAAATAAATAACAATTCATGCCACTTAATAACATCAAAAATATATAACTTAATTATACATTAGACAGAGTTTATACTGACATTTTACCAGAGAAGAGATACAAATAGGCAATAGACACGTGAAAAAATATTGTTTATTAATTACCATTAGAGAAAACCAAATTAAAATCACAAAGATATTTCCTCATATGTAATAGAATGGCTATTCTCAAAAGGACAAGTATGTTTAAGTATGTGTGTGTATTTGAGTGTGCATATTGATGAAGATAAGAGAACTCACACAAACAGCTATGAATAAACCACAGTGGAGAATGGCATAATCATGTAGTATAAATACTATGGAAATTGTATGGAAGTTCCTCCACATTTTAAAATAAAGCTATTATTTGATCCAGCTATCCCACTAATGACTATTTATTTAACAAATATGCAAACACTGATTTGAAAAGTCATATGCCCTCCTATGTTCACTGAGCATACAATAATCAAGATATAAAAACAACTTAAATACCTATCAATATGAGAGTATAAAAAGATGAGTTTTAGATATATATATAACATATGCAATGTACATATATCTATACATACACAAAGTGGAATAGTGTTTAGCAATTAAGAAAAACTATCTAGTTATTTGTGACAGCATCAGTAGACCTTGAAAAGAATTATTTTAAGAAAAAAGAATTAGATGGAGAAAGAGAAATACCACAAAATTTAACTTGTATGTGAAATAAAGAGTGAAAGCAAACTAACATGCAACACAAAGCAAAAACAACCCCTTAGGTTCTGTCAACAGGAGAAGGAGTGGGGCATGGGTGGGAACAGTGGAGGGGGGAGGGGGGACGGTTGAGGATGGAAACTAGAGCTTTGGTAGTAGGCTAGGTGCGAAGAGTCTGTTCATGCTCCTGAAACTTACAGAGCTCTGTAAACCAGTCACTTCAATGGCCCAATGAATGAAGAAAAATTAAACTCATCTAAACACACTCCTGGGAGATTCCTCTGTAAAAATAATGTTGGACCAAATGTCATTATCTGGGCACCCCAAGATACAGTGCAGTTGACACAAATTTAACCACTGTAGACCTCAAACCAATCAGATTCCCTCTACAGAGTAATTTCCCATTGGGAGAACCAGACCAGCTGCTCTCAGCACTGTCAGGGCCTGAAATTTTTCTTCCAGACTTTCTTTCCTTCTCATCAGACCACTCCATTCATGTACCTTCTACAAAACTATATTTTTAGCCTTAAAGGCTGAGCTCCTTACCTGCAATAGTAGCTCAGGCTCTTCCTCCATTATGGGGGTCTTCTCTTGCATCTTCCTACATACTACTGGACAGGTAGTCCAGCCAAGAGGCCTGATGTAGAGCCTTTCATCCTCAGTCTTATTGTAATAGTCTTGACCAAAGTGTACATACATGTGTTTTTGTGTGTGCATGTATGTGACCAACCACTCATGTCCAGAGATACCCTTCTACCTGAAGGTCACAACCCATAGAATTGTGATGGCTCCTAACAGGATCTCCATTAAGGCAGGCAAATTTGAAAGACTTCAGTGGATCAGAACTTGTCCAGAAGTTTAGAATTTCCAGAGTGCTCAGAGATGATTGATAGATTTTTGGTTTATATATTTTTTTTATTTGACATGGTTCTAGGAATAACTCAACCTACCAAAGGTATTCAGAGGTCAAGAGTGCTCAGGGGCCCATGCAGAACTGGGGATTCAATTCAGATGCTTGTATCAGCTAGGCATGTGTCCACCACTTAAACTATCCCATTTGCCACTGGAAATAGGGCTGCAATAATAATTGTGCATACTGTGTGTGGATCCTTATCTTCCCATCCTTGTCATGGCAATAGTTACAGTGGAAAGGTCAAAAGAAAATGTTTTATTTTTTCTTTTTGTGTGTGTGTGTACATGTGTAGTTTCTTTTGGGGATACTTTGTAATTCTCAGGATTCACTTCTGGTTTTGTGATGAAGGATAACTCCTGACAGTGTTTGAGCAACATGTAGGGTGCCAGACATAAAACCTAGGTTGACCACATGAAAGACTGCATTCAATGCTTATCTGCTATATTATCATGGCTCCAATTCCCAGGAAGTTATTTTGGGAAACCTGTCTTGAGATGCTTAGTTTAGTTTCTATAAAAGCAGAAAACAGAGGTGTGTGTGTGTGTGTGGTGTGCCCTCATATGTACATGCACACTTGCATATTGAAAATTCTGAGTTTGAATAGCTGCATTTTTGCAGAGTACATCGGAAGCTGAGCTGGAGGATGAGCTTACCTTAGCTCTGGCTACAGTTTCTGTCTGGTCACAGGCAAGGAGGAGAGAAGGCTGGAAACTAGAGATAAAAATGGCTTGACTAGGACCTAATCTTGTCATTTTTGAGGTGGGGTCACAGGAGGTTGGATTTCTTCAGGATCATGTGGTCCAGCTGCAAGTGGGAGCTGTGCATGTTTGTGTTCTTCAGAGTCCAGTCATTTTAAAGACCAACAGTGGAACTGGAGCTTGCCAATCATGACAGCACTGCCCCTGTGACTTCATGGTGGTGAAGGAAGGATTTCGTTTGCAAGGCAGAGACCAATGGTCAAGATACTTGACCATATTCCAATGAGGAATTCTTCATCTTAAAGAAAAGAGAAAGGCCATGTTAGCAGTCTGGATTCTTCACTTTTCAACTCTCTCATTGCTGCTTATTCCTGCACTGCCCCACAGTTGTATGACCCCAGGGCCTTTGCAAAAATGCTGTTTTCCCTGCTCTGAGGCATTTGTTTTATTTCCTATCTTGTTCTTAAACAGCTGCTTAGCAGAACCCTCTCAGAAAAAGACACTCTTTCTGTCAGTTTATTAAGGAATGTCAATCTGTTCATGTCTGTCTACTGAAAAGACTAACACTGGGAGACAACTTCTCTTGATTTGCTGATAGTTCACCTGCACAGCAGTCCACAGACTGACAGTTCTAACCAAGGTGGCAGACCTGTGGGTCTGAAACTTTCTTCATCTGTAGAATAGTAGTGGTCTTGGAACTTGTAGAATCAGTCTGTGGAACTGTCTTTAGTGAGCAACTAATTTCCATGATTCTCTGTCTTGGAGGGGGTTACCCCACCAGGGCTCCATACAGAGGGCTGGCTTCTCTGGCTGCAAAGAGCATTTGGGGACGAATTCTAGAATTTAGGAATTATATGTTGGGTCCCAAAGACTTAGAAAGTGAAGTGAAGGAACAGCAACTGGTAATGGCCAATGTAGTGATGAAGCCAATGTAGTAATGTAGGCAGCAGCATGCTGTTCCCTGGATAGGCATCATAGCCTTGTACTACTGCCCTAATGCCCAGCAATCAGTATCTTTATCTGGGGAATTTCTGGCAATGTAAAGCCTATTGTAGCATAGCAAACTCTTCTCCTATATTGGGCTTTTCTCAAAACTCTAAGCAAAGAACCACCAAAAAGAGTATTTTTGTGATGGGAAGCCATCTTGGGTCCCCAAGGTTCCTGCTTACAACCATCTCAGCTTTTGCCAGGATTTGTCTGCTCCCTTGCCCATGGACTCTCCACAGTTAGAAATGTTCACAAGGAACAAATTCTTATCTAATAGAGATGGGAACACAAATTTGGTAATGTAATTAGGCCTTTTACCCTGATCATTGGCATAATGATTTGGCTCAGGCCTCAGAAGAATGGGCATCACCCACACACACACCTGAACAATGGATACCTTATGGAAACAACCACAATTGTCTATAACATTACCAGGATCCAAGCCTCTACCAGGGAAGACCTACCACTACTTTGGCATTGACTTACTCCAAAGAGTGCTCCCAACACCCAGATGACTCAGCAACAGTCTGCATGCAGGGCAGATCGCTCTGCATTTAATGGTATGCTGAAACTAGAGGATGCTCCACATCAGCCTGACATCGATGAAAGAAATGCACAGAATCCAGAGTCTTTAAATATAAGAATCTGATACCAACAATAGCTAAAGTGTGAAAAAGTTTCACCGGGACCTTGAGAATGACTCGAGTTGGACGGACTGGTATGCCTGGAACCCAGAGTCGGTCTTATGCCAATAAACTTCTGTGGTGAGGCCTTTTTGTAATCAGGTTAAGGATTTTTTTCCCTTTTTCCCATTTTTCTGGACCTATGCAAACAACGGCGATTGCCACTATCACACCTTTACTATATATTTTTTACTCTTACACTTTAAGGAAAAAAAAATACAACTTACTGAACTTAAAAACAAATAATTGTAGTAGAATGCCTGTCTCGAATATAGGCAGGGGATGGGAAGTGGGGAGAGGGTAATGTTACACTGGTGAAGGGGGGGTGTTCTGGTTATGACTGTAACCCAACTATGATCATGTTACTTAAATAAAAAATATATTTAAAAAAAAAAGAAATGTCCACAAGGGAGGACATTTCCTTTATGGGGGGGAGACTGGGGGCACATATTATTACTCAGGACATACTGGGGTGGGAGTGGGAACACAACTTGAGTATTCAGCACTTACTCCTAGCTCAATACTCAAGGATCACTCCTAGTAGGGTTAAAAGTCCTTGGGACTGAACCTGGATCTATTAAGTGCAAGGTAAACATATTATCTTGTTGTAGCCTCTCTTTGCCAGGCATTTTCTTTTTTGAATGAAGGTTCTAAAATTAACTGGCATGTCTATGGAGAACTTTAGGAAGCCTTTTATAACCCAGAATATATCTCTGAGAAGGAAAACCAGAACCAGCCAGCAGCAAGAAGAAACTCTCTGTTCTACTCTCTCTTATGTTGCCACAGATCTAGACTGCCCTGGGCAGATCTGCTGCCCTTTCCAGTTCATCTCTGCCTCTTTAGAATAAAGAGTTCAGACTCAGCAGCTGTCACCTTCTAGAGTGTCTACACCCTGAGATACCTTGCATGAAGTTGGTATGCCAGAAAGGGACTGGATCACTTGGGACTGAATCACTGCTGATTGGGAGATATTGATGGGTAGGAGGGACTGTTCCTTGGGCAGAGGCCATATGGTTGTGGGAACTTGAGACAGGATTGTTCTGGCTGTATTTGGAGCTACCATCTCACAGAGGGAAGTGCTCCCCCAATGCAAGGAGAAAGGAGCTGTGTAAGCTGTGCTGTGCGTAGGAGGTGGAGAAGGCAGCATGGACTGGGGATCATTGAAACTGCATGTTCTGTGCATGTCCTTGATTGTGATTGGGTCATTGTAACTCCTGCCAACCCTTCACATCCAAGGTTTCTAATACTTGCAGAAACTAAGGCTTTGTTAAGGTAAGCAATTTGCCCAAGAAATGTATCTGATTCTAAAGAATAATCTTAAATGACCATTTGCATATTCACATCCAAGGTCAAAACTATGACTTGTAACTTTCCAGAAGAGTCCTGGCACCCCTACCCCCACACCTTTCTCACCTTCCTTGGGGAACACAGCTGCCTGACTTTCAGGTTATACTCTTTTTCTTGCTTTCCTTTATAAGTTGACTATGACTTAGTCTTGTCTACTAGCTATTGTTCAATTCTATGAAGGCCAATAGCAGACAAAAACCTAGTTGAAAATGGCTGAGCAAAGGGTCTCATTGCACAGAGTTCCTGGGAAGTAGCTAGATGAGTATCTGCATCTAAGATTGGTCTTGGGTACCCTGATAATGATGTAGTCCCTCCTGGCATCTCCTGCCATCCTCAGAACTGAACAGAGGGGCAGTACATTCTGATAGCAGCACATCACTTCATGTTAAAAATCTAGGCAAAAAAATCCAAGGAGACAGAGAGAGGCTCATGTTCCAAGAACCCCTGATTACTTCCCCAATCTAGATGCTTCCATCTATAAGCTTAGGGGATCCCTCACATAGACCTTTATTAATTCCCAGCATTGAAGTACACTGGTAGTATCTGCCTCAAGTTTGGGACTGCATGAGGATGAGTGAATGAAGGCCTCTGAGTGAGTGCAGCAGCCAGGGGAATTCCCAGGGTAGGGGCTAACAATGTCCAAGAACAAAGATGACTGCTCTAACAAAAAGTTCCAGCAGAGTGATGAAAATTTATTGGTCTCTTTCTATGAGCCACATGTTCCCACTCCCTACTTCAGAAGTCTTCATATAAGCAAATGTCTTTTGAGATTAAGTGTTTATGGGACTCAGTGAGGGGATAGGGTTGTCTGTAGGTATTAGAAATCTGGCACGAGGGAACCAGTGAACACTAACTGGTCATGTATGTCTCTCTGGGCTAATTATCTTCTTGGATGACTCTGAGCAGCTGTGCTATTATATTATTAGCAATACTAATAATTTTCCATTCCAATTCTGGGCCTAGTACTCTTTTAGGTTACAATCAATGGATAAGAAAGAAACCACTGAAGAAACAGCCTGTGATGTATTTTATCATGCTGTACCTTTGCTTCAAACAAGAATTAATTCAGAATTAATCCTCCTAGTTCTTCAAACAACACAGAACATCCTATAAGCTAATGAAAGGACATTTGATGGACATCTTTCCTGTGGGGCAAATAATCCTTATTTTCTTCCAGCTGTGCATTCAATGAATTCTCTCAAGGTATCATGAGACAAATATTAAAGAAGGAAGAAAATGAACATTTTTTATGTGTGCCTGATGCATGCATTCTATCTTTGGCACTTCCTAATTTTAAAAATTATTTAGGCATCATGGAGGTGCTGCCATGCCAAAGGTGCTGAGCATTTCTCTGTAACCTTAGTGTTGGGCAGTATAGAACTACTATCTAATCAGGCTGTGCATCTAACTGCTATA
The DNA here is from genome assembly GCF_024139225.1 of Suncus etruscus. NCBI lineage: Eukaryota > Metazoa > Chordata > Mammalia > Eulipotyphla > Soricidae > Suncus > Suncus etruscus. The sequence goes on along the minus strand of NC_064859.1, from coordinate 63,087,167 downwards.
TAATCAGGAGCTCAGTGGGGTGGATTGTTTTTTGTTTATTTACACTTTGGGGGGAGTACACCTGGAGGTGCTTAGGGTCAGTCCTGGCTCTGTACTCAGATTCTGCTGGCCCAAGAGGCTGCTTTTGATGCCAAAGATGAAACCAGGATCAGCCACATGCAAGGCAAATGTTTTTCTATACAGTACCATCAACTCAGGATGGTTCTTTAGAAGAAATAGAAGCAGGGTATGAAGATTAAATAGAAGAAAACTCAACATAGCAAGAGTTTCACCTACTCACCTAAATACCCAGTAGACAAACACCCAAACAATAGTTCAAGAGATCAGAAATACCACCTCCCACACAGTTTGAGTTTCCTAAAGTCACATCATCTCTTAATATTAAGGTGAGAAATTCTGTTCCCAGGCCTCCCCTCAAATAATTGAACCTACAAACTAGCAATAATAACATACCCATAGATGAATTAATGTTACACAGCTCCCTGATAAATATTAAATGAGCCCCAAACAAGCTTATGAGGTTAAAATTACTATGACTGACTCAACAAAGAGCTGACAAATATGGAGAGGGTTTTGCCGGCTAGGGAGGAGGAAGATCAGAGTTCAAGCTGTGGCTGTTTGCCAACACCTACACACCACCTGAGGGCTAGGAAGCCTCACCAGAGAGTTAATTATATTAAAAACCCAACACTTTGAGAAATAGAAGAGGTGATTAGCAAATTAGGATTACACTTTTAATTCCTTCTTCAAATTCTGATCTTGGACTCCAAATTCTAGCATGTGTAATGGTTGGAAATAATTTTACTATGGGAGTTGAAGTTTCCTGGGGTGGAGGAAAACCTCAAGAAAAAAAAAAGAAAAGAAAAGATGAAAAAAATTGTGCTTGAAAGTGAAATTGGATTTGAAAAAAATCAATGAAGTAAGAAGGTTATTAAAATGGAAAATAAGTCTGATGTCATTTTCAAAAAGAAAAGGCTGAGTGACCTGCAGAGCCACTTAATTAAGCACAGGAAGTAACAAGAGCATGAGTGAGTGATTTTCCTGGGGAATGTCAGGATTTCAAATGGAGGGAGGCAGCAGGCCAAGAGAGTCCTTCAAACCAGAGACTTAAATCAGTTCTTTAGCCCTCAGGACATTTTTAATGTATTTGAAGTTGATGAAGAGCAAAAAAGGAATGCATTAAAAATGATCCAAACTACATCCAAACTGAAGGAAAAGGACCCAGAGTGTGTGGTGATGGTCAGAGGGCTGATGGGCATTGTGGGAGGTCAGCTGGGGGTTGTTTCATCTGTCCAAGGTGGTCTTTGAGGATGGTCTAAGAGTATTTCCTTGGTCTCTAGGGATTAAAATGGGTTTACTTTGGGCCTAGAGTAGCCAATTGTAGCCAGGTTTGGGTGTGTTTTTACAAAAGAGATGTGGTGGGCCTTTCAAGAATCCTTCCAGTTCCTCAGGGCCACCTCCCGTCCTCTCCTGACCAGCAGAGGGTCAGCCCCTGGTAGCACCTCTGGGAGAGTTGAATCTATTTCAAAAAAGCATGGAGGCAGACTCAAAGTGTAGTGGAGCCCTGAGTCTGGGTCCTATGAGGTGCTCATGGAGCAATTCCCAAAGGCAATTCACCCTCTAGACTAGGAAAACCAGGAGCATCTTGGGGTCTAAAGTTCTCTGCACAACTCTGTCCTCTGCAACACTGTCCCAGGGTGTTTCCTTCCACTGGGATTAGCCTAGGTCACACTTTGGGCTTCTGAGGTCATCTGTTTACTTGAAGTTATCTATTCTCATTCTTATTGAATATTGTAGGTTGTGAAAACATGGGTGCATTTAAACTAAATCTGTACTGGTTTATTTATTGATTGATTGATTGATTTTGGAAGGTTACACCCGGAAGTGCTCATGGCTTACTCCATGCTCTATTCTTAGTATCACACCAGGCACTTGAAGAGCTTCAAGGGGTGCCAGGAGTTAAATTCGGGTCAGATGCAAGCAAGGCAAGTACCTTACTTGCTGTACTATTACAATGGCCTCAAAATATGACCTGGGTTGGGACTGAGCTGCTAAGCATAAAGCTGACAATCTTGGCAATGCCAGGATTTGTCTGTTGAATCAGTGTCCTTCCATCAAATGATCCTGATAAGCTGCTCTTAACTAGCAGCCAATGCCACAGGCTAGCCATCTTTGGGCCACCCCAGGTTGCAGGCAGCTGACTCAAGAACAAGCTCCCAATGTCAATCAGACAGTGACAAACAAAAAATGTTCCCTTAGTAGCATGAGTCAATATGAACAGTGTATTTCAATCATTCAAGAGATGTTTCTGTATTTTTAAAATTTATTTTGTGTTTGGGGCCACGTCTGACTGTATTCAGGGTTCACTCCTGGCAAGGCAAAGGGAACTGTATGAGATGCCAGGAATAGAACTTGGGTACATGGTGGGAGTCCTACCTGCTATCCAAGTTTTCTCCTGTATTTCTTTATAATTTCCTCTTAAAATAGATTGCAAAGTGCTGGGATTTTGCTATCACTTTCTAAATATGTCTTGTTTCCTCGACCTTCTAAATAAGGCTTCACAGTAGAAACCGATAATAAATATATGGAGATCTCAATTCTTAACCAATTGACCAGTTGAAAATCAGTAAATGAGTCTTTGAGACTTCTCTGAGGAATGTGCGGATGAGGGTATGTGCCTAATGCATTTATTTCTCTCACAGTGTGATGGGGAAGAAGAGCAGATGCAGAGCCAAGACCTCAATAATTCAGTTGCTTGTGTTACTGGTTTTGGATACTCTCAGTGATACTGAATTTGCAGAGTAGTAATGTGGCACCTAAGTAAAACAGGCTGTGGGGATCCATTGCAGTTCCCTGTGCTGCATTCTCAGTGAGAGGTCTCTGAACTCCTCATCTCTGCTTGCTCAACCTCCGTTCAATGGGTCTAATATAAGAGACACTGAGATAGTTCTGCAAATGTTCTGCGGGGTGACTAGGGCAGGACCTAAACAATGCAGAATCAGCATGTGGTTCTCCTGAAGTTCTCGTTTTAGGAGAAGGCAAAAGAGGAAATACAGATTGAACCCTGCAGAGCTGAGGTCTGATTTCAAACATTGCGGCACAGGGATTGTCCTTGTGTAAGAGAGCCCAGGGGCTCTGGGCAGGGGTCCTGCATGCTGCTGAGTCCTCTGCAGGGGTTGAGCTTAGGAAAGTTTCAGCCCACCTGACTCAAGAGGTGTTAGGAGTTTGCAGGCTCAATAGCTGGACCTTGTCCTCGGGCCTTCACAGGGCCATTCTTACCCAGAGCAGCCTGCACAGAGCAGAGAGGCTGAACTGGGATGGGGATGTTCCAGGGAGGCTGGCAGTAGCAGAAACTTTATGGTGTATGGTTTTTAAAGAAACCCATTGCTGGCAGTATCAGCACTAGTGCCTGGAACTCCTGGATGTATGGCTGTATTTGTGGTTGCACATTGAAACTCCATCTTTTTATAATACCATCATCCTTATAGGAACATACAAATTTAGATGCCAAAGTGTATCTGGAGTCATATAATGTTCAGAAACATAAAAAGGAATAATCCACTAGCAACAGGGGCTTATTAAACTGTCTAATAATGACCTAATAACTTCATTGCAAGATACAATAATATTCACTAATTTTCTTGTTGCTGTACTCTTTTTTATTTTTTCTTTTTTCAATTTTTTTAAAACATATTTTTAAATGTTATTTAAAATTGAGGGACCCCCGACCTGGCTGCAGGCAGGATAATATGATGATATACATCGAAAACCCTAAAGAGTCCACAGTAAAACTCCTAGAAACAATTAACCAAGACAGCAAAGTGGCTGACTACAAAGTCAATACACAAAAGGCAGTAGCGTTTCTCTACACAAATAATAAAGTTGAGGAGAGAGAGATCAAAAATAAACTCCATTTAAAATAGTATCAAAAAAAATAAGGTACCTAGGAATCAACCTTACAAGGGAAGTGAAGGACCTATACCAGGGAAACTTCAAAACACTCCAGAAAGAAATTGAAGAGGATCTAAGGAAATGGAAGAACATCCCATTCTCATGGGTAGGTAGAATCAACATAGTCAAAAGTACTATCCTACCAAAACTACTATATAGATTCAATGCAATCCCAATCCAAATTCAGACATCATTCTTTAAAGAATTAGAGCAATCAATCATAAAATTTATCTGGAACCACAAAAGACATAGGATAGCCAAACACATACTAAAAAAACAGGAAGTTGGGTGGCATCTCCTTACCTAACCTGAAGCTATACTATAAAGCCATAGTGATCAAAACAGCATGGCACTGGTACAAAGACAGAGCCTCAAACCAGTGGGTTAGAACAGAATTTCAAGACATAAGCCTGCAGATATACAGTCAACTAATATTTGACAAAAGAGCCAAGAACTTGAAATGGAACAAAGTCTTTTCAACAAATGGTGTTGGTATAACTGGAAAGCCACATGTAAGAAATTCAAAATTGACCCATACCTCACTCCTTATACAAAAATCAACTCCAAATGGATCAAAGACCTCAAAATTAGACCCAAATCTATAAAATTTATAGAGAATAAAATAGGTAGAACACTCGAAGACCTATATATCAAAAAGGTCTTCGAGGATGAAGCACCAATGGCAAGAACTTTAGCGTCAAACACAAACAAATGGGACTACATCAAACTAAAAAGCTTCTGCATGGCAAAAGAAACCCTACATAACACAAGAAGACAGTTAACTGACTGGGAAAATATCTTTTCACCCAACATATCAGATAAAGGGCTGATATCCAGAATATACAAAACACTCAGAAAGCTGAGCTCCCCGAAACCAAATAAAGTCACAAAAAAATGGGAAGAGAAAATGAAAAGACACTTCTCAGAGGAAGACCAAAAGATGGCCAACAAATACATGAAAACATGCTCACCTTCACTCATCATCAGAGATATCCAAATCAAAACAACAATGAGGTACCACCTTACACCAGTGAGAATGGCTCACATCAAAAATAATGGGAACAGCCCCTGTTGGTGGGGATATGGTATGAAAGGCACTCTCATTCACTGCTGGTGGGAATGCCCTCTAGTCCAACCCCTATGAAGAGTGCTCAAGGAACTCAGAATTGAGCTGCCATTTGACCCAGCAATTACTCTCCTAGGTATCTACCCCCAAGTTGGAAGGACATTCATCCCAAAGTATGTGTGCACCCCACTGTTTAACGCAGCACTCAGTATAATAGCCAAGTCTTGGAACCAACCTCGATGTCCAACAACAGACGAGTGGATCATTAAGATGTGGTATCTATACACAATGGAATACTACATGGTAGTCAGAAATGATACAATCATGGACTTTGCAGAAACATGGATGGACCTAGAACAATTATGTTAAACAAAGTAAGTCAGAAGACGAAAGATAAACATAGAATGATAGCACAATTCTGAAGCACCTAGACCATACACCCTATATACAACTAATACTCAACAATCAAATAACAGGGTTTAACAGGGTAGAAACTCCAAACACTGTAACATACACCGGGGAGCAGTGCCCAAAACACATGAAAGAAGAACAACACAAACTCTTGACTACACATTATACCACAAAAAAACCAGCAACAGCAGAAGCAGCAGCACAGAGAGAACAGGTATGTAATCAGCCTTCTATTACAAAGGCCCATAATAATCCCTTAGGGATCTTATACAGAATTACAGGTAAAGAATACCATGGGAAATCACTGACTCCAACGGGAACATCTCATAACAATATGTTTTAATGCCTTAATCTTACTATATTTAAAATAACTTCTCATCTTTTCTGTCCACAAGTGTTCTTGGATACAAAGGGTGGAGAAACTAAGATGGCATCTCGGGGCCCAGTCACACGAGATACCATACCCAGCTTGCACTATGAGAATGTCCCGAGAAAACTCTTTAACATACACTTTATCTCTAGGTTATACCTTCTTTTAGGACTTGACACACGGGACCAGCCAGAACACCGAAGCAGCAACTGTGACCTGCAGATTTATTCTACAGGCCCTACTCATCGAACATATTCAAACAAACTAGCATTCCCTTGCCATTTTCTCCTTTCTTCTCACTACTTTATTTTTTCTTTTCTTTTTCTTCTTTCTCTTCTCCTCTTTTTTTTTAATGTATTTTCTCTTCTCTTCTTTCCTGCCCCTTACATATACTTTCCCCTTTCCCCCCTTTGGAAATTTGACTATCCCTTCACCCCTCAATCCCATCCAGATTTTCCACTTTATTAAAACTCTTCACCCTCAGTTCTTAATCTATTAGGCATCAAGACTGACCTCCTACCCCAACAAACCAGTACCCAGCACCCAAGTGAAGGGGCACCAAGTTAAACCCACACCTCTTCCCTGGCAAGGAAAGGCAACCAACTTCCCTGCTGATTCATGCTGCATGGCCCTCCTTACCAACTCTTCCTAACGTGGACTGTTACTTGAAACTGGACTTAGCTCTAAAAGTATCCTCAAAGCAAGAACTCTTCCCAAGACCTCCCTGCCGCAAAGCTTTTGCCAATCTCAAGAAGGTCAGGGTGTGTGATGAAAAGGCGCCTGGGAACCCACACACCACAAAAAAATCTCAGAAGACAATGGGGAGACCTATAGTTCCATCATAAGTATAAGACCTGTATTGCACTACCTCTTTATCTGCTATTCCCCAAATGTAAGATAGTTTCTTGCACTATTTTGTTTCTTTAATTACTTTGTTATTTCATTTTTTAAATCTTTGTTCCATATATATACATATATATACACATACACACACACACACACACACACACACACACACACACACACACACACACATATATATGAGCACATATATTTTTATTTCTATTTTTATCTTTTTTGGGTGTGTGACCTGTTTCCGTTTTCTTCTTTTTCCACCCCAAATGCACCGGCAATATAATGTAGCACCATTTCCCCCTGCAAAGACACACTAAAAAAGGGGGAAATTTTACATATAAAAACGAGTTCTTATCTACTAAGGATAAGAACTCATACTTGTTTACAATACAGGGACATCTCCCACCTTGAAAATATGTTATGTGGACCCAAATTAGACCCCAGGTGATTAGACACCATCCGTCCAGCCTTGAACCTTGGATCCCAGACATAGAAACGACACAGTTCTTCACGACAGCTACAGGAAACAAATCCCATCCGGGACATCCTCAATACTGGTCGGACACCAACAAGTGCCAGCTCTAATACGATATCCTGACAATGAGGAAAATGGGAACAACTTAACCTAAGAGCAGGTTATCCTACCCCTCCAGCTGATGATAAGACAAAATCAGAAGACTTGTCACCCTTTGGTCAGTCCAAAAGCCAAGAGCGCAATTTACAGATGACTGGCTGATAGAACCATGACCAGACTGTATGCATCCTGTGACCAATAAAAAAGCCCTAGTCTAGGGTTTGAGCTACGACCTGCACAACAACAATGATCTCCAGTTCCAAAGGTCCGTCTGAGACAATTGCAAAGGAATGGGTCTTCTGGAAACACAACAAAAGACGCTATCATAGGCTCTATCCTAAGATCAGCTCAGAGACCAAGACCACCAAACACAGAAGACAGATTAAAATGACAATGAGGAAACAGAACTTCTAGGACCACAAAGAAAAGCTTCATCATAAGTTCCACCCCTTGACCTGTGCAGATACCGAGATCTCTAGATACAGAGATCTGATTTTATCACCCAGGACGAAGCCGAAGTCTTCCAAACACCACGAAAGCACCAAGGGGAGAGTAAATGAACCTGAACAGAGTCTATAGTTAATCCCATGACAATATACTCCAAGGGTGAAGAAACCCTGTATCTCTTAGGCCAAGGAAATTCCTTTTCGAATGACCCCAATATTTACTGTGCCTGTGCAGGAGGAAAAAGGAAAAAAAAAAAGCACCAAACAATTTTTTTATATCTATCTAGGTTTTGTCGATTTCTTCGTTTTGGTATGGTTACTCAAGTTGTCGTCTCCATTTATATTTATTTATTTTCTTCTTTTATTTTTCTTTAGGTGTTATGCCATGTTTTTTATCTCAAGACCATGGCTTTTATGTGGTGCTTATCTTTATTGTTGGAGTGCTCACTGGATATTTTATTTGACACTTCTTTTTGTACTGTTGAGGTGTTTCACCTTCTTTTTTTTCTTCATCTCTCAAACCGATGATGAGAGCCTCTTTGATGTATTTGATTTTTACCCCAGTTTATCACTTTTCTCTTCTTCAAACAAAACCACATAATTGGAACTATCTAGTACCGCCTCCCAGTTAGAGGAGGAAACAAGGGAGGTACCAAGACCAAAACAGGTATAGGACCACTAAGTAGTAAGCTAGGCTCAGAGGGGACCACGTATTCTAGCAGCCCTGGGGGTAAGGAAGGAGGATATGAGAGGTAGGATGGGAACAGAGGTGAAGGGAAGATAATTCGGTGATGGGGATCCCCCTGGTATTATGTTAATATGTACCTAAAATATTATTGTCAACAATATGTAAGCCACTATGATCAGAATAAAAATTATATTAAAAAAGAAACATAGCATTATAAAAATTTTCATTAATGGCTGCCAGCATAATTATCTGACCTTTTTCCAGGGTAAGCTTCAGGCTTTTGAAGGGTTTCTTTAAATTTTTTCTTTCTTGTCTGTTATTGCCCATGTATTTACCTCAAAGATTTGTAAAATAGTATTAACTATGGAATAAAATAATTCATATGTTAAAAAAAAGAGTAGATCCTAAATGTTCCCACCATGTACAAAAGTAACTATGTAAGATTGTGTATGTGTTAACTTCATTTTATTTATAATAATCACTTCAAAATGTATGCAAGTATCCAATCACCACATTATATACCTTTAAAATATTCAACAGTATGTATCAATTATATATCAGTAAACCTGGAAATAAAACTGAATGGAACGAAAAAAATTTTATTTAATTTAATACATTTACATTATTATTTAAAAATAATTTCACTCCCACTTACCTGAAAACATATGTATTAGATTAACTATATCAACTGTGTGATACTTTAATAAAGTAATTTATATTAAAAAGAGAAAAATATTTCAATAACAGAAAATTTGTAAAAAAAAGAAATATGATCTTCATATTTAATCTTACAGAATAAAATTTTATACTGTGTTATAATATAGTAACATAAAAATCCTCTTTGCTGGGGATCTGGTGGGAAGGGGGCTCAGAGATGGGGCTCCACAAATAAAACTAAGCCAAAGCTCAGTCCTCTTATGTACATTGTCAGAGAGCATCCTGTGTGTCCAGGATCAACATGGAACTAACTGCAAGCTCGAATCACTGGTCAGATTTCATAGAGCTGGAATTAGCTCATGTCAAAGTGAATCCTAGTGTCCTTAAAGACAGATCCATTATGATAGGGGAAATGGAAAAGCAATTGATATTGTGTAGACAGCTGGCATAATTTCTTGCCAGGGGAGCAGTGCTCAGCCATCTATTCCAACACTCTAAGGCCTTCTTCCCTGGCCAGAAAATGTGTCTTCCCTATATCACCATCCATCCCTGTTCCTGTCCCCACTGCCTAAGAACACTGGATTCAAACCCTGACCAACCTCTCACAGACTGTGCCCTGGAGGAGGTACAATATCTTGCCCATGTTCTCGCCTGCTAACAGGGCTGTCTGACAGCTGTCACTGGCACCAGGGAATGGCCCAGTCATGCTGTTAGCTTTTCCCTGTTTCTCTCCTGGTCTCCAGCTGGTCAGAGACTCTGTCTTTCTTCTCCAGTGACCAAGCTCAGCCTACTCCTGCTTCTCCTTTTTCTGCCCAAATTCTCCTGGCTGCCCACCTGAACCCCAGAGCCCAGGGGTAGGTTGTAAAGACTGGAGCATGGTGCATCTGCCACTCTTTCTAGAGAGTCACTGCTAGGTGCAGGAGGAGCTGAGGCTTCGACAGCCGTTTGTATGGGTAATGCTCCATGTGTTCATCCTGTAAGATCATTGCTCTAACTGTGCGGGAAATCATTCAGACTGTGTTAAAAGTCCACAGGTTTCTTCTAGCAAGTATCAGCTATGCCCAGACATGCCTCAAGAGGGATGAGTGGGAAGGCCTTGAGCATCCAGCCCAGGCTTCACTCCAAGGCTAATCCAGGAAGACAGGTTTCAGATGTATTGGTTGTAGCTGTAGCTCATCTGCTCCCCAGTCCTGCTGCACTCCTGCTCCTTCCACCATCTTCCTTTAAACCTCAAATTTTCTCCATGGGTGGGAGAAAACACAGGGGTGTCCCTAAATTCATTTAAGGTCAGATGCTACATCCTGACAGCCATTTGCTAGGACACACAGAACAAGAGCATGTACAGAAAGGCTTGTATAAAGGAGCATACACTGGGGGCATGTAAAGAGGCACATGCCCAAGGAATCTGTAAAGGATGTGTGCAGAATTGGGTTTCACTGAGGTATATACAAAGATGTGGTTCCACCTTGCCTGGCAGGGACATATGCACCAAGGAAAGCAAACAGAAGCCAGAACAGATCAGCTTCTTCATGAGGCAGTGGCTCTCCCTACTACTGGAGCAACCAGGGTCCGTGTTCCAAATTCCCTCACCTTCACCACCTTCTCCAGAGCAATTCTTCTCTGTCTGGCTTGATCCCTATCCTCTACAGCCTGTAACTGCTCATATTGGAATGGGCTGAAGACTTTCCCTTGTAGAGTGATTGTGTCTTTCTTGCTGTAAATTAATAAAATGCAGCTCCTGGCATTACTTTGATGGAAGAGTAAATATTTATCACTGAACATATCTGTTGTGTCAAAGTACTAGCAGCTCTGGATTTGCCAGTCATGCATCGCTGTATCATTTTGCCTGAGAAATAGCTACAGTTCTCCCATCTCTCTGCATCCCTAGACAGAGAGCCCTACAGACATGAAGGCTTGTCCTCACTCTAAGCATTAAGATCTTCATGACTGTTTAGCCTCTGATGCCTGACATGGGATGAAGTGAGTTTGGGGGCTGCAGGGACCTGTAAATGCCTGAGGTTTATCCCATCACATTTTTGATCAATCTACAAGAATAGATTCTTTCTCTCTTCTAATCCTCTTTTCCAAACAACATACCACTATGGTGGTATTAGGAACATCCAGCATTGTGAAATTTTACCACTACTTCCAAAATATTTTCATCACTTCAAAGAAGAACTTAGGTCTGTTAACCAAAGTCTTCTTCTTTCACCCCTGATCCAGTCTCTGCCAAACCCCATTCTACTATTTACTCTATTAGTTTTCCCAGGCTCTTTTCTAGGCTCTTTCTGTCTGTAGAATTCTGTACGTTTTGGTGTTGGTTCATTTCAAGTAGCACAAAGGTTTTGAGACTTATCCATGGATCAACTCTACCTTTCTTTTCAAAAGGTGAATAATATTCTATTGTATTGATATACCACATTAAAAAACTAATTATTGGGAGCAGTAGCAATAGCAATTGGTTGGGTCTTTGCCTTGCATGCGGCTGACCTGGTTCAGACCCAGGTTCCATCCCTGACATGCCATATGGTCCCTCACGCCTGCCGGGAGAGCTTTCTGAGCAAGGAGCCAAGAATAACCTCTAAGCACTTCCAGGTGTGCCCCCCACCAAAATAAAACCCTGATTATTGGTTGAGGGACTCTGGGATATAACACTATATTAAATATTAGCATAAGAGTAACTATGGGTCCCTAGTTCTGATTCTATTGTGTGTATATAAAGTACTGAATCATATGGTAATTCTATGTTTAGCTTATGAGGAACCAGCAAACTATTTTCCACTGCATTTGCACTATATTTCATTCCCATCAGCAAGGTACATAAGTTCTGATTTTATATCCTCTCCAACATTGTTTTTTCTGTTATTATTATCATACTTGTGTTATTAGCATTGCTGCTTAGCAGGTGTGAAGAGATGTGTTTTGATTTGCTTTTCAAAAATAACTCATAATTCTGAGCTTCTTTGTGTTTTGTTGGTCCATTGTTGTCTTCTTTAAAGAAATGGCTACATGTTTTAAGTTAAGGTGTGTTTCCAGACAGTGCAATTTCTGAGCAGCTTAAAGGACATGGGGGCTGTCATAGGAGTAGTGCTGTGGTCTCAGTTCCATATCACTCTTGGAAAGCAGTGTCCCAGAAAATTATCTAATACTAAGAATGACCTGTAGCTGTGGTTGGAATGTAGAACTGATGCCTTTTTAAACCTATGTATATTTATAGCTCACAGAACCTTTGTGGTAATGAGGACTATATGTTCCCTTAGCTTACTACTAAAATTAGTATTTTTTGAGGGGTTCACACCCAATGGTGTTCAGGGCCTAATCCTGGCTCTGCACTCAGGAATCAATTTTTGGATTTCTTAGGGGACCATATAGGATGCAAGGGATCTAACCAGGGTCAAGTCTATACAAGACAAATGTCTTCTTACCCACACTACTATTGCCACAGTCCCTAAAATTAGTATTAAAGTTGATAGAAGAAGCTGTCTCTTTCACTTCTTTCAGGCCATCCTAATTTCAGAATTTTCCACTTTATTAAGCAAATTTCTATGCATTGTACTAAGTCATTATGCTTTTATTGATATTATATATACCCTTTAAGTCAGGGGTCTCAAACTCATGGCCCGCGGGCCGTTTGCAGCCCTCCGTACAACATTTTGTGGCCCTGCCCTAGAGGAATCTTTTGTTTTGTTTTGTTTTAGTTGTTTGGGTCACACCCCCCAATGCTCAAGGCTTACTACTGACTTTGCACTCAAGAATCACCCCGATTTTGCCTCCTGCGGCCCCCAGGTAAATTGAGTTTGAGACCCCTGTTTTAAGTCATTCCACAGATTAAAAATTCTTTTTATGCCTTTTATGCAGAGCAAAATCAATGGTCTTTTTTTTTTTTATAGTTCTGTAGTGCTTATGATCCTAGAAACAAATGTAGATTCAACCAAGTTGTGTGCTGCTCACCCTGCTTTAGTACGAGTGTTAAAATTAATGTTGAAAGCCAGAATGTTGAAGTTAAAGGCTATTATCTTCTGTTCTATGTGTCTTATTAAAAATGAATGCTGATTATATATTTTATAGCTTTTTTATATTGTAGGAAAAATATTTTTAAATAGGTCAAACTTGAGAAAGGTCATTTCTAATGACTCATTTTGTACTTGCTGGATGTACACATTGGACAGAAACAAATGCATCCTGGGCTATTCATGTGCATTTCAGGTGCCTTCAATATCCTGAAATTGTGTGCTGTTTTATGTGTTAGTTTCTACTTTGGAATCTAGAACTGATGCCTTTTTGAACCTATGTGTTTTTATAACTCACAGAACCTTTGTGGTAATGAGGACCATATGTTCCCTTAGCTTACTACTAAAATTAGTATTTTTGGGGGGTGCACACCCGATGATGCTCAGGACCTAATCCTGGATCTGCACTCAGGAACCACTTCTGGGATTTCTTAGGGGATTATATAGGATGCCAGGGATCTAACCTGGGTCAAATATATACAATAGTAGAGTGGGTAAGAAGAGAATCTTTCAGTAAATGACCAATCACTTTCTCATTTTTCTCAGCTGTCATGTACCTAATAACTAAGACTGAAGGCCCTGGAAGATATGTTCTCCAACCAAAGAGACATGAGTGTGATTCTGGAAGACACTGAGAAAATGGTTTGTTGGAGAGCAACTCTAGAGAGACTAAGTAAAAGAGTGAATGGTACTTTATTCCCAAGCTGCTCTTTAGCAGTTCAAGCTGAGAAACACAAAATAGGAAAGGAAAACATAAGAAAAATAATTTAAATTAGAGAACTCATAATCCTCTTTTAAAGCTCAGTGTAGAAGCCTACTTCATGGGTCTTGCATAGTTCCCAGCCTTGATGTGACTCTTCCAGGTGTTCCAAGTTAAGATCACAAGTCTGACCCTCCTGAGACCCACCAGTCTCCAGAACCAGCATGATCAAAACAGCTTTAGATTCAGAGTTGCCCCATAACTCTGGCATGTAGCTGATATGTCTGCATTCTGACTCTGCAATCCCTCTCCAAAACCCAGGGTGCAAGTGTTCTCAGAAGTGACCTTCCAGGTAGGTGAGTTGCTACACTGGTCACGGGACTTGAGCTCACTCCTGATCTACTCCCCCCAGTACTGTATCTGAACCAGGTGAGCAGGATTACTGACAGAGAGGGGTCCTAGTAAAACCAAGAATGGCTGTCAAGCATGCAGCAAGCATAGGTCTGAGTTCCTCTTTTGTATATAGCTGCAAGGAAATGTGGCATGGGGAATGAGGAAAGAAGGAAGTGTGGTGGTTTGGGGCATGGACCTAAATACAGTGTAGGCAGAATACAGAGTTCAGGTTTCCAAGGCAATGCCTTGATGGAAGATTTGAGAATGTGCCACTACTCCTGTCTTTTCCAGAACAGTCTCGATACCCACTTGCCCAGAGAAACAACTATTTCCAGTCCACTACTGTGCTTGCAGATAAGGACCAAGCTCAGCTGATCAGTCCAGACATAAGGAAACATGGCACAAAGTTTGTTTTCTCTGCTCCTGAGTGATGGCAATGGTGACATCTGAGTCATGCTGCCTAGCAGGATATGACAGTTTCCCCCCTCACTGGCTTCCCCATGTAGGAACTCTGGGGCTCTTTGTAGACTTGTGGTTTTACCATGAGTCAGCAGATGCCAAGGAGGTAATGCAGAGATTACATGAAGGGTGTCAGGAGGGTGAGTTTTGAATATTGGATAAGAACCCAAACTCAAGTTTATTTGAAATAAGCTAAGTCATGGCTGCTTAAAGGACAGGCTCAGCAGTACATACCAAAGCTGATGTCCAGAAGCTTCTGTAAAATATGTTGGTAGAAATTGAACATTACTTTTTACAAATTGTGTGTATATGTGTGTGTGTGTGTGTGTGTGTGTGTGTGATAATTGGGCCACAATTGGCTGTGTTCAGGGTTCTGCTCAGGAATCACTTTTGATACTGCTTGGGGTACCATATGTGGTGCCTGGGATCAAATCAAGAATAGTCACAGGCAAGGCCTTGAAGTATTTTTTGTTGGTTTGTCTTGGGACAGACCTTGAGATGCTCAGTGACTTTTTGGTGGTACTGGAACCAAGTAATGCAAGGGATCAAGTAAGTGTTACAGCATGCAAACCAAGCTTTTCAGCTTTTTAAGTCATCTCCCTGGCCTCAGAAACATTCTCTTTGTTTCTAATATAAATTTGTATTTTTCTATAAAAGATGAACAATAAAAATATAGAAAACTTGATTTCTTACTTATGTTAAAGTTAATGTCTTTGAAAATCTAAGCCAAATTCCAAAATTTCAGTACAGATGCAGGAGTATAGGGGAAGAGCAAGGGTAGGAGACAATAATTCTCTCAAACTGGATCCACCTTGCAGATTTCTGACATCTTAGTATGAAATTTGGCATATTTTGAGATATTTTTGAATATTCTTGCTTCTTTTCAGTGTATAAGTCTTGGACTACAGGTTGCAGTCAGGAAAAGGCAGAGCCTTAAGGAGGCCAAATTGGGCAGCAGAATTGCCAGGTGAATATATCTATTCTGAGACCAGCAACTGGGTATGATCTCTTGGTGGGTCTCCCTGCAGCCTTCAGGAGGCAACTCCCAAAGGCCTATCTTCTTGTCTCCTTTGTTGATGTTTCTCTTTTCATTTACCACCAGTGTATGTGGTCCATCTGTTTAGGAGATGCTAAATCAGGATTCATTTCAGCCTCTCTTCATCTCTGTCATTTCTATTCTATGGCCCTAAGAACATATTTTACACATGCTCTTTTCTTCCTCACTGATAATCTGGTATCTTCTCTTGGAGCTTTCCAGATATTCAGCATTATAGGAGCCTTCTCTGAGGCTTCCTACTTGGATGATTCCTCTTCTTCACGCAATAAATATCCAGTTATTTTTTTTCCCAGAGACTCTCTACAAGGGGTCTAAGTCAGTCAGACTATGAACACAACAGAGCCCCCAGAACATATCCTTGGCTTTATCTCTTGCCCAAACTTTGTCTACTTTTCTTCTAACCATGTGTTCTGTCCTCCCAGCTTTCCTTTCTTTTCTGCCTCTCCTTCTCTAACTTCTATCTCCTCCCTATTCCCTTCCTTCCTCAGATCTCCTCCTCTTGCCTCTTCTCACTTCTTTTCTCCTTTCCTTTATGTACCACTTTCTCATTCTTGGCTGTCCGCAGCAAGAAACTCCCATGACCTCAATAGATTCTTAGACCTTGTTGCACCCTAGAGTCTTTTACTTCTCCTGGGACTGCTTTTCTGACTTGTGAAATGCTGATTTCTGATTCTCACTCCCATCCTCCTGGCTGCTTATTTATGGACTAGAAGGCTGGCTGCAGGCCAAGGCAGGAAAGGAACCCCTGAAAGCAACCCCCAATTCCAGTCCTTTCTTCTTTCTTTTTGGAGACTTTCTCAGATCTCCTTAGGAGCCCAGTGACCAGCACAGTGGCCTAATCCCTCTCCCTGGCCTGCAGACTAGGTGACCTCCCCTGAGGACTTCTGCCACATTCATTCTTCCAAGAATTTGCTGCCAGGAAAAAAATAGTTTCCGTGAAGAATTATTATATTTTATTATATTATTATATTTTATTTTCTTAGACAATAAAGTCTCCTGTCTTCCAGGAAGTTCACAGCTGCACTCATGCTAATTGCTGATACAATCAAGACCTGTTTTCTATTCCCTTCCTCTGCCTTTGTCTTCAAATCTTCCTCCACTTTCTGTTCTCCAAGATAACCAATAAACTCATTCTAAGTGAAATGGACAATTAGGTTAAAACATATATTGAAAGGGCCAGGGAGGTAGCTTAGGCAAGAGAACCTTTGTACAAGCTTGTACAAAGCCCTGACATGATTCCTGGCACTTCATGAACCCTGTCAACATTACCCCTTAACCATTGTCAGATATGGCCCTTGTGGCCCTCAAATACTACTAGATGTGCACTTAATACATCTAATCCATCGAACAGCAAAGCAGCCCCTAGGTAAGCTTAAATGTGCACAGAGCACCTATAATGCTCTAAATGCCATGTTGAACCTGACCTAGCACAAGCCTGCCTTATAGGAAAGTGTTGAAAACATCTTCTGCAACTGACTGAATACCATCCACAGAGTACATGGGTTGTTTGCATTTATAATTGATTAGATGGGCTCACCTTCCCCATATGGCATCACGAGGGTGCGTCACACCAAATACCATAATCTAGGAAAAGAGCACAACTCCAAATGAAGTCTTTATGAAAAGTGGACAGCTCCATACCACCACTATGTTGAAGAACAACCAGTTGTTGTGTCTGGTGAGATTGTACAAAGGGTAGGGCATTTTATTTGCAAGTGACCAACTTAGATTTTATTCTTAGCATCCCATTTGGTTTCCTGAGCACTGCCAGGACTAATTCCTGAGTGCAGAGACAGAAGTAATCCCTGAGGATCTGTGGATGTAACCCTATAACCCAAGTCCAAAACAAAACAAAACGACAAATGAAAAGGGAAAAAAGCACCTTGGGCCATAGCCAGGATCATCTTACTGCTTTGGGGTTTGTATCCTTGTGTGATGGCTAACAACCCAGGGCAAAGCCTAGAGTGGTTCCTGTAGTTGTCTCTGCCTAATCCTGAGCCTGGACTTTCCACACTGGCCTTTCTTTCCACACCCATTCTTGGGATTCTCCTTGAATTCACAACCAATGCACTGCCCACACTGAGGCCTTGGCATCATTTCACCAACCAGAGAAATCCCTGGCTTCCTATCCCTATGACATGGGAAGTTGGCAAAGGAAAAGCAGAAGCTTTACCCAAGAGACTTTCTTACAGCTCAAAGAGGATCCTTTCTACGTTGATCACTCAGTTACTGGCTGAATGCAGTCAGCTGAATGCAGCACTGGAGGAGGTACTCATCCCTCCTGAAACAGGTCTTACAGCAAGTGGAGGTGGGGCTTGTCAATGTGGACTAAATCCCCTCTTCTATCCCTACATCAAGAGTTTGAAGATATTTTTACAATTTTCTCCCATGGTAACAAATGCTCCAAATAAAACCATAAACAAGTAGAAATGTGTGCTCTCAGCAGGATCTTCTCAAGGCAGGAGATCCTGTTGCCTTTGGAGACAAAGGTTGCTTCCTGCAAATATGGAGTCTTTTGCTCAGCAAGGTTCTGTGAACTTTTGACTGAAGTTTCACCCTCAATGACAACCTGTGCCTAGACAGGGGAACCTACCAAATGCACAGCCAAAGTGGAGCAACAGTGCTTTTCAATCATTGTCAAAGTGAGTGGTGTGAGGACCTCCAAAGTTGCTCACCCTAAGTGTTTTTTGTTTCTTTGTTTGTTTTTGTTTTGGATCACATAGGCAGTACTCAGAGGTTCCTCCTGACTTTACAGATTCAGGAATTTCTCTTGGCAGAGAACAAGGGATCATAGGGATGCTGGAAATTGAACCTAGGTCAGCCACAAGCAAGGGAAGTGGCTTACTAGCTGTCCCATAGTTTTAGTCCACCCTGCCACCTCTGCATTAAAAATAGTATTTTGAATGAGGTGCAGTTTGTCTCCTGCAGCTTGTTCGCCTCAAATACAAGTGGACAGTCAGTGGGGATTTCGAAGCCTCCAGACAGCTCACTGTCTCCTTTGTGTGTAGGGCAAGAGTGTCTGTTGGAGAGAGTCATCCTTTAATTCCAGACTTGGCAACCACCCTGGGGCTGGGATTAAAGCCTCTATTGTCTGTGGCCCTGAGCCTTGACCACAACACCTGCCAAGCTGACTGCTGGTGTGCTCCAGGGAACGGATGGAGGCTGGTTGGTGTCTGGTCACCCAACAGGCTGGTCTTTGAAAAGATTCCTGCACCAACATGTGCTGAGCTCAGGCTCTCTGAGGGTGTGGCCCCACCCCGTAGGGGGTTGCAGAGATTCAAAGACACCAGCGGCAGTTCAGTAAGAGAGCCATAGAAGCTCAGGCCCCACAAGAGAGATGTGCTCCCACCAATGATATGCTGGAGTTTGCCCCATGCTCCTCTGCTTTTCCAAGATATGTGGCCAGCTCAGGAGCAGAGCTGGGCTAAGGCATGCTCCAGCCAACTTCTGGGTCTCACTCTTGGTTCCTTTCTGTCTTTGCTGAAGGCAGGCCATTTTTACTCCATCTTTGTCCTCTTCCTTGGCTTGTGTGTTAGTTGAGGCTCCTAGAGGAGTCCTGGTAGGATATGTGTAAGAGATTTCTGATCATAACTGTCTTGCTGTGAGTGTGCTAAAAACATAGACAGTACTGAGACCAGAAGTGACAGGAGCAAGATAGACTATGGTGTTTTTTGGCCCAATCTGGGGTTTGAGGACCAGGATGTCACTCCTGATTTGAAAGGTCCTGGACCAAGAATAATGTGTGATAGAGGGCAAGCTGAGCTCACCTTTACCCTTTTTGTGGGGGTGTTCTAGGAGTCAGTTGGGTGGAGTACTCATTCGAAGAAACCTCAAACTTGCGGCCTACGGGCCGCAAATGACCCTCCGCAAATGACATTTTGTGGCCCTGTCCTAGAGGAATCTTTTTTGTTTTGTTTTGTTTTGTTTTGTTTTAGTTGTTTGGGTCATACCCTCCAATGTTCAAGGCTTACTACTGACTTTGCACTCAAGGATCACCCCGACTTTACCTCCTGCTGCCCCAAGGTAAATTGAGTTTGAGACCCCTGGCTGCTTGACTCAGTTGCATTGTGAATCTTATGCAGAAATATACTTAACAACACTCTTTAGTTAGATCTAGCATTTCAGCTGCCTCATGGAGTTCAGGTGAACCCCAGAAATGGGCTCAAAAGTCTCTGCCTACTCCATTTCTTTTCTCTCCAGGATAGAGTGAGTCTTTCCAGTGCTTATGGCTCTGTACCCCTTAACCTCATTGATATTCCTCAACACAATGAGATTCCTCTTGGGGTCTTTTCTCCAGTAAGGACAAAGTCATGGAGGAGCTCTGAGATGTTCTTAGCATCTGGCAGAAGTAGCCCCTCAGGAATTCTAGATATCCAGGAATCCTGTCTCAGCTGAATAAAAACACTAAAAACTAGCAGCAGCTGGTGGGGTGCTATGCGTTCTGTCACCATGTCTGTGGTCAGTTATTTCAGTGACAGACTATGGCACAGACCAAGGAGTGATTCCCTTGAGAGACTTACATGCTCTTGTCTGCAGCCAAGGTTATCCAGCACACAAATAACCTCTGGAGGACCTTCCCCCTTGATTCCAGAAGAAGCAGTATTTCTCCCAAGGGAAAAACAAGACCTGTGGGTTCTTATCACATTGAATTATGCAGGCACTAGCACTCTTTTCCTGGCCTCCTGACCTCACATAAACAGGGTTCTAAATATAGTGCTCAGAGTTTTATAGTTCTTAAGATAAGCTGTGAGGTCTATTTTGATAGAGCAGTTCAGGTTGTAGACCAACAGGTGGACAGAATATTACAGACTCACCCCTGGTTCTGGGTTGGCATTGCCAAAGTCAGAATATTAATGTGTTCCCACTGCTCTAAATCTCCATGTGACAAGGATCTCTATGTCGCCCCTGCTCTGCCCTCTACACTCAGGCAGAACTTAATGACTCTGACCTCTCAAGAAACATCTAGATCTTAGCTCACACTGGTTCCTGATTCAGGGAAGCTGATCAGCCAGTGGTTTGTTGTGAGTAAGGAAGTGTTTCAGGCAGAAAAATACTAGGACACAGAATTCCAGACCAGGTAAACTGAGATGTCCTGAGAGATTAAGTTGCTGGAAGTCCTGAGAGAAGTCCACCCCCATCCTCACTAGGAACAAAACCCCCATGAAAAATACCAAAAGACCATCGACTGAGAGAAAGAAGTGTATACTTGCTTCTCCTCTTGAAATGTGAACTTTCTTAGCCTTGCTGTAGCTCTTTGACTCACATTGGCCTGAGCTAAGGGCTTTCTTATTTGAGGAAGCATTTCCTCACTCTGTGTACTTTGCTTTGTCCATTCTGGAGAAGTTTATATTCTTTTTGAGCACATTTCTTTGTCTACCTCTTTCTTTCCCACCTTTTATTTCCCCAGTTAGCCTGTTTGATCTCATTATTTTATAGTTATAACTATAAAAATAAATATTAATATATACTTATAACTACAAAATATATATTTAAAAACTTGATAAAACACTTCACCAAGAATACTTTAATCAACCAGATATTCATTCAAATTTGAAGGAATGTTACACAACATCACTGATGAGCTCAGAACCTTCATACACTAGAACAACCTTTATTAGAAGAACTAAAGGGGCTACTTTAAGATGAAATAAGTCGGGGCCCGGAGAGATAGCACAGCGGCGTTTGCCTTACAAGCAGCCAATCCAGGACCAAAGGTGGTTGGTTCGAATCCCGGTGTCCCATATGGTCCCTCGTGCCTGCCAGGAGCTATTTCTGAGCAGACAGCCAGGAATAACCCCTTAGCAATGCCGGGTATGACCCAAACCCCCCCCCAAAAAAAGATGAAATAAATCCCACAAACACATCAAAATTTTATATAAATATGGCAGAAAACTCCTTGACAATAATATCCTAATGTCAATAACCCCAATTAAGAGACATAGAGTGGCAGGATAGATTATAAAATTGAACCCAGCATTGTGCTGCCTCCAAAAAAAAAAAACAAAACAAGAAAAAAACATTCGAACAGTCAGAGCAAAGACAGACTCAAAGTCAAAGGTTGTCAGACAATTATTCAAGCAAAACACCCCTTCAAAAGACCTTGGTGGCCTTACTAATTTTAGGCAACATAGACACTTTAAGCTCAAAAGGGCTATAAGACACAGCAAATATTATTTTTTAATGATCAAAGAACATGTACATTACTATGAACTACTCAGAAATGCACTTAATGAAGGACCTGTAAAATACTTCAAACAACTCCTAATAGACTTGAAGAAAGACATGAAACAGCAACACAATGTTAGTAGAAAATTTTAATAGCATTCTGTCACTTCTTGATAAATCAACTAGACTAAACCTCAGTAAAGAAGTACTTGTTTTGAAGGAATAAATAGAAGAATATGGCTTATACAAATAGCAAAAGCAATCCCTAGCAAAAGAAAATGGGAGACACCACTTTCTTTAACTTTAAATTGTTATATAAAGCAATAGTCATTAAAACTGCATAGTATTGGAATGAAGATTGACTCTCAGATCAATGAAATAGATTTGAGTATTCAGAGAATGTTTCCCAGACACACAATCAATTAATCTTTGATAAAGGGACAAGAAATACAAAGAATGATGAGTGCAGTTAGAGAAATAACTACATTAAAAACTATCATAACAATGTGAATGAATGAGGGAAGTAGAAAGCCTGTATAGAGTACAGGAGAGTTTGGGGTGGGAGGAGGAAGATTTGGGACATTGGTGATGGGAATGTTGCACTGATGAAGGGGGGTTGCTCTTTACATGACTAAAACCCAACTACAATCATATTTGTAATCAAGGTGCTTAAATAAAGATATTAATTTAAAAAGGAAATACAAAGTGGAGAAAGGAAAGCCTCTTCAGCAAGCGGTGTTGGGAAAAATGGTCAACTATGTGCAGAAAAAGTGAACTCAGACCTCTCTTTAACATCACGCTCAAAGGTCAAATTAAAATGGTTTAAAGACCTGGATATCAGGCCTGAAACCAAAAGTTACATAGAGGGAAACATAGGCAAAACACTCTATGACATTAAAGACCAAAGGCATTTTTAGGGAGGAAACACCATTATCCAAGAAAGTAGAAGTAGAAGTAAATGAGTAGGATTACATTAAACTGAGAAGCCTTGGCAGTTCAAAGGAAACAGTGACTGGATGCAAGGCCTACCCAACAGAATGGGAGAAACTATTCATACATTGCCTATCTGATAAAGGGTTAATATCTAAGGTGCTGGCAGAACTTAACAAGAAAAAAAATCTAACCCCATCCAAAAATGGGAAAAGAAATAAACAGACATTTTCTCAAAGAAGAAATACATCTGGCCAAAAGGCACATGAAAATAATGCCCCACGTCACTGGTCATCAGAGAGATACAAATCAAAACACTAATGAGGCACCATCTCACACCACAGAGAATGACACACTTCACAAAAAATAAGAACAACTAGGGCTGCCATAGATGCGGGGAGAAAGAAACTCTAATTTACTGCTTGTGGAAATGTCTTTTTTTAGCCTTTTCTGTGTCTTCCAGCCTTTCTATAAAACAATATGGATATTCCTCAAAAAACTAGAAGTTGAATTTCCATATGATCCTGTAATACTCCTAGGAATATACTCTAGAAACACAAAAGCACAATACAAAAATGCTCTCTGCATTACAGCACAATTTACAACAGCCATAATCTGGAAGCAACCTAGATGCCTACAACAGATGAGTGGCTAAAGATACTGTGTTACACCAACATAATGGAATACTATGCAGCATTAGAAAAATGAAGTCATGAAGTTTTCTTATACAATGATGGACATAGAGATTATTATGATGAATGAAATGAGTCAGAGTAAGAGGAATAAACAGAAAATAATCTCATTTATTTGTGGGATATAAGAAAAGTAAAAGACACTGTGGTGATGATATCCAGAGACAATAGAGATGAGGGTTAGGAGGACCTGTCCATGGTAGAAAGTTTGCTGCAAAGAGTGTAGTTAGAGAAGGTTCTACTAGAAAGTGATAGTTGGAACTGATCAATCCAGACACGTGCTGGGTGCTGAAAGGGGATAAAATGACATGCACACACCCCTTCATTAACAGTGCAAACCAGTGTCTAAAAAGAAGAGAGAAATAGAAGTAAAATACCTGCTTCAGAAGCAGGTGAGTGAGAGTAGGTGGAAAGGAAGAGGGCATCAGAAAAGGTAAGCATAAAACTGAGGACATTTGTGTATAGGGGGAATTTTAAACAGTGAAGTTTGTTGTACATTGTACAACTATAATTCAATCAGAACAGGTTTATCTGGGGGGACTATTATGAAAAACCTTGTAACCACATTGCTTAAATAAAAATATAGTGAAAAAATAAAATAATATAAAATTTAATTTCTTATGAATAAAGGAGAAAGGTTTAGGAGATATCTATATGTCTATATCTATATCTATGTCTATATCTAGCTACATATACGTCTATTTCTATATTCATGTATATAATTTATCCATACCTATATCTATATAAAGTTTTCTATGACTAAAAAGCCAGATACTCATTTTTATCCTGCTACACATGGAACATTTTCCAGAATAGATCACATGCTGAGATGCAAAACACAAAGTCAAGAGAATAGAAATCATACCAACTTCCATCTCAGACTATGATGCACTGAATCATACCAACTACCATCTCAGACTGGTGCACATGATGCACTGAAAAAGCATCACAAACAGAAATAATGGAAAATAATGAAAACTAAATAGCTCATTACTAAATAGTCAGCTGGTGAGAGAGGAAATTAAAGAGTGAAACAAAATATCTCTGGAAACAAATGAGGAGTGTATGAACTAACACCAGAATCTGTGGGACATAGCAAATGTAGGATGAAGAGAAAAGTCAGCTATATAAGCATTCATCAGAAAGGAAGAAAGGGCCAACATTAAGTACTTGACTGCACAACTTAAGAAACTGGAAAATGACCAACAAAAGGCCACAAAGCAGGCAGGAGGAAGGAAATAATAAAATTTAATAAAATTTGAGGCCAAAATTAATAAAGTGGAATCCAGAAAAATAATACAAAGATCAAAGAAACCAAGAGCACATTCTTTGAAAAATAAACAAAATCAATAAAGCACTAGCAAAAGTCACAGAGAGAGAAATCCAATAAACCAAAATAGAAATGAAAAGGGAGACATTGCAATAGAAACTCAAAGAATCATCAGAGATTACTTTAAAAATCTTTATGCCAAGAAATGAGAGAACCTAGAATAAATGAATAAATGCATATATCCCTATAACCTTTCAAGTTTAACCAAGATGATCTGGAATACCTGAAGAGATCTACCGTTACTGAGGAAATGAACATGGTAATCAAAAGTCTTCCCCTTAACAAAGGCACAAGCCCAGATGAATTCCTTCCTGAATTCTTTTAAAAACTTTTAAGAATGACCTACTACCAATCTGTTTCTGGTTCTTCAAGAAAATTGAAGAAACAAAAATACTCCCAAATAGTTTTTATGAAGCTCATATCAACTTAATACCATAAGCAGAAACACTTCAAAAAAAGAAAATTACAGGTTAAAATTCTTGATGACCATAGGGTGTTTGCCTAGCACACAGTCAGCCTGGGATGGACCCAGGTTCGATCCCTGGTATCCCATATGGTCTCCTGAACCTGTCAGGACTGATTTCTGAGCACAGAACTGGGAGTAACCCCTGAGCACAGCCGGGTGTGCCACCACCCCCCAGAGTAAAAGAATAGAAAATATCTAAGATCTATGAGGTAGTAGAATTTAATAAGAAAAAAATACAATCCCATTCAAAAATGGGAAAATGAACAAAAATTTCCTTAAAGAAGGAATACAGATCATCAAAAGGCATATGAAAATTGCTCTCTATCATAATCATCAGGGAGATGCAAAATCAAACAGCAATAAAATATCTTACAAGACAGAGACTGAAACACATCAAAAAGTACAAGAATAAGCAGTGTTGATGCAGAATGGGAAGAAAAGGACTCTCATTCACTTCTGGTGGTAATGTTAATTAGTCCAGCCTTTTTGGAAAACAATATGGACATTCCTCAAAAAGCTAGAAATTGAGTTCCATTCAGCCCGGAAATACCTCTCCTAGGAATGTACACTCGGGGCCTCAAAACACAATGCAGAATATGCACCTGCACTCCTATGCTCATTGCAACACTATTCACAATAGCCAAAATCTGGAAACAAACCAAGAATAGATGAGTGGATAAGGAAGCCATGATACATATACACAATGGGATACTATGCAGCTGTTGGAGAAAATGAAGCCATAAAATTTGTTTATATGTAGATAGGCACGGAGAGTATCATGCTCACAGGAACAGGGCAGGGCAGAGAGACTGAAGGCCCCTTGCAGGTAAGAGCCTGCTGGCCCTGAACAATCCTTTCCAGCTAGCTCTTCCATTCCCCTGTTCCCTACAACTCAGGCCAAGGTGAGAGTGTACTGGGGTCAGATGCTCCTATTCTGGGAGCAGGGGCTGTTTGCTTGGGCTGTTTCCTCCTCTACACAGCGCAGTGATGTTCACAGGAGATCTGGGAGAAGAGGCTTTTGTTGTGCTTGCACTGCATTTCTGAAGTCAGGTCGTGCAGATAGATGTCTGAGTGATCTCTGCTTACTAAATTGTCTCTACTGTTTGCTTTTAGCTTTTGGGCACCCCGGCACCTATCAGCCTGCTTTCCTATCTCCCTTTCTTCCTCCTTTCTTTTTTCTTTTCTTTCTCTCTCCTTTCTTTTTTCTTTTCTATTTCTCTTCTCTCTTTCCTATCTCTCTTCTCTCTTTTCTCTCTTCTCTCCTTTCTTTCTTTCTTTGTTTCTTTCTTTCTTTCTCTTTCTTTCTTTCTTTCTCTCTCTTTTTCTTTCTTTCTCTCTTTTTCTTTCTTTCTTTCTTTCTTTCTTTCTTTCTCTTTCTTTCTTTCTTTCTCTCTCTCTTTTTCTTTCTTTCTCTCTCTTTCTCTTTCTTTCTCCCTCCCTCCCTCTCTTTCTTTCTTTCTTTCTCTCTCTTTCTCTTTCTTTCTTTCTTTCTCTCTTTCTCTTTCTTTCTTTCTTTCTTTCTTTCTCTCTCTTTCTTTCTTTCTTTTGTTCTTTCTTTCTCTTTCTTTCTTTCTCTCTCTTTCTCTTTCTTTCTCTCTCTCTTTCTCTTTCTTTCTTTCTTTCTTTCTCTCTCTCTCTTTCTCTTTCTTTCTTTCTTTCTCTCTCTTTCTTTCTTTCTTTTGTTCTTTCTTTCTCTTTCTCTTTCTTTCTTTCTCTTTCTCTTTCTTTCTTTCTCTTTCTCTTTCTTTCTCTCTCTCTTTCTCTTTCTTTCTTTCTTTCTCTCTCTTTCTTTCTTTCTTCTTTCCTTTCTTTTTCTTTCCTTTCTTTTTCTTTCCTCAAGAATCACTCCTGGCTGTGCTTAGGTGCAATATATAGTGCCAAGGAATGAACATAGGTTGGGCACTTGCAAGACAAAATGCCTTATGCATTATTCTATATCTCCATCCCTCACCATCTTCTTTTAAAAAAATATTTATCTTATGCTAAATGCCCCAAATCCACCGATGTTTACCAATATTTTTTAACTTCCCTTCTTCCTCTCAGCTTGCCTCCTTGGCAGGTGTTGTTGTAGTTTGGATAACTGCTTTCAGTGTTGCTGACCATATGGTATAGATAAATATAGCTATCACACCTCTACCCATTGATGTGTCCAATGCCTCTGACCCCAGCCCTGTTATTGCCTATCTCTTCTTTACTCTCCTACCTTCATTTTTTTTTGCTCTTCCCAGTCTTTCTTATTTCTATTTCTCAGATGAAGGATAATCTAAATACACCTCCTTTGACACCTTGCATTCTCTTATCTAAGTACCATAAATAAGCAAGATCATTCACTGTTTATCCTTTTGTGACTAACTTCATTTAACATGATATCCTCTAATCCCATTCAAATTGCAGCTACTTGCATGACTCCATCCTTCCTTGCAGCTACATGGTATTTCATTGTGTATATATGCTACACTTCTATTATACACTCATCTTTCCTTGGACACCTGAGTTGTCTCCATATCCTGGCTATTGTGCTGAGTGCTGCAATAGAATATGTCCCTTTATGTGCCTTCCTTGCCTCTCACATGGTTGATGCAAAGCAGATTATCTTCTCTGTCAGTGTGAACTCTGCTTTTCAATAGAAGAGTAAATACTGAGGCAGAGAAGTGATTGTCTAATTGTGAGACCATTCAGTCATCAGCCAACAGATACCAGAAGGCAAAGCTTCCTGGGAAATAAAGCTGTCTTATCCCTTCCTCAATGTGCCACAGGTGGCCATGGCCTGTGCCAGTCACTAGGCACCCAGAGCAATCAAGTAGGACAAGTCAGTTTGCCTTCGGAGTGTTTCCCTACCTTGATCAAGGAGCTTCTCATCAGACTCTGTTTACAATAACACAATTACACAGATACCCCCAGCATCTTTTTTTTTTAACAGAGGGATATATTGAGGCCAGGAGGTTAAGAGGTAGAGGTGAAATTTGAATCCATGGGGTGAGCCTCCAGAAACTGAACTACTTATTCCCAGCTACCCTCCCCTCTGAACCAAATTTTAAAATTATTGCTTTGAGAAGATAGGTAGATGGCTCAAAGGGTTGTAGTGTAGGTTTTGCATGCTGGAGCCTTGGGTTGATCCCTGACACCTCATGGTGCCCCCTGCCTCCCCAGCTGGCAGCACTACAAAGAGCAAGTGGATGTAGTTCAAAAGGCACAAACACAAAAGAACTTGTGTTTCCCTAGCATGCCCTATTATATTTCACTTCTGTAGCACATCCCAGCTAAAGAGCACCTACAGCCTGTTTGCTCCCAGCAAGATTTACACATGGTTCCCCAGACCCATCTAGGGAGATTTGGAAAGTTGATTCTATGCCTAGAAGCAAGGGAAGGGAGAACAGTATTCTTTGATCATGTGCCTATCTTAATCTAAACTAGCTAAACTCTTTATGTATTCGTGGGCCTTAGTGTAATTGAAAAAGCATATTTATTGTGGATTTACTCAAGATATTTTTTTCAGGGAAAATAGAGATGAACAGGTGTAAGACCTCTATTGCTTTACATACCAAACTCAGACATTCCAATTTCAGGATCCTATTTTCTGCCTTCTGTATTCTTCCTCATTCTGTCTATAATAATCTTTTTTATCCAAAATATTTCCAAGCTGATTCTCTTGATATTTGGGAATGGAAGAAGATATGCTCAGGTCTTGGGAGGCCAAGAATATTTCTTCTTGGTTAAACTAGTATTGTTAAGTTATTCCCTTTGTTTGTAGCACTGGGTTATCCTAAATATCCATCATCAAGAAAATTGACTTATCTGCCAAAAAGGGTCAGGAAATGAATTTACATGTTTGTCTTTAGGTACCAGATTCTGGTAAAAGGGGTGCCAACCCTAGATTTTCTCCTTCTTGTAGGATGCGGAGCAACTGTACTGTTCCACTTGTCCTAAACTCTTTAATTAGTTCCCTTTCCTTCTAACATCTTTTAGAGTTTTCTTTGATTTCCTTTTGCATTGTTTCCAGGGTGTATCTAGAGTCATTGTAGATAAACAGGTGTAGTAATAAGAGATAAGAGTTTGTGTTATGTTTTTAAGGTGGATTTGGGTTCTGCACTCAAAGATCACTCCTGGAGGTGCTCAGGGATGCTGGGAACCTAACCATAATTGGCTGTGTGCAAAACAATCTCCCTATGTGCTGCGCTATAACTCTGGCCCCAAATTTTGCTATCTTGTCTGGAGCAGAATGTCTTTCAAAAATCTTTGCAAGAATAGAGATGAGTCCCTCTTGAGTAAAATTCATTGACCCAAATGGATATACTTTTTATATAGAGCATCCAAATATATAGCTCTCAACACTGTAACACCGTGTAGCAGTCTGAGCTGGGGGATTGGAAGAAAACTTAATTGACTTATCATTAAGAATAGGGGCTGGAGAGATAGCATGGAAGTTAGTCGTTTGTCTTGCATACAGAAGGTCGGTGGTTTGAATCCCGGCATCCCATATAATCCCCGGAGACTGCCAGAAGCTATTTCTGAGCATTGAGCAGGAGTAACCCCTGAGCACTGCTGGGTGTGACCCAACCGCCCCCCCCAAAAAAAATCAAACAAAGAACTAGACAGAGGCAGAGCTGCCTCTTTTAGTTGTTGTAACAGGAGCATTTCAGGATAATACATGCATAGCCTATAAAGCTGAATAAAAATTATGGGTTAAAATAAAACACTGAAAAGAGAGAAAGCAAGATATGAACTTTCTTATTTTTTAAACATACTGAGAAACCTTGTCTAAAGTCAAAAATTGGAGGCAGAAAAGTATACTAGTATTATGGCTGATATCTCTGGGGACTTCTGGAGACAAACCACATTACTTTTCCCCTAGCTACTGTTATTTCCAGAATACCATAGACTCATCTAACTCTTGAAAGAGAGGTCCAAAGAGCAGGCACAACTCATGGACATAGTGTCCTTGCAGAGGATCACAACTGGAACCTTTGGAGGAACCCTATGAACCATTCTCTCATCATCTCAGCTCCACAGATATTCATGAACTATACAATGACATAGGTGGCTGCACTGAAATTAGAAGTGAATTACAAACAAACACAGAGGAAAAACTTTTTAACACATGAGAAATTAAACAGCTCACTACTGAACAACCAGTATGTCAGAGATGAAATTAAGTAAATAAAAATATTCCTGGAAACAGATGAGAATAAAGACACAAATTATTATTATTAAAATTTGTGGGACACAGCAAAAGTGGTACTATGAGGAAAATTTATAGCTGTGCAAGCACTCATCAGGAAGGAAAAGGGTCCTACATAAAAAACTTAATGACACAGCATTAGATGCAAAGAAGCATTTGATAAGACCCAATATCCATTCCTGATAAAAACTTGCAACAAGATGGTAATGGAATAAACTTTTCTTATTACAGTCAAGGGCATTTACATAACCTTATTGTAAATATGTTACACAATGGAAAAAAACTGAAAGCCTTTCTTCTAAAAACTGGCTCAAGACAAGGCTGACCCTTCTCACCACTCCTATTCAACATAATACTGGAAGTACTTGCCATAGAAATTAGGCAAGAAAAAGATTTCAAGGGCATCCAGATAGGAAAGGAAGAAGTCAAGCTCTCACTCTTTGCAGATGACATGATACTATATTTAGAAAACCCTAATTATTCTACCAAAAACATTCTAGAATCACTTGATTCAGGTAGCAAAGTGGCAGGATACAAAATTAACACACAAATATCAATGGCCTCCTTATACATAAATAATTATAGAAAATACATAGATATTAAAAAACAATACCATTCACAATAGTACCACAGAAACTCAAATACCTTAAAGTCAACTTAACTAAAAAGGTGAAGGACCTATACAAAGAAAATTACAAAACACTACTTCAAATAATAAGAGGACACAAGGAATTGGAGACATATACCCTGTTTATGGATTGGGATGATTAACATCGTAGTGGCAATACTCCTCATAACATTGTAAGGACTTATAACGATAACCATGACATTTTTATTTTTTAAAAAAGTGACTCAAACACTCCTGAAATTAATTTGGAATAATAAACACCCACGAAAATATAGAAAAAATAAGATGGGAGGTATCACTTTCCCCAATATTAAATTGCATTACAAAGCAATAGCCATTAAAACAGCATGGTATTGTAATAAAGACAGACCTTCAGATCAGTAAAATAGACTTGAGTGTTCAGAGAATAACCCCCAGACATACAATGAATTAATCTTTAATAAATGGGGCAAGAAATGCAAAAGAGAGCTAGGAAATTTTTCTCAATTAGTACTGTTAAACAACTGCTCAGCCAACTGCAATAAAGCAAACTCAGACCTCTCTCTAACACCATGCACAAAGGTCAAATCAAAATGTATTAAAGACCATGCTATCATGCTTGAAACCATAAGATATATAGAAGAAAACATAGGAAAAACACTCCATGATATTGAGACTAAAGGAATCTTCAAGGAAGAAGCACTACTGTCCAACTGGAAATAGATATAAATAAATAAGTGGGAATATATTAAATGACAAGTTTCTACACTTCAAAGGAAACAGTAACTAGAAAACAAAGACTACCAACAGAATGGGAGAAAGTATTCTTCAAATACCCATTAGATAAGGGGTGAATATCTAAGATATACAAGTCACTGACAGAACTTAATAAGAGAAAAAAATATAACCCTATCAAGATATGGGGAGAAGAAATGAACAGACATTTCCTCAAAGAAGAAATACAGTTGGCAAAAGGCACATGAAAAAAATGCTTCACATCTCTAATCATCAGAAAGATCCAAATCAAAACAACAAGGAGGTATAATTTCATGTCATAGGACTGAAACATATCACATATAAACCAAACAACAACAACAACCAAATAAAAATAACCAACAGCCAATGCTGGAGCTAATAAGGGGGAAACTCACTACTGGTGGGAATGCCACCTAGTCCAACCTTTCTGAAAATTATATGGATATTTCTTTAAAAAATCAGAAATTGAGCTCTCATATAATCTAGCAACATCACTCTTAGGGATACCCTAGGAACACAAGAATATAATAAAAATATGCCCTCTCCTACATTAATTACAGGTCTATTTAGAATAGCCAGAATCTGGAAACAATCCAGGTGCCTGACAACAGTGAATAGTTAAACAAACTGTGGTACATCTATATACAATGGAATATTATGCAGCTGTTAGGAAAAACTGAAGTAATAAAATTTCCCTCTTCATGTGTAGACAGGAAGAGTCCTATGCTGAGTGAAATGAGTCAGAGGGAGAGATGTAGACAGAATAGTCTCCTTTATCTGTGGAATTTAAGAAAAATTAAAGGCAATATGAAAATAATACCCAGAGATATGATATGAAAGACAGAAGAACCAGACCATGATGAAGTTTACCACAAAGATTGGTGAGCTCCTCAAAAGAAATAGCGCCCAGGATACAAGAGTCCCCCACTGAGTGGGAGAAACTATTCACCCAAAACCCATCAGACAAGGGGTAAATCTCCAAAATATACAGGGCACTGACAGAAATTTACAAGAAAAAAACATCTAATCCCATCAAAAAATGGGGAGAAGAAATGAACAGACACTTTGACAAAGAAGAAATACAAATGGCCAAAAGACACATGAAAAAATGCTCTACATCACTAATCATCAGGGAGATGCAAATCAAAACAACTATGAGGTACCACCTCACACCCCAGAGATTGGCACACATCACAAAGAATGAGAACAAGCAGTGTTGGCGGGGATGTGGAGAGAAAGGAACTCTTATCCACTGCTGGAATGCCCCCTAGTTCAACCTTTATGGAAAGCAATATGGAGATTCCTCCCAAAACTGGAAATCGAGCTCCCATACGACCCAGCTATACCACTCCTAGGAATATACCCTAGGAACACAAAAATACAATACAAAAACCCCTTCCTTACACCTATATTCATTGCAGCACTATTTACCATAGCAAGACTCTGGAAACAACCAAGATGTCCTTCAACAGACGAATGGCTAAAGAAACTGTGGTACATATACACAATGGAATATTATGCAGCTATCAGGAGAGCTAAAGTCATGAAATTTTCCTATACATAGATGTGCATGGAATCTATTATGCTGAGTGAAATAAGTCAGAGAGAGAGAGAGAAAGATGCAGAATGGTCTCACTCATCTATGGGTTTTAAGAAAAATGAAAGACATTCTTGCAATAATAACTTTCAGACACAAAAGAGAAAAGAGCTGGAAGTTACAGCTCACCTCATGATGCTCACCACAAACAGGGATGAGTTTAGTTAGAGAAATAACTAAGTTTTGAACTATCCTAATAATGAGAATGTACGAGGGAAATAGAAAGCCTGTCTAGAGTACAGGCGGGGGTTGGGTGGGGAGGAGGGAGATTTGGGACATTGGTGATGGGAATGTTGCACTGGTGATGGGTGGTATTCTTTACATGACTGAAATCCAAACACAATCATGTATGTAATAAATTTGTTTAAATAAAAAAATTAAAAAATATTGGTGAGCTCAGTTAGTGCTAACAACTACCATGACAATGATAGTGAGAGATAGAAATATAATATCTGTCCCTAAGACAGGCAGTGGGTGGGGAAGAAAAGAAATGGGGATATTGTGGTGGGAAAGTTGTACTGATAAAGGAGGGCGCACATTTTATGACTGAAAACCAACTTTAAGCATGTTTTTAACCACGGTGCTTAAATAAAGGAATTATTTAATAAAAAAATTTCTTTCCATGCAGTTTCTTTCCTATAATTACAGTATCATTTAACTGTACCAAGCAATGTTAATTATTCATACCTGCCAAGGAGAAGGCTTGAGAGGTTGGGAAATCAATGACCAGGGTGTAGGGAATGTTACATTCATTGGTGAGGGTACTGGTGTTGGAATATTGAATGCTAGAAATAACTGTATTATAAACTATTCTGCAAACCAGCATCTAAAATAAAAAATTGTTTTTTAAATTTTTTAATTAAATTTAATTTATTTTTAAAAAGGAGACAGGAAACTGCTTTCTGAATTAGGACATACTGAAAAACAGCTGAGGAACTCTCACTAGGTACACAGGTGCCCAAGCTGACCCTCTGACCCCTCTACTATTTTAAATCAGTGGTGCATGGTCAAGTGTTCCTTTTCTGCACCTGAAAAAATGACCTCAGAAGACTGACTCCATATTAGAAGTAACATGGTTATTTTTAGCCTTAGGCACATTGCTGCCTCAGCCTAATTGTTAGATCCTTTCAGGAAATGGAGGAATTCCTCTGATTACCATCCACCATATTAGAGCCCTCAAGGGGGAACTCTGGTTCTTGGCACTTTATTCATATGGAGCTGTCACCATGACCAAGGAGAGTACTTGATTTCTTCAGTTGTGTGTAGTAGTGCCTCAAGCTTACAACTGACAACCCATGCAGATGAGCACCTATGCCAAATGTTACTTCTCTCCCAGCTCTTGCAGCTCTAGGAATCCTGATAACACAGTCAGCTCCAAGGAGTCAGAATTAGGATTTACTGCTTATACACTATATCTTCAGGCAAAATACTCCTTGGGCTCTTACTCTTCAAATCTCTATAAATTAAATGTATAACTTGTAGTTATTTCAATAAAAGGCTGTAGGTAGAAATCCGTTAGTAGGGAGTGCTCAATAAATTCTACTCATACTAAAAATAATATTAATATTTATTATTTGTATAGCTATTTTAATAGAAATTATGCTATTATTATTTTGAGAGGGCCAAGAGTATTTATGCATATTATTCCATCTGGTCTTAACAAAACTTTTTTTAAAATAAAAGTTATTGTCCCCATTTAATAAATAAAAACAGCAATGTTCAGAAATATTGTGTCACTTGAAAAGTCAGAGAATCATTGAGCAAGGGAATTCATGTCTTTTGGTTACAGCAATAGCACTTGCATTGCAAGTTGCACAGAAAAAGGTACATGGTCACAGGAATTTTTCTTAGCACCTTCAATAAAGCTAACATTACACTAATACTCAAAGTAGATAGAATTTTCCAGCAAAGAACATTTCAGACCTATCTTCCTGATGAACTTCAATGAGAAAATTCTTAACAAAATTTTAGCAAACCGAATACAACATATCAAAAAAAATATCATACACCCTGATCAACTGATCCAAGGCTTGTAAGAATGTTCAACGTATGCAAATCAATTAACATAATATACCTCATTAATAAAAGGAAAGATAAGTACCATAAGATCATAACAATCCATGCAGAGAAGGTTTTTGATAGGATATAACTTCGGTTCATGATAAAAACTCTCAACAAAATAGAGATGGAAGGGACTCACTTCAAGATAATAAGAAACATCTATAAAATAAAAACCCTTAGTCAGAGTCCAGAGCAATAGCACAGTGGGTAAGTTTTTTGCCTTGATTGTAGCTGAACCAAGTTCAATCTCTGACATCCCATATGGTTCCCTGAACCTGCCAGGAGTATTTCTGAGCATGGGGCCAGCAATAACACCTGAGTATTTATGGTATAGCCCAAATCCCCCCAAATAAAATCCAAACAATCAAACAAAACAACTATACTTAATATTATTATTCTTAATAGTAAAAAACTGAAACTATTTCTTCTGAGATTAGGCAAAGCAAGGATGTCCACTGTCTATATTTTCATTCAATATAGTATTAGTATATTATAGCAATCAGACAATTAAAACAAATTAAAGGATCCAAATTGGAAAAAAGTAAGCTACATATACTATTTGAAGGATAATATACATAGAAGATCCTAAAGAATCCACCATAAAAAGCTACTAGAAACAATAAATCAGTGCAACAAAGTAGCCAGCTACAAAGTCATATTCAAAAGTTAGTTGTATTTTTATTTACAAAAAATTCATCAGCAGATAAAGAAATCAAGGAGTCTATTCTATTAAAAATAAATTATCTCAAAATTTCAAGTATCTAGGAGTCAACTTAACAAAAGAAGTGAGAGATATATACTATGATAACTTTAAAAGACTTAAGAGATACAAGACCTTAGGAAATAAAAAATATATTCCATGCTTATGGATTGAAGAATCAATATTGTTAAAATGACTATCCTACCTAAGTTATTATATAGAATCAATGTATTCCCCATCCAAATTCAAATGAAATTCTCCAATGACATAGAAAAGTTAATGATAAAGTTTGTATGGAATCAGAAGAGAAAACAAATAGCCAAAGCCATTTTATAAAGTAACAAATATGGTGACATACTATTACCTAATTTGGAACTGTATTATAAAGTTATAGTGATTAATACTGCCTGGCACTGCAATAAAGATAGAATCTTGATCAACCCCAGCACATCACATAGAAACACCAAGCATGGCAATGGGGAAGCAACACAGGCCAAAGGAATTATGCACACCATTATTTAGTTCTGATTAGTACAATAGCTAAGACATGGAGTCAGTCCAGGTGTCCAGTGATTATGAAGATGTGGTACATAAACACAACGTAATACTATGCAGCTGCAAGGAACAATGAAATCAGGCAATTGGCTTCAACCTGGTTGGAAATGGAAAATTTGTTGACTGAAGTAAGCTAGAAGAAGAAAGATAAACACAGGATGGTCTCAATTATCTGTGGTATATAAAATTATTGCATTAGGAAATGTCGTGTAGTAAAGAGGAGATGCCTAGATTATCCTTGACCCCAGATACTATGGAGAAGGGCAGAGAAGGAAAGAAATCAGAGAGGAAAAGAAAAATATGAGAGAGGGGAATAATGGGGGAATAGGCATCTGAGTATCAGTCATACTGGGAATGTGGGAAATTGGTATACATCCAAACACAGACTCAACAATACTGAAAACATGGGATTTAAGCTGAAACCACTAAACTTTAATTAGCCTGGCAAGGTGGCAGGAAGGAGTAGGGGATGTTGGTTGGGGGGTGAGGGATGATGCAATATGGGAGCACTAGTGATGAGAGTTTTTGATAATTGTATTGGAATTGTATTGGAATTATCAAATCTGCCTACAACTCAACTATCAATAATTTTGTGTACCACAGTTCTTTAATTAAATAAAAATGAAAAGAAAAACAAAATACAAATAGAAGAAAAGAAAGAATGAAGTTTGTGTAAATCGGGAAAAAAAGAGACAGTATAGCAGGTAAGACATTTGCCTTACATGTAGCTGACTTATGTTTGATCCACGGCCCTCCATATGGTACCCCAAGCACTTCCAGGAGTAATTTCTGAATGTAAAGCCATGAGTAACTCCTGAGTATCATTTTTGTTTTTGTGACCCCAAAACAAAACAAAATACTGTAAATCAACAAAGCTTAATGTGGGAAATAGTAAAAAATAATTAATTTAGAATGATGGTTCTACAAAAAAATAATAAAATAAATAACCTCTAATAAGATACAAGTCATCAAATAAGGAATGAATTAGAAGATAAACACCATAAATGTTAAGGCCATTAAATAGATAATATAAATTATTATAGATACATTCATATTCAAATTTAGCAACTGAGAAGAAATTAGGCACGCCTTCAATACCACAAATTATGAAACTTAAGCTCTAGGGAAAATGTGTCAATTTACATGATTTTAGTCTTACATCATAACATGAATTCCTATTATGCAGCAAGAAGAAATTTCAAAATTTGAAAATAAATGGTATGATATATCTACATGTGAAGAAATACATTCCTAATTTTCAAAAGACCCAAAGAAATAATGTACAGATGACAACCCGGTGTATTAAACTTGCTTTTTCAAAGAATCTTGAAGCATACATAATTTTTTTTAATTTTTAAAAGTGGGATAATTCAGCTGATTTTAATTTCCAACATAAATGGAGAACTCTAAATTTTCAATAACTTCAATGGGAAATACAACAATATAGAGCTAGATGACTAGTACCATGGGTTAAGGTGCTTGCCTAGCATGTGGTCTACCAGTGTTCAATCCTCAGCACACTGTATGGCCTCCTGAGCCCTTACAGAAGTAATTACTGATCACAAAGTCAGGAATAAACCCTGAACAGGGTTTATAAAATCTGGTTTATAAACACCTGAGCCAGGTATGGCCCAAAATAAAAGACATTGTTGTAATAATGCCTAGAGATGAGGGTCAGAAGGACCAGCTCACGATATGAATATATAAAATTCACCTCACGGAGGGGTGAGTGCAGTTAGAACACTAACAACTACTATGACAATGTTAATGAGTGAGAGAAGTAGAATGCCTGTCTCGAATACAGGAAGTGGGGGGGTTGACGGAGATGGGGTGCATTGGTGGTGAGAATGTTGCACTGGTGAAGGGAGGGTGTCCTTTTAGTGACTAAAACCCTAAAACTAAAAACTAAAAACAATCATGTTTGTATTCACTGTGTTTAAAGATATATATATATATATAAAAGAAAATATGATATAAAAGTCTATACAAAAATTGTATTTCCTCTGCCCTTCATATGAAATGAGCAAAACAGAAGACATTCTATGTCTCCTAATACACATTTACTTTTTTTTTTTTTTGGCCACACTTCATTCTGACTGAACTCAGGAATCACTCCTGGTGGGCTCTAGGAATCATATAGGATGCAGGGAATTAAACCCAGGTTGGCTGCAAATGCTCTACCCACTATACTATCATTCCAGCTCCTAAAAAAAGCCACTCTTATAAGCCCTTTTCTCTGATAAGGTAACAGAATGTAATTAAAATATGAAAAAATCAACAGTTTTGTCTACCTTCAACAAACCTAGTGCTAAATATATAAAATCATATTAAATCTCACACACACATAAAAAGACCCCACAACTTTTCCTTGTTTCTTTTGTCGAGAATCTCCTTTTAAGAAAGAAAGAAAATTCTCGATAGCTACAATATAAAGCTCCTGAACAAACAGATGAATTTGATAAAATTTACAGACTCAGAAGATAGACAACACAGTGAATTTCTCTTCTTTTCCCCCACCCTGCAAATAACCCCACTGTCTGGGCTCAGTTCAGTTCAGCTTTCTACAGGGCATTGGGGGCAGTGAGGCAGGATGGGACTAAAAGGGAGAATGTGACTTGAAGGGGGAAGTAGGGGCTCACACTGGGTGAACATAAGCCATAGTTAAGTAGAAAATGTCATATGCATGCCTGCACACACAAAATATACAATGGAACTGAATAAAAAGAAAAGTGGGAAGGAAGGAAGGAAGGAAGGAAGGAAGGAAGGAAGGAAGGAAGGAAGGAAGGAAGGAAGGAAGGAAGGAAGGAAGGAAGGAAGGAAGGAAGGAAGGAAGGAAGGAAGGAAGGAAGGAAGGAAGGAAGGAAGGAAGGAAGGAAGGAAGGAAGGAAGGAATAATGAATGGAAAGAACCAAGGAAGGAAGGAAAGAGGAAGAAAGAATCAAGGAATCAAGGAAGGAAGGAAGGAAGGAAGGAAGGTAGAATAAAAGAAAGGAAGAAAAATAATTCCTTCATCAGTTAAAAAGCAGTACTCTTTTCTAGTTTTATGTCAGTTCTAACACTGGTTTGAATCACCTGCAGCAATATTGGGTCCCTGCCCACACAGCAGGCAGACAGCTTTCAAGGCCAGCAATAGGCTTTTAATAAAACAGATGCTGTGCTATTACTAAACCCACTGAAGCCAATCTTGAGAATGGCCCTGTTCCTAGAACTCTCTTCCCCAAAGCTATAGTTCTCACTTCCTCCTTGGGAGACCACAATTGGACATTATGATTGGGAAGAGAAGCCTTACTATGTATTTGTTGTCACCTCTCAGTCTATGGAATGGTCTTCTTCAGTCAGTTCTCACCTTTGTGGTGTAATGGCTATTTTAAGCCTGCATTTTGGCTTTGATGAAGGCACTGGCTTTGCCTGTTTTGCAATAGTCAGCTGACTTTCCAGGAAGAAGGACTTCCCAGAGCAAGATTTAGTGACTCATGCTTCATCACATTAGGAACTGAATTCTCATCTCAAGTGAGATTAGTTATAGCATTTGGGGGAAGCTGACCTAACCCATTTTATCTTCCCTTGGAATGGAATGGCATCTGTTTCTTTGGGACAGTTGTTTATAAATTCTTTCAACTTAAATATAATCAAGAGTCCATACTAATGGCTGAGCTCTAGAGTAGCCTCTAAGTTCTGGATTTCTGGCACTATCACCTTGGAGGCAAGAGGAACGGTAAAGGGAGCATTCCTGGGTCTTACATCCTCCTTATTATTTAGGGAAACAATGCCCAGCATTACCTTTCTGACAGCATTCCAGAGTGTAAACCTTCATCCTACCACTCACTGCAGATACCCTTTTTGGTCTAAACTGTCTAGATTGCTCCACCCTGTGCAGTAAAAAGTAAAACATGCAATTAGTACTACAATTGTGACAGCCTCTTAGAATGTCATAGGACATTGAACCCCAAAGAGAAAGAGAAGACAGGCTTATAGATAACATAGATCCCTCCACCTCCAAATTTGGCTTCCTGTAAGTTTTAGATAAACCGGTATGCATGGAATTCAGTTTCCTCATGTGTAAAATGCAGAACAGGTTGTTGGAGCAGTGAAAATAGTGAACTTCACTACTATTACTTTTTCTTACCACATTTGTGTAGACATTGCAAATCTCTCACAGACCTTTTCACTACTGGAAACCAGCCAGCCTCAACCAATTGGTCAGCAATGCCACTGTGAAAAATGCTGTGTGTGTGCCATATTTTCTTCCAAATGCAGACATCTCTGACTTGGACTCCAATAAATCCCTACTTACTTGAAGCTCTGTGGTGGAAATAGAAGAAATTAGTGTTACAGGTGGTGTTTTCATTTCTTTTTCTTTCATTGGAAGTTCCTATCTTTGGAAATGAAGGAAGGAGGGAGGAAGTATATGGAGAGCACATCTGGGCATGGAGATGGTGTCAGAGTGGAGAATTTTTTTCTCCTGGACCACTGCCCAGATTCATCCCAGCACAGCAGGACCCTGGCAGGAAGCAGAATGTACTAACCAAAATCTGCAAAGAAACATACTGCAGGATACTTGCCAGTGAGATCAGACGAGTTTAAACAGAAACTTCAGAGGGAGGAATAAAGAAAAACAGGCTCAAATAAATCTATAAATCCAGAAAAGATTAACACAGCACAAGGTTATCAACTAGGGCTTTGGAAAGCAAAAGAAATACTATTGCTGACTCAAGCAGAAAGGTGGTGGGGGTGGAGTTTGGTGGGTGATTACTGGAAATAATGGAGAAGCACCTGCAATTAACAGAAAAGCAGGAGGAAGTGGTTCAGTGCAGAATAGGGGTAGAGACCCTCTGGTGCCTCTCTGGGGAATAACTCTTTCATTTACCTCAGAGCTCAGTAGTGTACTCCAGGGCAGGAAAGGGCAGTGTATGGGCAGCTCTGCAGATCCTTCTGATTCCATACAAGAGGGCTTCAGGTCCCTTGAATGCATCAAGATCCACAATGCTTAAAGCCTGCTACAAAGGAACAATGAGAAAGGGGAACTGTATATTGGGGAAAAACTGATAAGCATGAAATAAAATGGTTGTCCCATCAGACCATAAGTACAGCAAGTGGTCAGGCTCTCCTAAGACAGGCTTAATAGTCTATTTCAGAGAAAATCCAATTCTTAAACCCTATTCCCATATACCATAAAATCCAATACCAGATAGGCCCTTCAAACCAAGTTAAAGGTGACTCCAAACTTAGTTACCAGGTATGGTAAAATCCATATGGGAAGGCCAATAGGTTAGGGTAAAGAAAGAGTCAATTAATTACCAACCAGGAGGATTAAACTGGTGGAGCTCAGGAAGGAATCTACAGGATGTTAAAGAAAAGAGTCAAGTCCAAGAGGAGAGCAGTGAAAGATAGGAAGAGGAAGGTCCTGTAAGTGGGACTTGGTCATCAGTTATGAATCATGGTAGAGTTGGTCTTGCTGGCAGGGCTGCATTTGAAATGCCAATCACAGTTCTTTGCAGAACAGAGGACTCGGCAGTCTGATTTAAATCCTTGGCAGGAAGGATTATGAGGTCCCCTCTTTAGAAAAGCAAATCTCCCAAATTGAGTTTGGTTCTTCCTTTTTCCAGGCATGATGCCAGTTCCCAGGGCAAGAAGCCAAATTCAAACTCTGTGGTCAAGCTCCTCCATATGCCTCTGCCAAGCTGGAGGTGGAGGGTGCCAGGATCTGTGGCTGTCCCTGCCATCTTGCTTCCACAAGAAGAGTGGAAGAGTAAAGAAGTCACAGGAATAGTGGCTCCACAGTGGAGCCAATATAGGGCGTTCTAGTCCAAATGGCAGTTATATCGGAACCCAGTGGTGTGGTGTCTACAGCTGAGACAACCTCTAGACTTGACTGGCTAATGAGTCTTTGAGGGAAATGATTGGAAGTAGAGATTCCTTTTTGCATTTAAATTCACTTGAGTTGAGTTTCTACCACTTAAACACTTAAAGACTTCAATCATAGTTATATCAGAAATATTGATAACTTTTTATAATGATGTACTTGTTTCTTTAACTCATAACTCTGTTAAATAGAACTAGTTATGCCAAGTTTATGAGAAAAAATATCAATGTACAGAAAGAATTGACAAAGTTGCTGGTGTCCCTAAATGTTAACATGAAGTACCTGGGACTTCAATCTAAATGCACAGAGATCCCAAGAGAATAAAAGGCATTATGGGAAAGAACTTAAATTTTACTTCAATAAACAGTGACTAATCCCATTGAGGGGTAAATGGAGAGAGCACATAAGGTAGACATTGTTGACTTCTGATCTTTACAAAGGTCTAGTCAAAGTTGGAAAGGGGACACAGAGTGAAAAATAAATATGCATGCCCCATGCGAGGTAGACAAGCATCCAGAATTAGCAGAGCTACTATTGAGGGTCATTGTTTCTAATGATTTTCTTTCCTCTCTTCCTTCCTCTTTCTTTTTTCTTTCTTTCTTTCTCATTTCTTTTTCTTTTCTTTCTTTCCTTCTCATTTCTTTTTCTTTCTTTTTCATTTCTATTTCTTTCTTTCTTTCTTTCTTTTTCTTTCTTTCTTTCTTTCTTTCTTTCTTTTTTTTTATAATTTTTTTTATTTTTAATTATGAGAACAAGGATGCAAAGAAGGAGGACAAGGTAAAGTTACAGTGGAAGGACAATACATAACATAATTCTCAGAAGTCCCCTTGCTGATATCCCAACTTTGAAATTTCATCCAAAGAATATTAAGATTGTAACACACTATAATATTTCTTAACAGCACACAAGGCAATCTAAAGCCATAAAACTTACATAACTCCTTAAACATTACAGGCATAGCATTTTTTTTACATTTCCATATTCATGCATATTAGCTTAAGTTAACCTCAAATCTTAATTGGGTTCTTTTTAAGGATTAGAGTCAAAGGAGCACAGCAAAAATGGTGTTAGAGTGGCAATTGTTCTTTGCATAGGCCCACCAAAATATGAGGGACATGGAAAGAAATAACGTTGGCCTAAATACACAAAGACCCGACCCCTGAAGTTTCCTGGCACAAGACCAACTCCAGGCTCCAGGCACGCTAGATCGTCCAATCCAAGACATTGTCTGTAGTGCCAACACACTTATACCTTTCACACAGTCTCTGTTGTTGGCATCAAGCTTCTGTATTAACGATACTGGTATCTGTATATCCAACATCAATCCAAGACATTGTCTGTAGTGCCAGCACACTTATATTTTTCACACAGTCTCTGTTGTTGGTATCAAGCTTCTGTATTAAAGATCCTGGTATCTGTATATCCAACATTGAAGTCAGGATGTGGAGCGTCCTCTGGTTTCACCTCACAATCAAAGGGCAATGCAGGGAGCCCTGTCCCGTAAGCAAGTCGTTGTTGTTGTTAAGTCTTCTCAGTGTTAATGGAAGTCTCTTTTGAGCAGGAAATGTCTGATCAGTGTAGAGTCTTCCTTGGTAGAGGATTGCTTCCAGGTGATGCTATAGCCCAGCCTGGATGTTTTGTGGATGGCTTCCCTGGTTCAGGGAAATGCCCTTTCTTCTGAGGTCTGTGCCAGGTCGTTATGTCAATGTTCAGGGTGTAAGGTCCCTTTGCACTACAAGATTTGTCTGTACCAATCTCTATTAGATAGGATCTTATTTATATGTATTCTATTTGCCCATTTTAATGTGCCTATGCAAAAAAGGAGCAATGCCACGTGGTGTTCTTGGCGTATATGGGGTTGATAAGAACAATTATGATTCAATCATAAGCATTAATCTGGGGACTCTTTCTCTAAGATTCCTTGTTAAACAGCTCAAAAATAGAAGATGAAAAGTGGTTAGA
The DNA here is from genome assembly GCF_024139225.1 of Suncus etruscus. Taxonomy (NCBI): domain Eukaryota; kingdom Metazoa; phylum Chordata; class Mammalia; order Eulipotyphla; family Soricidae; genus Suncus; species Suncus etruscus. The sequence goes on along the minus strand of NC_064859.1, from coordinate 63,042,667 downwards.
ATCGTCACTATATAAGACATCATTTAGTAAGAATTATAGCTGTCAGAGAAAAAACATAAATTAATCTAAAAAAATACGTGTCCATTTTATGTATCTTGAAACAGTTTGGGGTTGTTACACACAATACACGGCTTGGGTCTGTGATAAGGCTTGTACACTACTGATTAATAAGAGTAATGTAGATTAGAGATGTTTGAGGGGGATAGAGAGTAAAGGAATAAAAAAGAGCTTTGTAGGGATGTGGAAAGGGCACAATACAAATTAAAGATTTTGGATACGTAAAACGTAACATAACAGTAGGGAATACTCTTAATATATGAAGTACGCGCGGGGGCGCTGAACTAGTCCAGGGGACCAAGATCCCCCCAAACCTGGTGGGTCTTCAGGGCCACGCCTGGTTAATCGGGCCCTGGGGGGGAGGGGGGAGAAATCCCTTCTTATGCATCTTTCTTTCTTTCTTTCTTTCTTCTTCTTTCTTTTTGTTTTCTTGCTTTCTATCTTCCTTTCTACTTCCTATCTTCTTTATTGCTTTCTTCTTAAAGGTCAAGACTTCCTGCTTCTAGCTCTATGTAACCTGGCTTGTGACCCCTGGGTGGGTTTGCCTCCTTTTGCCTCCTGTGGAAGGAGGGCCTGATTGAACAATATGTAGCTTGTTGGTAAACAAAATAAAGCTTTGTTTTGCTTTATTTAAATTGTGTGGCCTCATCCTTGACTGTGAAATATCTTGCTTCTCAGCATAGTTATCTTTATTTGTTTGTTTGTTTGTTTGGGGCCTCACTCGGTATCACTCAGGGGTTACTCCTGGCTCTGTACTCAGAAGTTACTCCTGGCAGGCTTGGGAGACCATATGGGATGCTCAAATCCAGATTAAACCCAGATTAGTTGCATGGAAGGCAAATGTCCTACTTACTGTGCTATTGCTTTTTTTTTTTTTTTTTTTTTTAAATAATAGGGGCCGGATAGATAGCATGGAGACAAGCCGTTTGCCTTGCCTGCAGAAGACAGTGGTTCAAATCCCGGCATCCCTTATTGTCCCCCGAGCCTGCTGGTGCGATTTCTGAGCATAGAGCCAGGAGTAACCCCTGAGCGCTACCTGGTGTGACCTCCAAAAAACCAATAAATAAATAAATAAATAATATCTTTATTTAAATACCATGATTACAAACATGATTGGCCCATAGATACCTTTTTGTCTTTACTTTCTTACTGCTTTCTATCTTATTCTTGCTTTCAGTCTTGTTGTGAGGCCCATGTGGCATGTTTAGAGACCATGTGCTGGCATGGATTGAATCCAGAACTCCACACATATAAGGCATGTGCTTCACCACCTCATCCCAGAGATATTTTATTTTATTTTATTTTTTTAAGTTTTTTTGGGTCACACCTGGCTCGTGCTCAGGGGTTACTCCTGGTTATTTGCTCAGAAATAGCTCCTGGCAGGCACGGGGGACCATATGGGACACCGGGATTCGAACCAATCACCTTAGGTCCTGAATCGGCTGCTTGCAAGGCAAACGCCGCTGAGCTATCTCTCCGGGCCCCCAGAGAGATTTTAAATGCAACTCAAATTAGATTTGTGTCAGGATCCCTCTCTATCTCTAGCGCAGTTCTGGAGTTGACTTACCAGGTCCTTTGATGCTACTATAGGACCAGAGTGTTAATGTTAGATCTGATGAAAATGCATACCTGTAACACTAACTGTTCCTTACTTGCCTTATGAAGACACTTTCCATCTCAGAACAGAGATTTTTCTCTTCATCTGGACTATGAGGATTAGAACAGAGTTGCTTCAAGGTTCCATCATGAAGCATTTTGAATCACTGCAGCACAATGCCCAGCTTTGATCAATGCTGTTACCATCTTTTACCCTGTCCATGTGCTGGTCATATCTGCTATCCCAGCACCCTAAATTTGAAGGGACAAGGCTTCTCATTTCAACTTTCTTTAGTCTTTTGACTTTTTTACAAGGCATTCCACCACTCCAAGTCCCATTTACTTTATTTGTTTCCTTCTGACCTTGTTTTCTTTCTTATTTTTTAATAATATTTTTATTTAAACACAGTGATTACAAACATGATAGTAGTTGTGTTTCAGTCATAAATGAACATCCCCCTCTTTACCAATGAAATATTCTCATCACCAATGTCCCCATCACCCTCCCCCCCACCACCTATATCCCAGACAGTTTTCTACTTCCCTCACTTATTTCTGTCCTGGTTTTCAAAGGCCTGAACAAAGCAAAGAAGATTCTGTGTCCAATGTGAGCTTAACTCAAAACTGAGTAGGGTAATAAATGTATTAATTAAGCCATGAATGAAACAAACTCATTTCAACTGAATTTCAGTTGGAGGCAGAAAAGATTATCACCAATAAAGTGAAGTCAGACTATCTGTCAGTAGAAATCCTAAGAATTAAAAATAATGCAACAAAGGGCTAAAGGCAACAGAATAGAAAAACTTATTCACAAATTGATTTGGTTGGTGATGGTGGAAATTCTAAGGGAGAGAGACAGTGTGATTTTGTGATCTGGGGGAGGGAGTGGATACACTGGTGATGTGTGTGCTTTTGGAATTATGTGCATAGGAAACCATACAAAAAACTTCAACAAAAATGTAAAAATAATACGTTTTTTAAAATTAGAAATATTTTAAATGCAACATAGAGTAGAATTGGGGCATAGTTGTTTTCTTGACTACTTGTACAAAAGTAAAATCTGGAGACTAACCTAAAAGGGCATCAGTACTTGTAAAAGAACAAGGAAATGCAGTAACTTGAAGATCAGTTTAAACACTACAGACTGAGAATTCTAACACTGAGATTATAAATAGAAATTCTGTTACAATATGGAAAGATCTAGACCAATAATATCAGCTGTGAAAGATCATGGTACACATGCCCATGAAGAGAAAGCTGGCTATTTCAGGAGAGGGTGGGCCAAGCCCTAGTCCTGCTGAAGCTACACCTGCTTCCTTCTTCATGAACAATCACCGTTTTACCAATGGCTCTGCCTCTTCACAACCTGGACAATTCCCTTCTGAGACACCAGTCTGACTAAACTTCAGGTATGCCAGTTTGGGGGCTGATATAATCATGGCTTTTTGGAGCAAATGCAGGCACTCTCTCCTTGTATCTTCTATTTTTTTTCAGGAGGCCTGGCGGCTGAGTACAGTCCTCTAAAAGTCACAGTGTAGGTAATAATGCTTTGAATTTCTTGACAACTTCATTTGTTTGATGCTGTCATTTCTATAGGAAAACACTGATTTAACAGAATGGACAGCAAATAACAAGAGCTTACTAAACTGAAACCTTACTAAACCTAAACCTGTGTTAATAACTTTATTGGAGATATAGTAATTTTCACAAATGTGTTTACTACTATACCTTTTCTTTCTTTTTTGACTCTAATAAATGTTTATTAGTTATTTTTTAATTAAATATAATTTTTATTTTAATCATAGTGGTTTACATATCATTGACAATAATATTTTAGATACATATTAACATAAATTCAGGGGAATTCCCATACACCGAATTGTCCTCCCTCCACCTGCGTCCCGTCCTTCTTCCCATAACCTCTTCCCTTACCCCTGGGGCTGCTAGAATAAGTGGTCCCCTCTGTGCCTAGCTTACTACTTAGTGGTCTTACACCTATTTGGTCTCGGTACCTCCCTTATTTCCCTGCCCCAATTGGGAGGCGGGACTAGATAGTTCAAGTTATGCGGTTTTGTTTGAAGAAGAGAAAAGTAATAACCTGGAGGAAAAAAAAAAGAATCAGATACTCCAGAAATGGTTGGAGTCCTTCTAGAGGCTTTCATCCTTGGTTTGAGAGATGAAGAGGAAAAAGAAGGTGAAACACCACAACAGTACATAAAGAACTGTCAAATAAAATATCCAGTGAGCATTCAAAAAAAATAACAACAAAACAAAAGGGTAAGCACCATATAAAAGCCATGGTATTGAGATAAAAAATGTGGCAGAGCACATAAGAAAAGAAAAGAAGAAAATAAATAAATAAATAAATAAATAAATATAAACGGAGACAACCACTTCAATAGCCAAACCACAACAATGCAATCAACAAAAAATAGATAAGTAAAATTGTTTTGGCTTTTTTTTCCCTCCTGCAGATGCACAGTAAATACTGGGGTCATTAGAAAAGGAATTTCCTTTGCCTAAGAGATACAGGGTTTCTCCACCCTTGAAGTATATTGTCATGGGATTAACTATAGACTCCTTTCAGGTTCATTTACTCCCCCCTTGGTGCTTTTGTGGTATATGGACAACTTCTGCTCCGTCATGGGTGATAACATCAGACCTCTGTATCTAGAGGTCTCAGTATCTGCACGAGTCAAGGAGTTGAACTTATGATTATGTGTTTCTTTGTGGGTCTAGAAGTTCTGTTCCCTCAGTGTCATTTTAATTCATCTTCTGTGGTTGGTGGTCCTGGTCTTTGCGCTGATCCTAGGATGGGCCTGGGATAGCGTCTTCCGTTATGTTTCCAGAGGTCCCCTTCCTTTGCAATAGTCTCAGACAGACCTCTGGAACTAGGGATCATAGTTGTTATGCAGGTCGTATCTCACACCCTAGACTAGGGCTTTTTTATTGGTCCCAGGATACTTACACAGTCTGGCCATGGTTCTGTCAGCCAGTCATCTGTAAATCGCGATCTGGCATTTGGACAGACCAAAGGGTGACAAGTCTTCTGATTTTGTCTTATCGTTAGCTGGTGAGGTAGGATAACTTGCTCTTAGGTCAAGTTGTTCCCATTTTCCTCATTGTCAGGGCTGGCACTTGTTGGTGTCCAAGCACTGTTAAGGATGTCCCAGTTGGGATTTGTTTCCTGTGGCTGTTGTGAAGAAGTGTATCGTTTCTATGTCTGTGGTCCAGGGTTCAAGGCTGGACGGTTGGTGTCTAATCACCTGGGGTCTAAGTTGGGTCCACGTGATATATTTTCAAGGTGGGAGATACCCCTGTATTGTAAACAAATATGAGTTCTTATCCCTAATAAATAAGAGCTCGTTTTTATACGTAAGATTTCCCCTTTTTTTAGTGTGCTTTTGCAGGGAGAAATGGTGCTACATTATATGCCTGTGCATTTGAGGGTGGAGAGAGAGGAAAACAAAAAACATGTCACCACACCCAAAAAGATAAAAATAGAAATAAAAAATATAGGAGGGACTTCAGAGCATAAAAACCGGCTATCCTTTGCAAAAGCTGGCTCCCTGTGTGTGACACCAGGCGGGGAAAATCCGCGAAAGTACACCGGCCCAGTGGGGCTCAGCTGTGAAGACTGTGAGTGTGACCTGTCTATGTCTGTCTACTGTCCCTCCTTGCGTGAAACTCTTGCGAGTGGGGCAAAAAGAGGCTCAGAGGAGCACGGCCGCTCCGCTTCGCTACCGCGCGTGCACTCTTTCTAAGGAAAGAACTCCATTGCAACAAGAAGGAAAAATCACACTAAGAACGGCGCTATATCACAGAAGCAAACATTTCTCTCTGGACTGTCTTCTCTGTTACATGCTCGGCCTAAGATTTGACCCAGTGTGAGGCTTCATTCCACGGAGGACTCCCCTCCTTAGAGGCAAAGTCAGCCCATCCAGAAAGGGAGGAGCCAGAGGAGTGTGCTGCCTACATCATATAGACAATGAATACCACTACAACACGTAGAAAAACCCACAATACAAATGTGACCAATGGGGAAACAGCGCAGGCCAGCATCAGACATAGAGAATGAAGATGACAATTCTGAGGACCAGATAATGATCTGAACAAACTAATCAACCTCTCAGATAAGGACTTTAGACTAGCAATATGAAGGTGCTCAACAGACTCCAAGAAACCATAGGATCGAGTTGAACAGAACACTAATAAGAACCGAAGAAAATATGAAGGCAGAAAATGACAAAACTCCAAACTGAAATAACAAGTCAACTAACCAGGCCTGAAAAACTCAGTAAACGAAGTGAATGACAAAATGGATAAGCTCTGGGACAGGGTATCAGAAGCTGAGAATAGACTTGGTGCTTTGGGAAGATGAGATACATAACAATTCCATACAGCAGGAGAGATTGGACAAAAAACTTAAAGCAAATGAGCAGACAATGGAAAAATTAGTCAAAGAATGGGAACAGACGAAAATAGAAGTCTATGATAAGATCAACAGAAACAACTTAAGAATCATTGGGTCCCTAGAGACCCAGGAAGAAAATTTCCAGGAAGAATCAATGGTCAAGAACATCATTAAAGAGAAACTTCCAGAGCTAAAGAATATATGGATCAAATCCTGCATGCCCGAAGAGTACCAACCAAAAGAGACCCCAGAAAAACCACCCCAAGACACATCCTAGTCACAATGACAAATCCCACAGATAGAGACAGAATTCTGAAAACAGCAAGATCAAAAGGGGAAATCATGTTCAAGCAAGCTTCCCTGAGATTTACAGCAGACCTGTCACCAGAAACGCTCAATGCCAGAAAGCAGTGGTGGATATTGTGACAAGACTGAATGAAATGAATGCTTCACACCCAGAATACTATACCCAGCAAAACTCACTTTCCGGTTTGATTGGAAGAATACATGGTTCACAGACAAAAAAAACAGCTCAGAAACTTCACCAGACACAAAACCAGTCTTAAGAGAAAAACTGAAAGACCTAATCTAAGACAAGACTATCCCAAAAGACACACCAAATTTTGAAATAAAGAATGGCGTTAAATCCCAGACAATTCTTTCTCTCAACGTCAATGGACTAAATGCACCAGTTAAAGAGACACAGAGTGGCTAAAATGGATCAAAAAACTCAATCCAACAACCTTCTGCTGCCTACAAAAACGCACCTGAATAGTCAGAACAAACATAGACTCAAAATAAAAAGGCTGGAGAGAAAAGTTATCCAAGCAAACAACACCCATAAAAAAGCTGGAGTGGCCATACTAATATCAGATAATGCAAACTTTATACTCAGGAAGGTTGTAAGGGACAAAGACGGACATTTTATATTAATCAAGGGGTACGCAGAGAGCAGGAAGAATTCACTCTCCTAAACATATATGCACCGAATGAGGGGGCCAGCAAGAATATTTAATACAACTGCTGACAAATCTGAAAAATAATATCAACAACAACACAATAATTGTGGGGGACCTAAAACACGGCTTTGTCAACACTGGACAGGTCAACCAGACTGAAACCCAACAAGAAATATACTAGACCTGAGGAGAGAAATGGAAGAAAGAGGCCTAGTGGATATATATAGGACACTCCATCCCCAGAAACCTGGATACACATTCTTCTCCAATGTACATGGGACATTCTCCAGGATAGACTACATGCTGGCACATAAAACATACCTCCATAAGATCAAGAGGATAGAAATTTTGCAGACTACCTTCGCTGACCACAAGGCTCTGAAATTATTTGTGAACTCCAAGGGACTCAGAAGAAACACTTTAACACCTGGAAGTTAAACAGCCTCATGCTCAATAACCAGTGGGTCCGAGATGAAATCAAGGAGGAAATAAAAAGGTTCCTGGAAACAAATGACAATAAAGACACAAACTCTCAGAACTTATGGGACACAGCAAAAGCAGTACTGAGAGGAAAATTTATAGCTTTGCAAGCACACATCAGGAAGGAAGAAGGAGCTTACCTGAGTAGCTTAATGACACAGCTAATAGAACTAGAAAATGCTCAACAAAAGGACCCAAGAACAGGAAGACAGAAGGAAATAACAAAGCTGAGAGCAGAAATCAACGAAGTGGAAACTCAAAAAACAATCCGAAAGATCAACGAAAGCAGAAGTTGGTTCTTTGAAAAAATAAACAAGATTGATAGACCACTGGCAAACCTAACAAAGAAAGAGAGAGAGAGAAACTTGATAACTCGTATCAGGAATGAAAAAGGAGAGATCACTACTGATATGACAGAGATTCAAAGGGTAATCAGAAACTACTTTGAAAAACTCTACGCCACTAAAAATGAGAACCTGGAAGAAATGGATAAATTCTTGGACTCTTATAATCTTCCACGGTTGAAGGAAGAGGATGTAGCATATCTAAACACCCCCATCACCATTGATGAAATTAAAACAGTAATCAAATGTCTGCCGAAAAACAAAAGCCCAGGTCCAGATGGATTCACTAATGAATTCTATCAAACTTTCCAAGAGGAACTACTGCCAATCTTGGCAAGACTCTTTCATGAAATTGAACAAACAGAAACACTTCCAAATAGCTTTTATGAAGCCAACATCACCTTGATACCTAAACCAGACAGAGACGCTACCAAAAAAGAAAATTACAGACCAATATCACTGATGAATGCAGATGCAAAGATCCTCAACAAAATCCTGGCAAATAGGATTCAATGCCTCATTAAGAAGATCATCCACTACGATCAAGTAGGTTTCATCCCAGGAATGCAAGGCTGGTTTAACATCCGTAAATCTATCAACATAATACACAACATCAATAACAAGAAAAATAAAAACCACATGATCATATCAATAGATGCAGAGAAAGCATTTGATAAGGTCCAACACCCATTCTTGATCAAAACTCTCAGCAAGATGGGAATGGAGGGAACCTTTCTCAATATAGTGAAGGCCATCTACCACAAGCCAGTGGCAAATATTATCCTCAATGGAGAAAAACTGAAAGCCTTCCCTCTAAATTCTGGCACAAGACAAGGCTGTCCTCTCTCACCACTCCTATTCAACATAGCACTGGAAGTACTTGCTATAGCGATTAGGCAAGAAAAGGATATCAAGGGAATCCAGATAGGAAAGGAAGAAGTCAAGCTCTCACTGTTTGCAGATGACATGATACTCTACTTAGAAAACCCTAAAGACTCTATCAAAAAGCTTCTAGAAACAATAGACTCATATAGCAAGGTGGCAGGCTACAAAATTAACACACAAAAATCAATGGCCTTTCTATACACCAACAGTAATAAAGAAGAAATGGACATTAAGAAAACAACCCCATTCACAATAGTACCACACAAACTCAAATATCTTGGAATCAACTTGACTAAATATGTGAAGGACCTATACAAAGAAAACTATAAAACTCTGCTCCAAGAAATAAGAGAGGACACACGGAAATGGAAACACATACCCTGCTCATGGATTGGCAGGATTAACATCATCAAAATGTCAATACTCCCCAAGGCATTATACAGATTTAATGCCATCCCTCTAAAGATACCCATGACATTCTTCAAAGAAGTGGATCAGACACTTTTGAAATTCATTTGGAACAATAAACACCCTCGAATAGCTAAAGCAATCATTGGGAAAAAGAATATGGGAGGAATTACTTTTCCCAACTTTAAACTGTACTACAAAGCAACAGTTATCAAAACAGCATGGTATTGGAATAAGGATAGGTCCTCAGATCAGTGGAATAGGCTTGAATACTCAGAAAATGTTCCCCAGAGATACAACCATCTAATTTTTGATAAAGGAGCAGGAAATCCTAAATGGAGCAGGGAAAGCCTCTTCAACAAGTGGTGTTGGCACAATTGGATAGCCACTTGCAAAAAATTAAACTTAGACCCCCAGCTAACATCATGTACAAAGGTAAAATCCAAATGGATTAAAGACCTCGATATCAGCCCCAAAACCATAAGATATATAGAACAGCACATAGGCAAAACACTACAGGACATTACAGGCATCTTCAAGGAGGAAACTGCACTCTCCAAGCAAGTGAAAGCAGAGATTAACAGATGGGAATATATTAAGCTGAGAAGCTTCTGCACCTCAAAGGAAATAGTGCCCAGGATACAAGAGCCACCCACTGAGTGGGAGAAACTATTCACCCAATACCCATCAGATAAGGGGCTAATCTCCAAAATATACAAGGCACTGACAGAACTTTACAAGAAAAAAACATCTAACCCCATCAAAAAATGGGGAGAAGAAATGAACAGACACTTTGACAAAGAAGAAATACGCATGGCCAAAAGACACATGAAAAAATGTTCCACATCACTAATCATCAGGGAGATGCAAATCAAAACAACGATGAGATACCACCTCACACCCCAGAGAATGGCACACATCACAAAGAATGAGAATAAACAGTGTTGGCGGGGATGTGGAGAGAAAGGAACTCTTATCCACTGCTGGTGGGAATGCTGTCTAGTTCAACCTTTATGGAAAGCGATATGGAGATTCCTCCAAAAACTGGAAATCGAGCTCCCATACGATCCAGCTATACCACTCCTAGGAATATACCCTAGGAACACAAAAATACAATACAAAAACCCCTTCCTTACACCTATATTCATTGCAGCTCTATTTACCATAGCAAGACTCTGGAAACAACCAAGATGCCCTTCAACAGATGAATGGCTAAAGAAACTGTGGTACATATACACAATGGAATATTATGCAGCTGTCAGGAGAGATGAAGTCATGAAATTTTCCTATACATGGATGTACATGGAATCTATTATGCTGAGTGAAATAAGTCAGAGAGAGAGAGAAAAACGCAGAATGGTCTCACTCATCTATGGGTTTTAAGAAAAATGAAAGACACCCTTGTAATAATAATTTTCAGACACAAAAGAGAAAAGAGCTGGAAGTTCCAGCTCACCTCAGGAAGCTCACCACAAAGAGTGATGAGTTTAGTTAGAGAAATAACTACATTTTGAACTGTCCTAATATTGAGAATGTATGAGGGAAATGTAGAGCCTGTTTAGGGTACAGGCAGGGGTTGGGTGGGGAGGAGGGTGATTTGGGACTTGGGTGATGGGAATGTTGCACTGGTGATGGGTGGTGTTCCTTTTATGACTGAAACCCAAACACAATCATGTATGTAATCAAGGTGTTTAAATAAAAAAAAAATTAAAAAAAAAAAAAAAAAAAAAAAAAAAAGAAGTAAGGCATTTTTGCCTTGCATGTGGCCAACCCAGGAGGGACCTGGTTCAATTCCCGGCATCCCATATGGGTCCCCAGCCTGTCAGGGGTAATTTCTGAGTGCAGAGTCAGGTCCAGCACTGCTGGGTGTGCCCAAAAACCAATAAATAAATAAATTAAAAAAAAAAATAAATAAATCGTAATATAGCTGTTTTCAAAACCATAAATGGTTCAAAACATAAATATCGAGACTCCATCAAAGTATCTTTCTAACAACGTAAACATTTGTCAGTGTCCCCTTGCACAAAGTTATCTAATTAAAAAGTAATTATTTGTAATGGCAGTTCACCCTATTGTTATAAAGATTAAACAGTTAATACATAGGTAGTCCTTAAAAGAAAATGTAGTGATTTAGAGACACAAGGCAGTGCTTGCTGGAGCCATAGTCGTAACATTGGGTATTGCACTTGTCCTGCACATGGTTCGTTCCCCGGCACAACATGTGATCCCCTGAGTTCAATAGAAGACCTCCCAAAGTGCAGAGCCAGAGTAAGCCCTGATCTCATCCAAGTGTGGTATAAAAATAAAAAAATTAAGAAAAAAAAAAAAAAAAAAAAAAAAAAAAAGAAATAAAAAATATGTGCTCACGTATATATATGATAAGAAAAAGATTTTTAAGAAATGAAGTAAAAAATTAATTAAAGAAACAAGGTGATACAAGAAAGTATCTTGCATTTGGGGAAAAGCAGGTGAAGAGGTAGTGTAATACAGGTCTTATACTTATGATGGTAGTATAGGTTTCCTCATTGTTTTTTGAGATTTTCTTGTGGTGTGTGGGTTCCCGGGCACCTTTCCATCTCCCAACCTGACCTGCTTGAGATTGGCAAAAGTTTTGAGGTAGGGAGGACTTGGGAAGAGTTCATGCATTGGGGGATACTTGTAGAGCTAAGTCCGGTATCAAGTAACAGTCCATGTTAGGAAGGGTTGGTAAGGAGGACCAAGCAGCATGAGTCAGCAGGGGAGGTGATTGCCTTTTCTTGTAGGGGGCTAGGTGTGGGTTTGACTGGTTGTCCATTCGCTTGGGTGCTGGGTATTGGTTCGCTGGGGAAGGAGGTCATTCTTGATGCCTAATGGAATAGGAACTGAAGGTGAAGAGTTTTAATGCGGGGAATCTGGATGGGATTGCGGGGTAAAGGGATAGTCAAATTTTCAAAGGAGTGAAAGGGGAAAGTATATGAAAGGGGCAGGAAAGAAAAGAGAAAATAAATTAAAAAGAAAAGGAGATAAAAAGAAAAAAGAAAAAGAAAAAAAAACAGTAGTGAGAAGAGTAGAGAAAAGAACGAGGGAATGCTAGTTTGTTTGAGTGTGTTCGATGAGTAGGGCCTATAGTATAAGTCTATAGGTCACAGTTGCTGCTTTGGTGGTTTGGGTGGTCACGTGTTTCAAGTCCTAAATGAAGGTATTACCTAGGGATAAAGGGAATGTTAAAGAATTTTATCAGGACATTCTTGTAGTGCAAGCTGGGTATGGTATCTCCTGTTATTGAGCCCCGAGATGCAATCTTAGTTTGTCCACCCTTTGTATCCAAGAACGCCTGTAGACAGAAAAGCTGAGAGGTTATTTTAAGTATAGAAAGATTAAGGCATTAAAACATATTTTTATGACATGCTTCCGTTGGAGTCAGTGGTTTCCCATGGTAACCTTTGCCTGTAATCCTGTATAAGATCCCTAAAGGCTTATTATGGGCCTTTGTAGTAGAAGGCTGATTACTTACATGGTCTTTCTATGCTGCTGTTTCTGCTGTTGCTGTTTTGTTTTGTTTTGTTTTTGTGGTATAGTGTGTAGTCAAGAATTTGTGTTGTTCCTCTTTTATGTGTTTTGGGCACTGCTCTCCGGTATATGTTGACTGTTACAGTGTTTGGGGTTTCTACCCTGTTAAACCCTGTTATTTGATTGTTGAGTATTAGTTGTATATAAGGTGTATGTTCAAGGTGCTTCAGAATAGTGCTATCATTTTGTGTTTATCTTTTATCTTCTGGCTTACTTCATTTAACATAATATGTTCAAGGTCTATCCACGTTGCTGCAAAGTCTGTGATTGTATCATTTCTGACTGCCATGTAGTATTCCATTGTGTATAGATATCACATCTTTTTTTTTTAATTTTTTTTTATGTAAACACCTTGATTACATACATGATTGTGTTTGGGTTTCAGTCATGTAAAGAACACCCCCCATCACCAGTGCAACATTCCCATCACCAATGTCCCAAGTTTCCCTCCTCTCCACCCGACCCCCGCCTGTATTCTAAACAGGCTCTCCATTTCCCTCATACATTCTCATTATTAGGACAGTTCAAAATGTAGTTATTTCTCTAACTAAACTCATCACTCTTTGTGGTGAGCTTCCTGAGGTGAGCTGGAACTTCCAGCTCTTTTCTCTTTTGTGTCTGAAAATTATTATTGCAAGAATGTCTTTCATTTTTCTTAAAACCCATAGATGAGTGAGACCATTCTGCATTTTTCTCTCTCTCTGACTTATTTCACTCAGCATAATAGATTTCGTGTACATCCATGTATAGGAAAATTTCATGACTTCATCTCTCCTGACAGCTGCATAATATTCCATTGTGTATATGTACCACAGTTTCTAGATACCACATCTTAATGATCCATTCATCTGTTATTGGACATCGAGGTTGGTTCCAAGACTTGGCTATTATACTGAGTGCTGCGTTAAATAGTGGGGTGCACACATACTTTGGAATGAATGTCCTTCCAACTTAGGGGTAGATACCTAGGAGAGCAATTGCTGGGTCAAATGGTAGCTCAATTCTGAGTTTTTTGAGCACTCTCCAGACTGTTCTCCATAGGTGTTGGACTAGCGCCAGGTTCCCTTGAATGGCCGCTTTCCACTTGCTCCAGTCGGCGACCTCCTGTACTCACTCTGGCCTGTTCCAGGAGCTCAGGGTTCCCTAGAATGGCTGCTTTCCCCCTGCCCTATTCGGTGACATCCTTCACCCACTCTGGCCTGTTCCAGCTTTCCACCCGCCCTAGTCGGTGACTTCCTGCACTTACTCTGGCCTGTTCCAGGAGCTCAGGGTTCCCTAGAATGGCTGCTTCCCCCTCCACTCCCCCCTCCCCCGCCCTATTCAGCGACCTCCGGCACCCATCCCTTTTCTTTCTTTTTTTTTTTTTTTTGGTTTTTGGGCCACACCCGGTAACGCTCAGGGGTTACTCCTGGCTATGCGCTCAGAAGTCGCTCCTGGCTTGGGGGACCATATGGGACGCCGGGGGATCGAACCGCGGTCCGTCTCCTAGGCTAGCGCAGGTAAGGCAGGCACCTTACCTCCAGCGCCACCGCCCGGCCCCTCTTTTTTTAATAAAACTTCCTTTCTTCTCTCTTCCTTCTTTTCTTTATTTTTTCTATCTATTGTTTCAATAACTTTGCTCTCCTTTATCTAGAAACAAATATATTATGATCAACTATGTTGACTATATGATGCATTTTTTAAAATAAAGTATAAAAATTGCACTCTGCAAGAACAGAAGAGAATATGAATATTTTAGTTGACCCAGGTTTGCAGAAAACGATAACAAATAAAAGCAAAAGTCAATGCAACTTTAGTTTTTTTCCATTGGAGTAAAATTTTCTCAAACACTGTCATGCATGGTCCCACAACAAATAAAATACATACATACATACATACATACATGCATGCATGCATACATGGATAGGTAGTAGATAGACAGACAGGTAGCTAGCTAGATAGACAGACAGATAGACAGATTAACAGACAGCTCAGTGTTAGCTAACATGGGGCAGGCTCTGCATCTTGGGGACACCCCGAAGCAAGGTAAATTAGTTCACGGGCTGGAGTGATGGCACAAGCGGTAGGGCGTTTTCCTTGCACACACTAACCTAGGACAGACCACGTTTTGATCCCCCAGTGTCTCATATGGACCCCTAAGCCAGGAGCGAGTTCTGAGTGCATAGCCAGGAGTAACCCCTGAGCATCACTGGGTGTGGCCCTAAAAAAGGCAAAAAAAAAATTAATTCAAAAGTTGCTTCATGGGCCCGGAGAGATAGCACAGCGGTGTTTGCCTTGCAAGCAGCCGATCCAGGACCAAAGGTGGTTGGTTCGAATCCCGGTGTCCCATATGGTCCCCCGTGCCTGCCAGGAGCTATTTCTGAGCAGACAGCCAGGAGTAACCCCTGAGAACTGCTGGGTGTGGCCCAAAAACCAAAAAAAAAAAAAAAAGTTGCTTCATAGCTTAGTGAAATGATGAGATCTCTTAGCAGATTAACTCTGTGAAACCAGATTGAAAGTAAGTGATAAGATAGATAGTAAGATAAGATAAGTAAAGTAAGATAAGATTTAATTTCTGGGTTGGAGGTTGTGAGTAGATTTTTCAAGTAGTCTCGTATATCTCTGGCCATTATTCACTGTGACCCCAGAAATAAATATTGAGGCAGCAAATATGAATTAAGTATCTATTCCCCACCCTAAAGTTAGGTACCTGTAATGCTATCAAATATGCAACTTGGGTTGTTATCTCCTTCCGTGTATTTATTGGGTATGTCCTAATTGACTTAAGCCAATTTGCTTATTGCTTTACCCTTCAGGCCTGTAATCCCAGAAATCTTTCACTCAACCCCCTAGGAGACAGAAACATTCTCTCCTGTAAGAGAAGCCCAAAAAGAGAGAGGAAGTTTACAACTGGGGCCTTTCACCTTATTCAGGTCAGAGTCCTTCTGTGCTTTCCTACCTTCTAGCCAGTTCATAATACTGTTTAAGCCCATTTCAAGTGTGGCTTTCATTCTTGGCACTGTACACTTCTGTGTGGTGTCATGCTGAAGATAAGGCCCACATGCAATGGACCCTGAGATTCCTCTGACAAGCAACATAAGGAAGACAAAATATGTATTTCCCTTATTATAAAGATAGTATTTCCAAGACATTATTCTAAAGAGATGGATTCTTAAAGAGGGATGGAGTTTACATCTCACTTCCAATAACCTGAGTTGATGCAGAGGCAAGTTGAGGAAGTGAATCATAAACTGCTGCATCTCATTCATTCCCAGGGGCTAAACAGGTCTACTCTTAAGTTTTAGTGAGAAGAAAGAAGAGAAAATATTGTAATAGGATGCAATAATGCAAAGAAACAAATTAGTAAACTATAAAAATAATAACACATGGGGCCAGAGCGATGGAGCAGTGGTAGGACATTTGCCTTGCAATTGGCTGATTCAGGAAGGACCGCAGTTTGATCCCCATTCATCCCATATGATCTCCAAGCCAGGAGCAATTTCTGAACATATAGTCAGGAGTAACCCCTGAGCATCACCAACTGTGGCCCAAAATAAAAAAAAATAATAACACAAATTATGAATTTGGTATAATTAATGTTTGATTTTTTTAAAGATCGAATATATAATGTATGATTTTACCAAGCAATGCCCAGCATTTAGAAATAAACTATACAATTTTTATGATTTGCTCATAGATGTTGGCAGATTTGTTTTCTACACTAGAGCAAGGGGAATGTTTTTGTTTCCCTGGGGAAATGCCTTTGTTTCCCTGGGGGAATTAGGGCAACACCCTATAAGATCCCCTTGGTTTGCAGCCACAAACTCCTTAGTTCTCAAGGTTGTTGGGACACTGGGGCACACATATTTCTAGAAGGTGATGACCAGCCAAGGGTTAAAAATTGGTTAATCATATTCAGAGTATGTCAAATCCTCTGAAATTTAGCAGAAAACACCAAAGGACAGAAGAAGCATACTTACAAACTTTTCACTAACCAGAGAATGTGTCACAGTCTGTTCCTTCTGTATTTATGCCTCTCCACCCTAAACTCATCCTCACCACCATAGACAGGCAGGAGCATTTGCTATTTTACCCATGGAATAACACCACAGTTGAGTCATTTTCTTGTCATTAACCTTCCCAAAGACCCAACATTCAACTAGATCTCATTGTCTAGAAATTAACCATATGGCCACAGCAGCTGCCATGGAACATGGAAAACTTTAGTTCTTTTTTTGGGGGGAGGGCTGTAATATTAGTTGACAGGGACTCTAGATATTATACAAGGATAAAGGCACTTGTCCTGCAAGCAATAGAACTTAGTTCAAACTCCAGGACTGCAAATGATCCCTAGTACTACCAAAGCACAGAGCTGGAAGTAGACCTGAGCACAACTGGGTGTGGCTCAACCCCTTTGTTTTCTCTCTCTCCCCATCCTCAATCCTTTCAAAGGGTTATACCAGGCTGGTTTTCCAAAAATAAAAAATAAAGTAAAATAAAATAGGACAAAACCCTGGTTATAATCAGAGTTCTGTTGCTGATGAAATAGGACAATAAAATAGGATATTTTGTGAGATTCATTTATAAAGTATTACTCAAAAATGTAAACTGAGTATTTGGAGACACATATACTAAAATCAAAACATCTAATTTCTGGACTTTTTAACTCTTCCTTTTTAATCTAATTCTAGTCACTGTGACTTACAATATTGCCAATGATAGGGTTTCCAACACTGTCAATGAAAGGTTTGTGCCAATGTCAATTAAGCGTTTCTAACACTGCATGCCCTATCAGAGTGTCCATTTCCCATTACCATTATCTCAGGGACCCTCTTCACACCTCCCTTCCATTTTCCCATCATGGTAAGCACAATTTATAGACTCTATTGCTTTGGGTAACTTATTATTTCCTCACTATGCTAACATATTTTCTATACATAAGAGAGAGCTTTCTGAGTCTGCCTATCTCCTTCTGGCTAACTTTATTCTACATGACATTCTCCAGTTCATTCCATATAGTAGCAAATTGCATGAATTCATCTGTCCTTAGAGCTAATACTATTCTATTGTGCATATATATGTACAGACACATATATATCCTAGTTTCTTTATCCAGTCAACAGTTCTTGAATACATAGAATATTTACAGATTTGGGCCTTTGTGAATAATGCTGCAATAAATAGAGAAGTGCAAATGTCTCTTCTGAAAAGTTTTTTGACCCTTAGATAGAAGAGGAATTTCTGGATCATATGGAAGCTCAATTATTAAAATTTTGAGACATGTCTATATTGCTTTCTAAAATAATTGAATTAAGTGACATTCCCACCAGCAGAGGATATATTTTCCCCATCCATACCTACTCTGGTTGTTTCTGCTGATATCTGTTAATATCACAAATGTGAAATGATATTTCATTGTTTTTTGGGGTTTTTGTTGTTGTTGTTTTGTTTTGGGTCACACCCAGCAGTGCTCAGGGGTTACTCCTGGCTCCATGCTCAGAAATTGCTCCTGGCAGGCACGGGGGACCATATAGGATGCCGGGAGTTAAACCAATGACCTTTTACATGAAAGGCAAATGCCTTACCTCCATGCTATCTCTCCGGCCCCTATATTTCATTGTTATTTTGATTTGCATTTAGCTGTTGATCAGTCTTGTCAGATAATTGGTGAGCAATTTTTTTTGCAGTCTGTAGGGTGTATCTTTTATTTTGATTATCCTTTTGTTTTCAGTGCACAAGCTTATTAATTAGTGCAGTTCCATTTGTTTATATTTTCTTCCATTTCCTTAGCATTGATTCATTCAAGAGGCTTGTAAATTCAATGGTATTAGGGATCAGTAATGCTTTTTTCATTATAATATATTGATTCAAGTCTGATATTAATATCCTAATCCATGTTTTTGTTATTTGTCAGGGGTTATTCCTGGATCTGTGCTCAGGGATCACTCCTGATGGGCTCTAGGGACCATATGAGATACCAAGGATAGAACCTGGATTGGCTGCATGCAGGACATGTGCTTTACCTGTTGTACTATCTCTCCAGCCCTCCATTCTGAACTGAGATTTTTTTACATGGTGTGTGGTAGGATCTGAGTTTATTTTTTTTATGAATTTGTGTGACAGATTAGTTTTCTCAATAACAGTGGTTGAAGATTCTTTTCTTGATCCACTTACTATTCTTTGCTCCTTTGTTAGAGATAAACTATACATATCCCTGCTGTATTTTTAAAGTATATATATATATATATATATATTATACATACCTCTAGGCTCTCAATTCTTTACCATTTGTCTGAGATTCTATGTTTATCCCAATAATTATTATCTCTTTGCATGAGAACTCAGACTGTGTACGGTGAGAAGAATTTTGTTGGTTTTGTTGTGAGTCTTTCCAGCATTCCTGGAGGCCACTAGGACCATGCCCAATAGTGCTGAAGAGATTATGTGGTAATGGGGCTCGAACCAAGGGTCCTGTGATGCCAGATGTATGCCCCAGCTCTTCCAAACCATCTCATTAGCTCCAACTAAAAAATGACAGCCCAAAAGGGCTGGTTTCACTGAGCACTTCCTCCTCTGCAGTTTTAGAGAGCAGAGTTTATTCCCTATGTTTCAACAGTATCTGATGGGTGCTCCAAGGGGCACCCAGGGTCTCATGAAGATGAAACTTATTTGCTCTTTCTGTCTGCCTTGGCCGAACAGTTTTGAATTGTGCTGAGTCAAAACATAACTGTAGAAAACTAATATGCAACCTGGGACACTATGAATGAAATGTTTTTTCCATAGGACTCCTCAGAAGGTGTTTTCCATGTCTTCCTTAGAGGTTTGTGGAAGTGGTTTGATTCAGATCCTCACTGAGCAAGGGTAGAGCATCTGTGGGTCTGCAAGGACCAGGGAACAAGAGCTGAGAGGGGTCTGGTTAGGGGGTAGAGGGCAAGTCTTGGGATTCATGATGTATAAGTTCTCCCCCTTACTTTAAGAACAGAATCTTGCAAAGCCTAACACACATTCTATAGATGAGCAGCCCAATCCAAAGAGAGCAAATGATCCAGAACCTCTTATTTGGTGTCTCTGGCCCAGTGGCTAATCCAGAGGAAGACCTGGACTACCCCATCATTCTCGGGATGCCTGCCATCAGGGCTGATGGGCACATCACAGTCACCCACAAGGAGGAACCAGGAAGATGAGTAGTCTCCTCAAATAGAAGGAAGCAGAGGGTTGACTAGACCAAGCACAGCAATAGCTCACTCAGTGATTCTGCCATTCTTGAGGCACCCAGAGGGACATTCCCCCAAAAGTACTTTCTAAGGCAGGATATGGGTCACAATATTCTTGCTTTTATATTTATATGACATTTGCTATGATTTGGCTGCCTATTTTTAACTCTGGGTGTTAGCTGCTTCTATATAATATAAACATATAGTATATAAATATAATATAAATATTCATATACATAAACAATAATTGTTTCTTCACTGAAAATCATTTTTGCTTAGGAAAGATTTTGCAAAGGTGCTCTACTTTCAGCTAGGGAGAGAAACCTGACCAGGGAAATGCCTGAACCAACACCCACCTTCAAACACTGGGTCCCCTCTATGGGGCCAATGATCATAGCAGAGGTAGGCTTCAAATATAGAGATAGGAAGCCAAGCAAACAGGAAAATTGCATTTCTCAATACATTTTCTCAGGGTTTTAACCACATGTTCTAGTGTTCTATGCCTTTGCCTTCTGTGTTGCTCAAGCTCATCTCTGTTCTCTAGTATGGAGATGCCAGTACAAGCAACACCTCTCTGGGATCAGGTCAGTACAGTATTTCAGATCTGTGGGAAAAAATAATAGGGCAGAGGCTGAAAAAGAAAGGTGAATCTGCCTTTTAGTTGTATGAGTTCAGCCCATATAGATGAGATACACAAATGCAAAATAGAAAACAATGACACTACTAAAAAAAGAAAACAATTATTTCCACTTATGATGGAGGAATGACTCATTAGCAACAACAAAACTAATAAGAAGCATGACTGGGTGACAGTGACCACTTAAAGGTCTAGCTTTTCTCTATACCACTTACCTTACCAGAAACTCAAAAGGCAAATGTCAATCTGGGAAAACTATTTTTATTACTATCTCTAATATTCCTACTAGATAAAGACTTCTATAAATTAATAGAAGTACAACCAATCAAATAAAACAAAAATAGAATAAATAAGGAAGAGTCAAAAAAAGAGGACAATTTATAAGCTGCAGAATGGGACTATAAACAACCCTGAAGCATTGGGCAGAGATCAGACACCAAAGTATTATTTTCCATCTTTCCCTTTTATTTGTTCATCCTTTGATCTTTCATCTTTGTCTGTTAACTATTTTTTGTGTTTTTGTTTTGGAGACACACCCCAAAACAGATTCTTGGCTTTGTGCTCAGGAATCACTCCTGACTGGCTCAAGGGACCATATGGAATGCTGAGGTTTGATTCTGGGTCAGGCATGTGCAAGGCAAATGCCCTATCCACTATGCTATCACTCTGGCCCCTCTCTGTTAAATATCATCTTTAAAAAGATGTTTGGCAACAGGCATCCAACTTTATTTGCAAAATAGTTTCCTTTTCAAAGCAGTAACATGTTGGCTATATTTTCAAAGCTTCAAATGCTCAGCTCCTTTTCCCGGTCATTGCATCCAAGAACCCACCTACCAAGCTAACTAAAAGTGTTCCAGCTATATGGACAAATAGAGATACATAGAGTGCTTTGTTTGTATTTACTAGACTGGATATAACACCCAAGTCCCTTTAGTCCTACGAAAGGTCAAAATGGCAGAGATGCTGATTTGTAGCTAGTAATGTTAAGCTACAGTTGTGTTATAAAGAGCCAGGAGGAAACTCCTAGGAATATATTAATGAGAGTTTCTTCTCTGCCAGAAAGAGGGAATCTTGGGTAGACAGGAAGATCCCTCTTCATTCACTGGTTTGGATCATGTACCTTATGTAGTTGTTAACAGTTTAAAGCACATTTTTTTCTACATTTTTGATGGTTCTTGTGTTTTCCTCTGGGGACCACAGTCAAGTGATTATCCTTCGTAGACAAAGGATATCCTTTTCCAGTTTCTAACCCTATTATCAGTGGAGGAGCTGCTCCTGGGTAAGAAGTCCAGTTCTTCAGTTGGTTGCCACATGAGGGCATGTTCAATGCTCTCCAAAAGCTGGAGTCTTCCATTTATAGCTAGCTTCCACTCAGTGCTCTGCAATTTTCATCTAGTGGTGCATTCTTTTGTACATATGAAGTAAGAAAATTCTCAGCCTCTTGCAATAATTTTTTTGGCAGGGGAGGAACAGAGAGCATATCTCCCTGCTTAATTCACTAAAAATGTTGCAGTTGCCTGCAACTCTGGCTATTAGGAAGTGTTCATTGATGGTACTTAAATGACCAGGACACATTCCCACCCCTGGTCTCCTCTTATTGCTTCTCCTTGGTCTTTGGAAATATCTGTTCACACCACAATTTGTCCTTCCAGTCTACCCAAATACAAACCAACAGGCTATACACTGGGCCCAGAAGGAGATAATGAGTCTAGCATAGTGCTGGGGTTTCACCCTGTGGCACAGCATGTGCCTCAGCTTGGCCATGGGTCACAGTGTCACCACATTCTAGCTTCTGGCCTTGGACTCCGCTTTTGGAATAACCATTGTGGGTGACAATTTCATGCCAAGCCCTGGTGGTTTTGGCTTGGCATTCTGCTCCCTGGCTCTTGGGACATGAGCTTAGAGGAGAGAACAGATTCATTTCTGATTCCACACAGGAGGCTAGCCAAAGCAGGTTACAATTGTCACTCTGTGAAGGACTCAAAGGCCTGGACAATGGCCTATAGATGTCCAGAGTGAATGATCCAGTTCTAGTACAGTGTGGCCCCTCTGGAAGGTTTGCATCCCCTATAGGTCCTCCCTTGGCTTTCAGGTAGGGCTAGGTGAGACAGAGGCAGACATGAAACTTTCACAAAGTTCAGGGAAGAGACTTTCTTGTGCTAACTCATCAAATGCTGAGAGAGGGGCCTGTCAAATGGCTAACATGCAGGTGAGTGTGGACTTATGCAAATGTATGCATGTGAGTGAGAACTTATGTGCATATGTCAATGTGGACTCATATGAGTGGTTGGAAGTGTGAATGTGGACTCACACAAGTTTTGCGTACATGAGTGTGAACTCACTTGTGTGTATATATAATGAATGTAGTCATGCAAGTTTGAGTGTGGACTTCAACAATTGTGTATATGTGTATATACATGATATAAACATGTGTATATACTTACATATGTATATATATGTTTATATGATCTCATGTAATTTGTGAATTTGTGTGGACTTAGGGGAGTATGCTTAGGTGTGCACATGTGAGTGGGAACTCATGTGAATATGCATGGGTACATGTATGAGTGTTAAATGCATATTAGTATGTGGGTGCATATGTGAATTCACATGTTTGTGGGTACATATGTGAATGTAAACTTAAGGGAATTGTGTGAGGTTATGTGTGTGAGTGTGTGTGAATTCATGTGAGTATGTACATAGAGAAGTCTGTACTTGTGCAACTGTGCTCACCAATGACACATGAATCCCAAAAAATACCACTGTCCCTATGTAGCTCTACAAAATATGTTCCGAGAACCCTCTTCAAACCCAGTTGCTTATTTGACACTTTATGCAAAGCAAGTCCTAGAGAAGTTGGCCACGTGCCCATAAGATAGAAACATTTGGGCATCTGGAGTGGCAAATAGGGCTGTTTCCTCAGGCAGAGATTCTGCTGGTGAGAAGGGTTTATGGCCTTGCAGTGGACACAGAAACAGTGTTGTTGACTGTACCATTGATGGCTTTGACATATGAGGGCCCCTACTTGAGCCTATTTCCCTTAGACAGGATTTTGAGTGTTATTTTAGCTATGAGGCACAGGCACTGGTGCTTGGATTATAGACAAGATGCAGGACTTCTAAGATAGGGATGAGAACAGAGACTTGGAGAGTAAGAAAAGGGAGAGAGGACTCAAGAACATAGTGAGGGAAGCAGAGCCTGAGGGATGTGGAGTGAGCAGGAAGTCTGTGGAACAGACTGTCCTGGAGCTTCTCTCAAGGCTGATGGAGGTGCACAGGCCCTGCAGCCCAAACTCCTCATTGTTCCACAAATCATTGCTGGTCAGCCTCCAGGCATGATAAGTTGACCAGCAGGGTCTCCTCATGATGTTGTGGGGTTTGTAGGATCTGAAATTGCTCTGCCTCTGACCTGTTGGATACATGGGAACTTATCTCTTTCCAGGGTCCACTGTCTTCTACACAAGGCCCAACTTGGGCTCCAGGGTTCTGGCCATCTTGCCCCACAAAAAAGCACTGGAGATATATTAGGAGGGAGAAGCACTTGGAGGCCACAACCCAGGTTAATCTGTGTAAGACTTGAAAAGCTCAGACTGGAAAAGCTCAAATATCATCTCAGGGATTGGTTTCCAAAGTGCTTGTGTAGGCAGAGAGTATCAGAAATAGGCAGCAAGGCAGTCGCTGAGCCTGCCTGTCCTGGAGTGGATGTGTGCCAGTGTGTGCTGGATGTCAGTGAAGGGGGACTGGACAGAGCTCCAAGTCGTGCATGGAAAGTAAAAGTTCTGAACACTCAGCTCAAGCAATTGTTTTTCTCCTAGAGGCTAAAATCCATGGGCAGGGAGCCAACAGCCACATTAGGATAAGAAATGTAATCTGTTTATAATAAGTTTGCAAAATACATCTCATTGGCTCAGCGGGTATGCAGTGCCCCAGAGCCCACCGTGATGCAGGCCTGGTCTGGCATCCATGATGAGCAAGCCAGAAGGAACAGGCCAGAGTTTGTAAAGCCTGGTCTTCCTACTCACCTTCTTTTTCAATCGCTCAAGTCCCTTTGGGGAAGATATACTTCCTCTTTTACTGACCCCAGTGCTGCAGTAGGAGCAGACATGACATCATCTTTTCAGGTTGTAGGGCATCCTAAATATACTTGGGTCCCGCTTACAAAGGAAGCATGGATGCCTGCAAATAGCTCCTTCCAGGTTTCAGTTACCCCACCAGCCCTGGGCAGCCCATCCTGGAAGGCAGTGCTGTATTTTCACTGCCTGAGGTTTTTTAGATCTGCAGTGATTGCCACTGTTTAGAGCCATGGTGAGTGAAAATAGTAGCCAGCATTTGCTGGCTCTTTATAATAAGCCTGGATCTATCTAAACACTTACCAAGAACTTTTATTGTCCCATCACCCACTTGTAAGGGAAATGACATTCTTGGGGGAGTAGTTTTTCATTTTTACTTCATCTTACTGATCTGGACATGAAAGTTAAGGGGACTTCAGTAACCTGCCCAAATTCCAGCCATTAATGAAGAAGTAGGGTTGGATACCAGGTTTTTTGTTGCTGATGTTGTATTTGTATTTTTTTAAAACAAGGTTGTGTGTGTGTGTGTGTGTGTGTGTGTGTGTGTGTGTGTGTGTGTGTGTGTGTGTAGAAAGTAATGTCGTTATTTTTTTTCTTTTTGATTTTTGGGTCATACTTGGCAGAGTTCAGGGGTTATTCCTGGCTCTATGCTCAGAAATCACTCCTGGAAAGCTCGGGGGACCATATGGGATGCCGAGATTCAAACCACCGTTCTTCTCGTGCAAGGCAAATGCCTTACCTCCATGCTATCTCTCTGGCCCAGAAGTAATATAGATTTTATTGAACAAAATTTGCTTAGAAAGATATGAGAAGAGAAAAAGGGGAGAATTGTGTTCAATAGAGAATACAGGCTTCTCCAAACTGGGAAAAGAAAAAAAAAAAAACAAGCAAAGAAACAAAGAGAACATGTTCTCAAAAGAGAATATGGGTTTGAATAGTAAACCTTGAACCCAGGTTTATTTCCATTCTGTAATCCAAGTAACTTTATATCAAACCCTGTCTTCTCTTCTGCAGGGCCATCCCACAGCCATGTTTCTCCCAGCTCCTTCAATAGTCTCCCTCCACTCCTTCAAAGCTTTTAGAGTGTGTTTAGAGACCTGGCCTTTTGATCTTTGGTACACTCAGACTCTCCAGAGGTCTTGCAATAATTTTGTTCAGAGTTTTGTTATCCAAACAAAGTTATGACTAAGAACAAGGTTTAGGATCTGACAGACCCATCAGAGGTCTGCTTTAACCTGGTGCTAATTATACTTGGGCCAATTAATCACCTCTCTGCCTCCATTTCTCATAGGCCAGGATGAGTGTTCATGTTTAGTGAGATAAAATAAAAAGCTCCTAGCTAGACTGTACACTGGAAGGTGCCCAGAGGCCAGTGTGATAAGGAAGAAGGGCTTAAGGCAGCTGCCCTACTGCCAGGCGTCACTTGAAGACTCATCCTCCAGCAGAAGGGAACTTGCTCAAAGACAAACAAACCAGAAAGGTTCCAGTGCCTGAGCGTGGATGTGGCTTTTTAGCTCCATGCTAGCATTTCCTGTGGGGAAGCACCTGCAGAAGCAGCAAGGGGAAAGATAAAAGGGACAAAGAAGCCAGCAGTGTGACAGAATTAAAGTCCTCTTCATGGAGGGACAGAGAAGATTACCCTCCTAGGCAGTGGGCAAGTGGGCAGGGGACCTTACCCTGTGTAATCTCAGTCATGGTTTACTCCCTTACTTATCTCCTTTCACCCCATCCATCTGAGAGCTCTCAGAGTTGGTCTGATGGGGCATAGGAACTTCTCCCCAGCTTCTTGCAGTACAAGGGATAACCTCATTGGTCAATATGGCTGTGTAAAAAGCCTAAATGTCTAGTTCCACCTGGAGTAAGGAGATATCTCTCCACTTTCCTGTATCAGATGGAGCCAGCTAAAAAAGAAGATTCCAGTAAGACAATATAAAACCCTGAATGTCAAGGCTGTCTTAGATCACTCATCATATCAGGAACCAGGATGATCTGAAAGTGAACAAAAAATAGCAGTCAATAAAAGCTAAAGAGAAGATAATAGAGATGTTAAACACTAGCTCAGTAACAAATTAAAGCATCTCCCATAAAAATATGCTGCTAAGAGCACTGACAAATACTGTTAAAAAAAAAAAGAGTAGAAAGGAAAAGGGAAAAAATGAAGTATTAGGCAAGGAAGGAAATATATAAAGAAAAATAAACCACGTGAATGTTTTAGAACTAAAAAATACAAAACAGCAGCACTTTTCCAAAAGCACCTCAGTATAGTTATTCAACCGTGGAATAGAAGGTGGCCTGAGAGAGAAAGCATATAAATTATGCAGCCTGGATAACAGAGTGGAAGATTGGCAGAAGATTGGTGGGACAATGACCCCTGCTGTGATTGCCAGTTGTTGACATTGTAGGATACAGAAAAAAGAAAAGAGCTGGAAAAGCACTCGACCCCATAATATTTTAACACTTCCCAAATTTGGTAAAACCCATAAACCCACAGATTTGAAGAAGCTGAAAAGCCTCAAACTGGGTAAACCCGCCAAATCCATATTAATGATATAATTAAACTTTAGAAAAACAAAGTGAACAGAAATATATGTCTTCAGAGAATGGTACTTTGTTCAGTTTCATCTGGTTAGTATATGAATAAAAGGCAAAACACCCAATCCTAAAGTCACAATAATCAGAACATTTGAGAAGAAAAGTAGAAACATCAATAAGACTTCAGAATCAGGAGTCTCAAAACAAGCTCCCTGGTATTAGGTCAACTAGATTTTCTAAGAGAGGCGCAAATGAGGAAGAATAGAATTCTACCAATGTTGAAGGAATACTGGAATATATATAAGCAAAAAAATTAGAAACTTCAATCCCAATCCCCAACCATATACAAAAGTTAATAGAGAATGAATCATCATCATCAATGAAAATACATGTTTTTAAAACAAATTTTTACAACATTGGGCTAGACCAGAGTTCCCAATTAGTTTAGCACACTACTCTTCTTTTTTATTAAAAAAAAAAATGTCAGCAGTCCCTAAAAAATATGCCTTCTCTAAGTGAACACATAGAAAGTGCTCCTTATCTTCCACCCCTGGCACCTACCATGCCTAAAGCTGCTTCAGCTCTTTTAGATCATTCCAATACCGTCTCTGCACAGTTGCAGTCACAATTGCATCTATTAGGAGAAACAAACTGGGCTAGATAAAGACTTCTCACCTACCCTGCCTTCTTCCCAAAAGAGAGGGAAGGGAAGGAAAAGGAAATGGTTAAGTAGGTCTTCATAATGAAAACAAAAGCCTTTTTTTTTTTTAACAAAATGAAAGGACAAGTTTCAGAACTGGGAGAAAACATATGTAAGTCTCATACCAATAAGGGACTTGTACTTGGGGCCTGAGCTACAGTGCAGCAGTAGAGCTTTTGCCTTGCATGCAGCTGATCCAGGAAGGATCTCGGTTGGATCCCTAGCGTCCCATTTGGTCCCCCAAGCCAGGAGCGATTTCTGAGCCCTTAGCCAGGAATAACCCCTGAGTGTCACGAGGTGTGGCCCTAAAAAACAAAACAAAAAAAATTAAGGGACTTGTATCTATAATATATAGAAAACTATCAAAACTCAAAAGTAAGAACAGTTTAAAAAAAGGACCAAATATTTCGACATGGTAACAAAGATGTAGGAGTGACTAATGATTGTATCAAAAGAAACTTATAATTAGTCATCTTTATAAATGTAAACTAAACCACAGCAAATATCTCCCTGTGCCTTTTAGGAAGTCTTTATAATCTATAGGAAGTTCTTGATGTAAATGTGCAGCAGCTGGAAAAGCTAGAAAAGATGACAAATATATCTTCAAATCCCATTCAAGGAATCACATAATTTTTTCCTGTCCAATTTTCTTTCCATTGGTCCATTGGAAAGTCCCCACGAAGAACATGTCCCTTCAAGGGTCTGGAGTTGATTGAGCTTAGGAACAATTTTTCTGAGGTGTTCTTCGAGTCTGTATTTGGGGCTGGCAGTTTGTAGTGTGTTCAGTTTTGCCAGTCTTCCAGATTTCCTTGCCAGAAGGTGTCTTGGAACTGTTCCGTTTAATAAGAAAATAACACTGCCATCTCTTGAGAATTTTTTTTGAGAGTATTGAATAAAGGCTAGTAGTTGTGCATCTTCTCCAGTGGCCATGTGTTTGACTCTGTGTATCCCTGGCCTACAATAGGAGAAAAAAACTGGGGCTGTAGCCAAGAAGGCTCTGTTATAAGCTTACCAAAGTCAATTCCCTGGTGCCAGCATATCTGCGATTTCTCTGACTTCGGGTGCAACAAGACTATCTTTGGATGTTCTCCCAGGAGAACTTGGGAGGGGAGGACACTATTTAGGATGAGGCAATTTCCCCAACAGCCTTTTTCTGCAGAATGCTGGATAGCAATTTATACTTATTTAGGGCTATTAGATCTGATTTCTATGGCTTCATCTCAGTCTAACTAAACAGCAAGTTTTTATTCAAAATCTTTTAACTGTCAAGCTTCAGTCTCACTTCTCCCTCCAGTTGATGGAGGCAGCTTACAGGCTAGAACAGGGGGTTGTCTAGCACAAGGTACCATCCATGGGGGACAGCTAACTCTGGGGGAGATCTGAACATTGTAAAGCTGATTTTCACACTGCAGAGCCTTAAATCCTGACAAAAGCAGGATTTTTGCTACCATATATCTTTCTTGAAACAATTCCAGGGAGTTTTATTCCATCTGCAGTGATAGCCAAAAGCCTCTGGTGCAAAATTTTATCAATACAGACAAAACTAGTCAGGATTAGATTTGAGTCAAAGTGGTTACATACAAGGAACTGTCAATCTTGAACTCCTCATTCCCTGGGGGTGAAGGGGAAAGCAGTCTGAAAATCTGGATATTTTTAGAGACCCTGCTCTCTAAAAGAACATCTGCTGAACCCAAGCTGCCTCCTGTCAGCCCACGTGGTTTTGAAAAAAATGATGCAACCCTGATGTGGGTTTAACTGATGCAACTCTCAGAGTTGTGGCCAGAGAAGTTCAGAGATGGGCAAAAGTAAGCTCTCTCACCGTGTCACATTTCACATGTATGTAAGCAGAATAAACAATTCTCAAGAAGTTCAGGTGCCAGGAGTAGGATGTCATAAAGATGAATAAATGAAGATATTTAGTTTAGTAGAACAAATAAAAGGCAAGACAGCAACTTAATGGGTGGTAGGCTGGTTTTTTTAAAAATTTCTTTCTTTCTTTTTTTTTTTTTCCCAGTGATTATAATTGAGTTACTGATTAAAGTCTCCTGACAAGGGCCACATATTCCACTGTCTCCTGATGGCCTGCTGACTGACCTCTGTAAGGTTGTAAACTACTGTCTATAATTTTCCTTGGGTGGTTATCCAGGCTGCTTCAGATTTTCTCATCTGTTCTGTCTCCTGGATTAAGCAAGCAGTCTCTCATACAATGCCCCCTTCTCCACTGCTCAGCTCTTTATTTGTAAAATGTGACCATAATGCTGCCTGCTTGTCAGTCTCCTTGAAAAGCTGCTATTCAGAAATTATGGTGATTACCTTGCACACAGTCAACCAAGGTTTGATCCCTGGTATCCAATATGGTCCACCAAGCCTTGCCAGGAGAGATCACTTATCACAAAGTTAGGAGTCAGCCCTGAGTACTGCTGGGCACATGGAAAGAAAAAAAAAGAAAAAGAAAAAAAACAATCCACAACGAAAAGAAAAAAAAAAAAGCAAAGAAATGTTAGGAAAGACCTTGGCAACTATTGCCTTAAGTTAATTCCTCTCCTCTCTATCTCCTCAATTTGCCTGTCTATGAAATAAAGGCAGCAAACATCTTTATAAGTAAGTTTTTGTTACACATTTTACCTCATGTAAAGTTGAAGGAATCTCTACAAACTATTAACCTGTATACATTCTAGATAGTGGGAATTTAGGTATTAGGTTATTTTCTGTTTTATTTTTATCTTTCCAAATCTCCTGCCCCAACAAAAAAAGATAATATATATATACACACATATGTATATATATGAATATATATACATATATATTATAAAGATTCAGAAGTCTGAGTCTTTCAATTGGGCTTGTTCTGGTTCTTTGTAAGGAGAGATGCTCAGTCAGCCCAAGTTCTACAAGAATAAGAAGCATGGCTATTATAAATCCTAATACTTTTCCTTCCACACTCCAGTTCTACCCCTAGCTGTCTTGCTCTTAGCTGACCAAACTGTGTGCTGGTTGGTGGGGTAGGAGTTTTCTTGTTCAAGACAGACAGGATGATGTCCTTTGTCATGTCTGAATTAAATTTTATTCACGCCCTTAGCTGACAGTCTCCTTCCATCCTACACTAGACAGAAAATACACCTGCGTGAAGAACAATGCCTCTCTCCATAGTCAGTTCAAATGTGTTTTGTATCATAAAATTTGGGGCTTTCTTGTGCTTAACAAAAACATTGGCAAAGTCAGAGTAACTGTCCACTCTTTAACTTCAAAACAGCCAAACTAAATTAAGTAACAACAACAAAAGTTGTCCCCATACAGTTTGCCGTGCTCTTACCACCCGTTTTCAGCCTGAAACAATTTCATGCTTGAGTTATTAGCTTATGAAAATAGGCACAAAAGGGGGAAAATGTGAGCAGATCCTCAGCTCCATTATTAGTCATTGCTACAGCTGAGTGCGTTCCGGCACAAAGGCGTGTTATTCTGCCCGAGTATCTCCGTTTTAAACAAAATGTAGCTCGCTAATGGGTTATGCCTCATATACCTTTTGGTAATCATTACATTGCCCGTCTCTGTAATTGACCCTGGTTTTCATTAGGAGGCAGGCATGCACTTAGCATGCATGTATGCAGGAGTACGCATACCATTGCAGATGCATGCATATATATCCATTGAGTCCTCTGGTTTCTGGAGGAAAAACAAGGCCATGGAGCTGTCAATCATGTTTGGGAACCTCCCAAAAGGAGAGCGTGATAATGTTTGGCAATCTGGCTAAAAGGAGTATAAGGGAAATGGGTGCATTTGGATAGTGGTGAAGAAGAAATAGAAATAGAAGCTGAGGAAGACTTGTCTTACCTTGGTCTGAGATTCAGCAGGCCTAATGGAATAAAGTTTTCCTAGATGGCATCTGTCTGTCCACTTGCTGAGCCTAGGTACCCCCAATTCTGGAGGTTTTAGGGGTATGGGTGCTTCAAATTCCTTTGGTTTATTGCCTAGGAAGCCAAGGTTTTTTGTTTGTTTGTTTGTTTGTTGTTGTTGTTTATTATACCTGGTGATGCCAGGACTTAGAGGATGTCAGGGATCAAGCCTAATTCAACCTCATGCAAAGCAAATATCCTACCTTATGTAGGAGGAGCCAAGTTTTGAACACATTATTGATTTTTGCTTCTGAAAAGTCCAAAATTGCTAGTAGAATGTAGGCCTTTGGTTAATTTTTGCAAAAGAAAATACCAAAAATGTAACAGGCAAGGAAATAATTAGGCAAAATCCACCTTGAAGCTTTGAGTTGATAAAGTCTTTTGCAAACAAAGAGTCCCGGAAGAGAGGAAGGTTAGGGAGGGGAGGGAAAGAGAGCGGGGGTGAGGATGGGCTAGGCAAGGCCCATCGAGTTTGAGATTGGAAAGCCCTAAACTGGCCCCTAGAGTTTGGAGCTACCTTGCAACTCTTAGTCTACAAGAGAATCCTAAACTTTCCCCTCTGGATAAGAATAATGGTTTCTCCACAGGACACTGGCCTAGCCACAAAGGCAGGAATTGAGGGCCTAGATGTTCTTTTAGTCACTTTGAAGTGTTAATGAATGCTTTGATTTCCTTCAGTCCTCTCTGCCCAGGAATCTGATCTCACCTCCCAAACTGACAACAGCTGCTCTTTGTCTTTTGCCTGCTGAGGGTGGCTGGAGGGCATGAGGTGGGAGTGGCTGGGGTATCTTCTCCTGCTTGGGGGCAAAATCTCCAGAATCATCACCTCTAGAGTTCACTGATTTAAGCTCTTCAGCTTTGCATTGTTCTCAGTGTCCAGCTTTCATGAAAGTACAAAGTTTTTTGGGACTAGGAGATAACTTAGGGGTCAAGGGTACATATCTGTCATCATAAGGACCACAGTTCTACCCCCCCTCCCAGTGCAGTATGGTTTTCTGAACACTGCTGAGTATAGCTTCAGTAGCCCCCAAATATTGCTAAAGTGGACTGGTGGCTATAAAACTATTGGCCTGAATCTCACTGGGAATTTTACTTTAGTCCCCTTCCTTCTTCAGAGAAAAGAAAAATAAACAAGAAAAGGAAAGAAAAGAAGAAAGCAAGAAGAAAGCAAAAAGAAAGAAAGAAAGCAAGAAAGCAAAAGAAAGCAAGAAAGCAAGAAAGCAAGAAGCAAGAAAGAAAAGAAAGAAAGAAAGAAAGCAAGAAAGAAAGAAAGAAAGAAAGAAGAAAGAAAGAAGAAAAGAAAGAAAGAAAGAAAGAAAGAAAGAAAGAAAGAAAGAGAAGAAAGAAAGAAAGAAAAGAAAGAAAGAAAGAAAGAGAAGAAAGAAAGAAGAAAAAAGAAAGAAAGAGAGGAAGGAAGAAGAAGAAAGAAAGAGAAGGAAGGAAGGAAGAAAGAAGAAAGAAAAAAGAAAGAAAGAAAGAAAAAAAAAAAAAGAAAGAAAGAAAGAAAAAAGAAGAAAGAGAAAGAAAGAAGAAAGAAAAAAAAAAAAAGAAAGAAAGAAAGAAAAGAAAGAAAAGAAAGGAAAGAAGCAAGGAAGGAAGGAGGGAAGGAAAGGAGGGAAGGAGAGAGGGAAGGAGGGAGGGAAAGAAGGAAGGATAGAGGAAAAGGTGTAAGGAAGGAAAACAGGCATTGTTTGTGGCAACATTCAACCAGAAGCTCCTTTTGAACACAGAAACACAGACTGAACTTGAGATATGTATGTGATAAGGTACTTGCTTTGCAGGAAGTGACCCATTCAATTCCCAGCACCCCAGGGTCTCCTGAGTACCACAAGGAGTCCTGAGTACAACCAATGAAGCATTAAACATAGACCTATAAATGTTGTGCAGAGGCAACTTTGCTAGCCAGAATTCAGGAAGCCAGGGAGTCTAATTCTGTGCTCAGTATCCTTTTGGCCACTGGTTCCCCTGGGGCCAGTGATGCGGAGCTGGAACTGGAGACCATAGTGTCTTCCCAGCCAGTGCTCTTGTCTATCATTATGTCTTATTATCCACTCCCATTGCCAAGTCTATTGGCCAGAAACCTGCAGCGTGTGGAAGTAAAGCTCCAGCTGCTGGGAGGCATCTCTCTGAGACAGAACCCTGCACTTCAGAGGAGACCCACATATAAGAGAAACTAGGGTACCTGGGAAGATTTCTCCTATGGATGACTACAGGCTGGGGCAAGACCTGGGAGGCTGCATGGACTATACAGGGTGAGGGAGACAGGTTCTGCACCCAGACATTCCAAGTTGGAGAAAGTTAACCCATTTTATCTCACATTAGTTCTAATCTCTGTATCTAACAGGCTAAGTGCACATTATCTCATTAAATCTTCTATCTCTGAGATTAGTCTCATGATGAGATCCCTTCTCCACTTTCTTCTTTTTCCAGCTTCTCAGGACATTTACACACCATTTTAGTACTTCCCAGTTTACATGTTCCTTATTGCACAGAACTTTTTATCTTACAAAACTATATCCCATAAAAAAAATAACTCTCCTTTCTTGCCTTCTCCCAGCCCACAACAACCAGGTCTCTGCTTTCTTTCTCTATGTGTCTGACTGATCTGTGTGTCTCAAAAGGTAGTGTTATACAATATTTGTGTTTTTGTGCCTTCCCTGCTGCACTTAGCAATATGTCCTTAAGGCATATCCTTGTGGTAGTTAGCGTGGAGCAACATTTCTTTCAAGGCTGAACACTGTTTTGTTATCTACCTGGCCCCAAGCATGTCCTTTATCTGTGAACAGACACTGGTTTGGGAGATCACTTTGGGAGCTCATGAGTGAGGTTGTTTGGAGGCTGAATGTGATAATATCTCTTCAAGCTTCTCTTCTTGTTTCTTTTGACTCTAAGTTTAGAAGTGGGTTTGGTGGATCTAATGCTTGGGGTTTTGTTTTGTTTTGTTTTGTTTTGTTTCTTTTGGGTCACCTAACTGTGCTCAGGGCTTACTCTTGGCTCAGTACTCAGGAATCACTCCTGGTGGGATTCAGGGAACCAAATGGGGTTCTGAGAATCGAACCTGACTAGCCCACAGTCTGATTTCTCAAGCTCCTAAACCTTATGGTAATTCTTTGGTTGGTTTTGAGGAACCACCATCTTATTTTCTGCAGAAGCTGCACCATTTTGTACTTGTGCCAGGATTTCTGCAGTTTCTCATTTCACCAATACCTTTCCCACACTATTTAATTTCCCACTCACCATCAGACTTCCTAATAGGTGTAATCATGTTTTGCTTTTTTCTACTTCTTACTAATGTTGCCCATCTTTTTATAGCATTTTTGTTGTTGTTGTTGTTCATTTAACAATAATCTCTGATGAAATGTCTGTTCAACTCCTTTGTCTATTTTAATGTTTTATTAAAAATACATTTATAGGGGGACTTGGACGACAACATTGGCTGTATTCAGGCTTTACTCTTGGTTCTGCACTCAGGAATCACTCCTGGTAGATCTGGGGGGACCTTATGCCTATAAGGGATTCAAACTGGGATCAACTTGTGCAAGGCAAATATCTTCTTTCTAGTGTTTTTCTCTCTGGCTCTACATGGCCCATTTTGAAATCAAATGATCTTGTTTTTGTGTGTAGGGGCTTCTATAGATCACACCACCTCCCACACAGTTCTGCAGTTAAATAGACTTAAAGGATCAAAGAGGTGGATAACTTGTCTTTGATCAGTAGCTGGTTTCCACAGCAGCAGGGAGAGGCAGATTCTCTTGCCACTCTTGGTGGTAGCAAGAAAAAAAGCTAAGGGCATGTCCTCTCAGACCAGTACCCCAACAAGCACTGTCCACTGAGGCACAGGGCACGACAAGCTAAGCTCTAAAACCCAATAGAAAATACTCTCTGCGGAGAAGTAGAAGCGTGTAATAGCCATGATTATAAGGTTCCACTTTCTTACTCTTCCCTCCCTTCTCCCCTCCAAAGAAAGGGGCACGGGGAGGGGAAAGGAAGAAAAAGCTGTTCATGGAAAAATACATTTAAATGGATCAGTGCCGAGTAACCATTTGCACATCTGTTCTTAACAGGTTTCAGCTGAAACTACTGAAAATCTACACAGATCTGTTTATGTGGAACCGGTTAAATATGATAAGATGACAACTTAGAGGGTAACTGTGGATTTGGGTGGTGTGGAGAGGAAAGCTCCCCTCCACACTGGCTCTCCACACACACTGCTGACATTTGACCACAGTTGCTGAGGGAGTTGGGTTTGTCGTGAATGAAAAAGTTCGAAATGATTTCAGATTAGTTACAAACAAACTCAAGATGTGCCCACCGCCTTTCTGGGGCACCTCATTCCTGTATAGTCTCTCAAGAACCCCATAGCAGCTGGACACCCCCACTCTCAATCTCTGTGGCTGGGGCCTGGCCCCTGAGGACACACAGGTACATGGACAGATGGTGTGTGTGTGTGTGTGTGTGTGTGTGTGTGTGTGTGTGTGTGTGTGTGTGTGTGTGTGTGTGTGTGTCTGGGAGAGCTCTCTCTGCATGTGCAGTGCAGGTTTGCAAGTACTTCTAACAGGGAGAGAAAAACCCCTCTGTGTCTTATGGTCCCTGATACAGGAGAGAAAATGCTCTGGGGTGATCTGTACAGGGCAATAGTCAGGAACCAGGTGATAAAAAAGTTATTGTCACTTAACACCTGGTATGTCAGGGTCAGGAGGCTGCACTGTAAGAAATGGTGACAGAGAAATACCCAGATAATTATTGCTTGGAGTCTCGACCTCAGTGGCCTAGAACTATTTCTCCTATGTTCATCATTTGACATGTGAGCAGAGGAGCTGACCACTCCTGTCAAGGAGTTTTGCCTCTTATTAAAATATGCAGGTGGGCAAGGTTCAGATACCCAAGTGGACTGAGGAAACAGAAGTGAAGGGCAAGCAGCTAAGAAGCAGCTTCTGCTGCTCTACGCTGGGATGAGGCAGAGGACTGCTTCAGATACCGTGGTCAGAACTGCTTGTGCTTGGAAAGGGTGTGGAGGTCACCAGCTCTTTCAACATCATCTCGACTATGGTTCGTGATCTGCCTGCAGGGATTTTTGGAGTCAATGCAATGAGAAGATCATTTCTCAAAGACATAGAGCTGAACCATTGATCCTGCACCCTGCTAAAGCCTTTCCCTTCCCTTTGTCTCCACTCCAGCACCCTGTGAACTTGCTCCTCTTTAGGCTTGTCAAGGCTTCCTGCCTAAAGAGTGACACCAGTCTATAAAATACACCATAGGACATCACATCAGTGCTACAGCATCTCAGAAATAATCAGCTCAAATGAACATCAGACACTATTCTCCCTGGGACCCCAGGGATTGCCTTATGATTAGTCAGACTTTCATTTCCAAGGGCTCCCGACTGTGAAAATACACCTGAAATCATATTTTTAATAAGTATCCCTACAGAAAACAATGGTCGGAGATAGCTCTAAGTCTAAGACAAGGAAAGTTATTGAACGAAGAGATATTGCTCACTCTCACACTCTGTTCTGTGATATTGAATTTTAATTAAAAAAACACTAATGTGTTCAATTAATCATGAGGCAGTATCCTAGGGCTTTAAAAGTAACGTGGGAGGGTGGGAGGAGGGACAAGGTATCAGGGTCTATTTCATGTACCTTCAGTCTTGTCTTTTCTCTTTCTTTTCTTTCTTTTTTCTTTCTTCTTTCTTTCCTTTCTTTCCTTTCTTTCCTTTCTTTCTTTTCTTTCTTCTTTCTTCTTTCTTTCTTTCTCTTTCTTTCTTCTTTTTCTTTATTCTTTCTTTCTTCCTTCCTTCCTTTTTCTTTTCTTTCTTTCTTCTTTCTCTATTTCTTTCCTTCCTTCTTTCTTCCTTCCTTCCTTCCTTTCTTTTCTTTCTTTTCCTTCCTTCCTTCCTTTTTTTCTTTTCTTCCTTCTTTCTTCCTTCCTTCCTTCCTTCCTTTCCTTCCTTCCTTCCTTCCTTCCTTCCTTCCTTCCTTCTTCCTTTCCTTTCTTTCTTTTTCTTTCTTTCTTTCTTTCTTTCTTTCTTTCTTTCTTTCTTTCTTTCTTTCTTCCTTCCTTCCTTCTTTCTTTCTTTCTTTCTTTTTTTCTTTTTTTCTTTCTTTCTCTCTTCCTTCCTTCCTTCCTTCTTTTCTTTCTTTCTTTCTTTCTTTCTTTCTTTCTTTCTTTCTTTCTTTCTTTCTTTCTTTCTTTCTTTCTTTCTTTCTTTCTTTCTTTCTTTCTTTCTTGCTTTCTTTCTTTCTTCCTTCCTTCCTTCCTTCCTTCCTTCCTTCCTTCCTTCCTTCCTTTCTTCCTTTCTTTCTTTCTTTCCTTCCTTCCTTTCTTAATCCTTCTTTTTAATTTGTGGGCCACACCCCATGACTTAAGGGTTACTCTTGGCTATGCACTCAGAAATAGCTCCTATTTTGGAGGACCAAATGGGAGATGCCAGGGATCGAACTGCAGTCTGTCCTAGGTTAGCCACTTGCACAGCAAAAGCCTTATGGCTGAGCCACTGCTTTGGCCCTTGCTTTTCTTTTAATTTTATTTGAAGCTTCCAGTTTGAAAATGGTAGGGACACAGTCCTCCACTTAGCATTAATCTAAACTGGGGAGAATGGTGGAAACCTTGGGGACCTCATTTGTTTGTTGTATTTATCGTAAGTTGCTTTGTGAGGTGCTCCTTGCAGGAGTGAGTGTTCAGGTCATTCCAGGAATACCTTTAATAAGGAACCTATTTGGATTCGAGAGATAGCATAGTGCTTAGGGTACATGTTCTGCTGTGATATACTTGTGTTTAATTCCCACCATCACATGGACTCCCAGCATCACCAGGTGAAGATTGGGAGATGGCTGGTATACAGGCTAAGCATCGCACATCCTAATGCTTTTGCATTAAACTGTTGGCCCAGTAGCAAATCATAAGAGTGCCATCCTCTTCTCCCAACCCCCGGCACATACACATGTTTTTCTGAACAGTGAACCTGAGGGCTTCTAGGGGATTGATTTATTTCAGTCATCTTTCAGGTCTGATAACTATGAACTAATTATTTTGAAATAATTGAAATAGCAGATCATATGTTGATTGAAGAAGTCACTGAGTGGTCAACCAAGCCTGAGTTTTCCCTAGTTATGAGAGTTTTCATGTGGGACAAAGCAATCATTGAACAAGAAAATTCAGAGCTGAAAACATGTCAGGGAAGAAGAAAGACCACCTATAGCAGGTCAAAGCATCACTTCCTCCTCCCCTGATGGCCCAGCATGGCCCACAGCTCTGGAAATAGTAGCCCTTTGCATAAGCCCCAGAGCTTGAGCAGAGCAGCCAGCAGAATCTTGTTTTAGGAGAAGCAGCTGCCTTATATCTTAGGAGTCCCTCACATGAGCTGGGCCTTGTGGATAGTGGTACCAAACCTTTTGTGTGTGAGTTCAAGGAAGAGGTTGGAGTATTTGAGTATAGGTTCATACTAAAGGCAAGGGGGATGCATGCCAAGGCCCTGAGGCCAGACCAGAGAAGAGTATGCTAATGAGCTTTGCTGTGGTTCAGGGTGCAGGCTGTAGCCTGAGGAACTACAGCAGCAAGAGGAGGTACAGCCCCTTATGTGTCTCTAAATAGTCACACTGCACGAAGGAGGAGTCCAGAAAGAGGAGCCTGGGTTGGAGTTCCAGGATCATCGGAGAGGAAAGCACAAAGGAGACCAGTCAGAGGTGGGGCCAACTGAAAGAATAGGAAGAGTAGGACAGAAAGGAAGAAGAGAAGGAAAAGGAAGAGAAGGAGGAAGAGAGGGTTCTGGACAGGACATCTGCTCCTCTCCCCAGGAGAGCAGATTCTACAGACATGTTGGGAAATTGAGAAATTTCATAGGTCTGACTCCCACAGGCTCTCAGGGTCCTGGAAACCAACAAGGCTCTGTGATTGCCACTTCCTTTTACTCTTGTCCCCCACCCCACAGGCTACAATATTAAACCATCTACCCTGCTCCTCCAAGGGATATTCCAGGAAAGTGTGAAGTAGGGCTAGTGTGGGATAGGACAGGATGTTTCAGAGGACTCTACTGTTGCTATCACTGTTGATCATGGCCAAGATTTCATGCACTTGGTCATGATGCTCAAATTCTTTATATGTGGTGTCTACCTGCTTCTTGGGGGGTGGGCATCAAGTATTCCAGACAGCATTGCCTTTGGGATTTTGTTCTCTGCATATGGGTAGCCTACTGCTTGCCACTGAGTCAGCCCCACCTTGGATTGTTCTATCTGAAGTCAGGGGCATATCCCTCAGCCCAGCAGCAATACAGGGACCGTTCAAATTCTTACAAACATGTCCAGGCTTCCAAGGGTTCCCTCAAAAAATGTAAGAGAGGGCTAGAGTACACCTGAACAAAGGAATATAAGGATAGGAGAAGGAAGCAGGAATTTCCCATTGCCCTTGGAATATGCCCTTCTGACTTCACATAGGCCTCATACACAATGCCACTGGCCTGGACTCCTCCTGAATGCTTATGAAATGTGGACTTGGTAGCATATATTATTAGGGGCCACTGGATAGTCCCAGCTGCAGGTTTGGCTCTTCTTCAGTGGCACTGGAGTAGAGCAGGGAAGAAGGATCGGGGGTGATCTCAGTTCACATTGAGGCCTTGGGAGGGCTGTGGAACATTTATTCTGAGCCACCACATTTCCCAGGCAGACTCAGGACATCTTTCCAGAACTTTCCAGAATTCCTGGTTTCATCTTTCAGTGATTCTTGAAAGAAAGTAGCAGTGGCTCTCCTCTGTCCTCCCCTGATCTCAGGACCATAGATCCTGAAGAAACAGCCCCAGAGCATACCCAGAAGATGTTTGCTTTGAGAATGAAACTTTGGGGGGCCACACTCTTCTGAGTGGTACTCCAATATATGGTCTGCCTGTCCTTTCCTCTGCGCCCCCTCCCTGAGGCTGGCTCACCCATGGAGTCTCTGGCCTAAGACCTGTCTGACAATTTTGAAATGAAGACTTAAACCCCCCACCTGCACCCCTAGATCTTTGCTGTGACATAAAACCAAACTTAGTTGCTTAGGAAGGCACAGTACTCATGGGAATGCTGAGCTCTGGGAACCTTTTGGAATTGAGGGGTGATGAAGAGGTGAACCCTGCTAAACTTCCACTTCCCCAAGTGGAAGTTTCCAGAACCTGCTGCTAAATCCAGCAACTCCAGCCCTTCCTAGACAGGGGGATGGTGACCTGTGAGTGGAGCCCTGAGAGAGCTGGAGGTTTCCTTCACAGGGCAGAAGGTCATGAAGTGTGGACAGTCATGCTGAGTGACAGAAAACAAACACAGTGGGCAGAGCGGGCCAGGGGGAGAAAAAGAGAGATAGAAAGAAGCAAACACATGGAATCCACCACTAACAGTCCTCCCCCAATAGCCCTGCACATACAAACCGCAGATTGGGGCGCAGTTCAATTTGGCACACAGAAGAGGCTGGAACAGAGAAAGAAAACATATCAAATTACCCAGAGGCCTATTCAGATTTGGGCCTGGGCCTCCTGAGCACAATGGCTAGGCTGAGGAGAACAAGGCCTCCGTGTGTTGGCGAAATGCACACCCCGCAGCTTCACTTTCCGCAGGGCCATTGGCTGGCCAGGCCTGGGAAGCAGGTTCATTCCCTGCAGGTGGAGGCAGATTAAACAAATCAAAATGGTGTCCTGGGTGGCAGGCAGCCTTCTTTCACAACTTGAGTCACCTCCAGGGAGAGACAGGCAGGGTGGCTGCTTGGGACAATAATCTGTTTTCTTAGGGCAGCAGGGAGAGAGACCTAGCAGCAGGGTCATGAAGGCACACAGTGGCGGGGCCAAGAGAAAGCTACAAAGACCACTTCCTAAACTTGCTTCCTGACCAAGAGCCAGCTGTCAATCTTGCAGACTGCAGGGAAAAGCAGTGGCAAGAAAGGGCCCCATAAAGGAGAAATCCAATCTGCAGGTGCATGCCAGACCCAGGCCCCCTCCTGCCTCCTCTGTCAGTCAGGCTCACCTGGCTGGAGCTCAGCTCCCTCAGGCTGGGAACCTTAAAGTTCCCTAACTGGGGCATGTAGCCCCTGGAGATTTTGAAGTGTTACCCAGGTGGGTTTCAGCTGCTGGGCAGTCCCAAA
Organism: Suncus etruscus; assembly: GCF_024139225.1. Classification (NCBI taxonomy): domain Eukaryota; kingdom Metazoa; phylum Chordata; class Mammalia; order Eulipotyphla; family Soricidae; genus Suncus; species Suncus etruscus. The sequence goes on along the minus strand of NC_064859.1, from coordinate 63,000,853 downwards.
GACAGATAAGCACCAGGAGGGCTGCCCATGAGGCATGACTTTACCTCAGCTGCATGTGAAGCTGGGCAGGAGCCAGACCAGGTATGACATCACAATTAGCCACTGTCCTGGGAGCCATCCCAAGGAGAGGTGTGCTGAGGGTCAGGAGCATAATGAAGCTTCTGGGGGTTACTAGGCCTGCTCACTCTTTGCTCTTCAAAGTCATTCCCTCTGTGGGTCCTACCTGACATGGATGGATAAGGCGTGGAGCAGTAGCACCCCTATTTTATAGCAAAGGACATGGAGGCACAACCAGGCCGCATCCTACCTGGCCGGGAGTCAGCTGGTGTGGTGGACAGGCACTCTTCAGAATTAGCATAGCACCATGATTGTTTCTCATCCATGGGCTCAACTTTGCCTTGGTCTCTCTTGAAAATGGAGACAGGAGCCCTACTCCAGACTGGGATCCCAGCAGTGGCAAGATGTCCAGGGATCACAATTCTCATGGGGGCCCTAGATCTGAGCAGAACTGGTAAATGTAGCAAACATAGCAACTTGTGTCCACAGTCAAGGACTGTCACTCAACCTCCTTCCCTGGTACCCTCCTTGCCAGGCCTTCCAGTGTAGATGCTATAGGTGCAGTAAGGAAGCAGTTCCATGTTAGATTACCACCTTCACCTTTCTATACTCTTGAAGTTCAGCACTTCAAACATGTGACCTTCTTTCAAAATGTATTTGTGTAGAGGTCATGTGTTGGGATGAGCTCATAATTATTGGCACTGATTCCCACATGGGTGCTGTTCAGAATGGGACTGTAAAGAGACTCTTGGGAGACTGTTAAGTCTGTTTCATTGGTAAGAGGCTCATCCAGAGCAAGAGAGACCCAGGAAACCAGGTGTGTTGGTTTTTAGCAAGGCTGCCCATACTTAGATATAGGCATTGTCTGACAGCCAGAATAAGAGGAGGATATTATATCATGATCTGGAAGATTCTCTCTATCCAGTCCTAATATTTTATCATATTTTTCAAGAAAATCAGAAACGAGCTCACTCCCCCCACAAGACTTTTGGAGGCTAAGCAGAGGAACCATTTGTGCCACACCTACCAGATCCATGGAGATGAGTGACATGGAATTGCTGTCACTCAGTGTCACTCGAATCTCAGTCATAGGACTGTTTTCAACCACTGAGGAAGCATTAAGCCAAATCATCTGTTGGACAGAGATGCATGCCCGTTGTTTTTCATCTGAGCACATGTTTTACATCAAGAGAAAAGCTCGTGGTTGCAGCAGAAGGAGCTGAAAGGAGATTCAAAGGTTTTTCAGTGCTCAAAGATCTGAGCCTCTTCAGTTTCACCCCTCAGAGCACCAGAGGTCTTTCATTCCATTTTGCAAAAGTTCCTCTGCCCATAGTCTTGGATACTGGAGTGTGTGGGAGCCCACAGTACAGATCAGGAATCCAAGGATGGTGACCTCACTGCAGATGTTTTCTTCAGAGGTTGTAACTTTTTGCTGCAGATGACTTCTCACTGCAGATGTTTTCTTCAGACATTGTGACTTCTTGGGGATATGCTAACTCCCTAGGGCACTTTTACATGCAGATAGTGAGTGAAAGCTGACAGTTGGGGATACCCCTTCAAGTCATGGGTTCTGTTGGGTGACAAATTCATGCATGTGCATCAGTTTATCCCTGGAACTCATACAGGTGTGTGTTGGCCAGGGGGCATGAGGGCCGTGATCAGAAATCCTGATCTGGTTTCCTCCTATTGGAATTATCTTTAGCTTCTGTGATCTCACCAAAAACCAGGTAGGATACTAGCTTCCTTCTGTGATGCTTTGTTGAGTGATGGTACCAGGTCATTCCCTATGAAAGTGCTTGATTCTGAGAAGTGAGTAGCTCAGTAGCCAGGAAGAAACCCCAGTGGCCAGGCCAGAGTCTTGCTGGTTGTTTTCTCAGCTGGAAGGGAAGTGAGATGGTGCCTCAAACTTCAGGTCTAGTCAAGGCATGCAAGTTGGAGCCTAGTTGCCTCAATCACATTTTGTTTTGTTTGCTTTGTTTGGGAGCAGAGGACTCATGAGCAGTGATGCCACTGAGGAAGGAGCCCTCTTCACTGGCTGCCCAGATGCAAGCTGGAGCAGGCTGCACACAGCAAGGGAAATGGGAAGACTCCTGCAGAGAGGACACAGGATTAAAGCCAGAGAGGGCTTAGTACTGGACTCATGGCTCATAACCCTCAGGTCTAGACTTATCTATGTAGTATTGATATAGATTGACTCAAGGGCCTCACACACGCATGCCAATTGCTAGGCTACTGAGCTACATTTCTGGACCATTTTAATTTAGAAAATGAAAAAAAAAATTACTGGGGAGGGGAGTAGTCTTGGGAGTTCTGGAATTCCCTTTAGTGATTCTCAGCCAACTAGTTTGGTCGTTTCATGAAAGGGCCTGAAGATGTAGTGCTGTGGAAACCGGAGTGATAGCATAGCTTTAGGGTGTCTGACTTACATGCGGCTGACCCAGGACAGACCTTGGTTCGATCCCCAGTGTCTCATATGTTCCCCCAAGAGAGGAGCGATTTCTGAGTGCAGAGCCAGCAGTAATCCCTGAGCATCAGTAGGTGTGCCCAAAAACTAAAAAAGAAGATGTAGTGTTGTGATTAGACTCTTGGGTCACCAGGCACAGAGGGTACTGGGACTTACAGAGTTATGCAAAACAATGATTTAGGGGCATCAGGGAGGTCCCTTGTGTTGTGGGGGAACTATATGGTGCCAGGAGTCAGACACTGTTTGGGGGTCTGCTAACCATGTGTCCTAAAGCTGTACCATCTCCAGGTCTACATATTGTTTCTAAAGAAGGGAAAGAAGAAGAGAAATGGAAGATATTTTTTACTTTTCATAAATTTTAAAGTTTAAAATCACCAGGAAATAGTTCAAAGACTTTCCAAATACAACCCACCTTGGTTCATAGCTTATATTACTGGGGCACATTGGTCACAATTAATGAGCAATTCATACATCCTTACTAATAAAAGTCTGTTTATTTAGATTATTTTTCCTATTTTTCTCCTGCTTGGATAGGTCATAGCAAAGCCACATTACATTATATCCTCATGTTTTCTTGACCCTCTTGGCTGTAACAATTTCTCAGACTTTCTGCTTTATTAGTGACCTGAACTGATTTCAGAAGGATTGACTGGATATTTTGTAAACTATCTCTAATGTGAGGTTTGTTTGGAATTTCTTCCATGAGCTTGGAATACAGAATTTGGTGGTACAGTCCATTACATATGGTGTGATGTGGTTATCCACATTCAAGGTGACATCTACTGGATGCTGGCCTGCTTCGTCTCACTTAGGAAGTTCAGGCAATTGGGCTTCTCCATTCTAAGGTCTCCCTTTCTTCATTTCCCAGGTTGTATTCTTTGATGGGAAACACATTCTTAAAGAGTGTTTTTGGGGGGTCAGTCCTCATCTCATTGGGGCTTAGGAGTTCCTAAGCCAATTACTTGAATTTGTACCACATGGGAGATTTGTTCAGTCTCTTCTATTGATGTATTCATTCATATTAACTGCATGGATCTCATTATTCTATATCAGAATCTACTCATACATATTTATTTTGCACTTGGATTATTTAAACTTGATGCTACTTCATCTCATTTCTCAAATTCTTCCACTTTGGGCCATTGAAAAGTGGTTTTAATTAGTGACTAAGTTTCTAATAGATCTTCACTATTATGCTTTATTATTTTCTGCTTTTGATGGTGACTATCTTCCTTTTAGGCACTGTTAGAGACAACTGGGTACACTTTGTATATTTCTTGCCTGGAGTTCGTCATTTCTCCAAAAAAGCACACATTTCTTAGTGGCAAAGGTTTCTTTGGTCTCAAACCCGGGCACCAGGCATGCTCATTTCCACAAGCCATCATTTCTCTTATGCCTGCTTAACTGACAGGCCCAAGAAATATGTGTTTCTATCAAGCCATATCTGCAAACATTTTGCAAATATCTAATCTCTATTAAGCTAAGCATGCATTGCTATTAATCTTTCTGTGATCCTTATAATCTTCCCTCTAGGGTTTGTTACCCTGTTATTTTTGTTTTAGTTTATTTTTGCAGTGCCATAAATTGAACCCACATCCCAACAACATACTAAATATATCACTCAGCTTCATCCTGCTCCTCCTTGATTTTCTGCAACCTCTAACTCTAGTAATGAGAAATTGGCTTCCACCATTTTTCTTTCTTTCTTTTTTCTTTTTGTTTTTGGGCCACAATCGGAGGCGTTCAGAGGTTATTCCTGGCTCTGCACTCAGAAATAGTTCATGCAGACTCAGGGGACCATATGGGATGCCTGGAATAAAACCCAGGTCCGTCCTGGGTAGTTTGCATGCAAGGCAAATGCTCTACTGCTGTACTATTGGTCTGGCCCCTACTTAGTTTTTTATTCCAGAATTCATAACTAGTAGTTTCAGAATTTCCAACTCTTTTGTTTTCCACAGGAAGCAATATTATAAACCAGAATACAGATCTCTTGGTCATTTCTTTTGCTTTAGTCTTGCAGTCTTAATTTTCAAAGATACTTCGGCACCTTTGCTTTTCACCCTTTTAGTGCAGCTATTCCCCGCTCTGTATGAAAATGTAGCTTGATTCCTTGGTTGTATTTAAACATTTCATCCCAGAATTTCTCAACCTTTAAATATTTTTTAACTTGAACCTATTTAAAAACTTCCTAAGATGAAGGGCTGGAAAGATAGTACAGTGGGTATCACCTGCCTTGCATGCAGCTGAACTGAATCAACACTAGTATCACCTATGGTCCCTAGAGTACAGCCAAGAGTGACCTGTGAGTGCACAAACAGGAGTAAGCCCGGAGTTTTGCCAGATGTGGCTCCCAAACTAAACTACATAAAATCTAAGAAGAGATCTCAAATGACTCATCTTAGGTCTTCTCTTTCCCCTACGATATGCATGAAACACTATAAAATTTCTCAATGTTCTGTCACAATAGAGTACTTTGCATTTTTTGAAGTTTCACATAAATGAGTGATTAGTTCGTGTCTTTTTCTATGAACTCTTTCATTTAGCATAATTACTTTCAGACTCATTCATGCTATTACATATAGCTGTAATTTGCCTTTCTTTTTGCTCAGTAGTATTCCATTGTGTGGGCACACCATTTTTGTATAACCATTCATTTGTTGCTACAGTTCTGGTTTCCAGTTTTGAGCCATTGAGAATACAGTTACTATTTCTGAGTCTTGCCTAGATTCTTGGTTAAATACCCAAGAACAGAATGATTGGGTCATACTATAAATGACTATATAACTTTTTCTTTTTCTTTTTTTTTCTTTTTTTTTTTTTTTTTGGTTTTTGGGTCACACCCAGCAGCGCTCAGGGGTTACTCCTGGCTCTACCCTCAGAAATCGCTCCTAGCATGCTTGGGGGACCATCTGGGATGCCGGGATTCGAACCACCATCCTTCTGCATGCAAGGGCAAACATTCTACCTCCATGCTCTCTCTCTGGCCCCAATAAGTGACTACATAACTTTTTAAAAAATTGCCCATTCATTTAGTAAAGTATACAATCATGTTCATTTCCCTCCCTGCATATGAGGTTCTAGTTCCTCCAATTTTCAATCTTTTTCATTGTAAATATCAAACAAATATCATTTACATGTATAATTTCCCTAATTACTAATGATAATGTGCTTATTTTTCTTAGAGACATTTTTGGTAAAATGAATATCCAATTTTTTTCAGCTTATAAATTTGGGTTGATTGCTTTCTTTCACAGAATTGAAGTTTTTTCTCCCAAATATTTCACTTCAAATCTATTATTAGATATGATATCTGCAAATATTTCTTCCTAGTCTTTGGTTTATCTTTTCATCTTGGTTGCTTCTCTTACAGAAGTTCTAAAATTTTCTGAAGTTTAATTTATCAAAACCCTTGTGTCATGCTTTTGCTGTTGTATCTTGAAAAGTCTAACTCTGAGTTTCACTTTCAGTTTCATAGTCTCCTTCTGGTCTCCCTCTCTGCATTTAATCTTCTGTATTTTCTTGTAGAACTTATTAAATTTGGCCTATGATTCATTTTAGGCTTTGTGGTGAAAGGCATTCATTGATGTTGAGTTTTTTCCTAGAGGTGGATATTCAATTGTTCTAACATCATCTATTGAAAGAGCAGTCTTTATCTCTTCTTAAAATATTTTTTATTGAATTACTGTAAGTTAAAAAAGATATTCCTGATTATGCTTCAGGAATACAATGTTTTAATATCAATACTTTCATCAGTGTCTAACTATTCTCCACCAATTTCCCCACTTCCTTCCTGTCTGCCAGCCTGCTACTTTGGCAGGCAATTTTCCCCTCCAGCATCACTCTTCATTACTATTGTCTGTGTGTATTTGATATTTCTAAGAAGGTTCTTTATATTCCACATCTGAGAAATCATTCTAGGTCGGTTCTCTCCCTCTTTTACTCTCTCTCTCTCTGTCTCTCTCTCTGTTTCTCTGTCTCTCTGACTACACTCAATATAATACAATCCAAGTACTAGTTGCTCAAGTCCATCTTTAAAGCTGAGTAGTATTTCATTGCATTTCATGTTATCATGTTTTCTTTATCTAGTCATCTATTTTTGGACACTTTTGTTGTTTCCAGATTTGGCTATTGCGACTAAAATGAACATAGGAGTGTAGATTATTTTTCTTGCATTATTCTTTTGGACCTTTGAAAAATATTCCTAAGAGTGGAATGGCTGGATCATATGGGAGCTCAACTTCTGGTTATTCGAACAATGGCCATATTGTCTTCCAAAAAGGCTGAACCAGCCAACATATCCTTTTCCCATATTTTTACCAGCACTGGCTGTTGATATAGAACATTTTTCTTATGCCTTTTCATCATTTCCTCAAGTTCTTTGAGGAAGTTTCTGTTCATCTCTTCTCCCCCATTTTTGCGGGGATCTTATTTAGAGCTGAACTTTTTTTGAAGAGTTATATCATGGATGTTTTATGTATATATATATATCTTATATATGTTATTGTATTTTATGTATTTTAATGTATATATTTGTATGTATTATATTACTTGTATAGTTTATATGTATATATATTATATATGTTAATATATACCATGGATAGTAACCCTTTATTGATTAATGGTGGGCTAATAATTTCTTCCAGGCTGTCTATATTCTGGTCATTTCATTTGAGGTTCAATAGTTTTTCTTCCTTCCTCTTTTTCTTTCTTCTTTCTTCTCCTCCTTCTTCCTTTCCCTCCTTTCTTCTTTTCTTTCTTTCTTTTTCTTTCCTTCCTTCCTTCTTTCTTTCTTTCTTTCTTTCTTTCTTTCTTTCTTTCTTTCTTTCTTTCTTTTTCTTTCCTTCCTTCCTTCCTTCTTTCTTTTTTTTGTTTCTTTCTTTTTCTTTCTTTCTTTCCTTCCTTCTTTCTTTCCTTCCTTCTTTCCTTCCTTCCTTCCTTCCTTCTTTATTTGTTCTTTCTTTCTTTATTTCTTTCTTTCTTTCTTTTTTTTCTTTCTTCCTTCTTCTTTCCTTCCTTTTTCTTTTCCTTCCTTCTTTCTTTCTTCCTTCTTCCTTCTTCCTTTCTTTCTTCTTCCTTTCTTCCTTTCTTTCTTTTTTTCTTTTTCTTTCTTTTCTTTCTTTCTTTTTCTTTCTTTCTTTCTTTCTTTCTTTCTTTCTTTTTTCTATTTCTTTCTCTCTTTATCTTCCTTCCTTCCTTCCTTCCTTCCTTCCTTCCTTCCTTCCTTCCTTCCTTCCTTCCTTCTTTCCTTCCTCTCTCTTTCTTTTCTTTCTTCATAGAATGTTCCATTGTATAGATGTACCATAGTTTCTTTAACCATTAATTTATTGTCAGGTACCAACATCTATTTTCGTCTGTTTATAGTTTTTGAGGATTTTTTCCATTGTCTGATTGTTTTAAGACTTTTCCAACCTCTTCTATTGTATGGAGTTGTTATGCATCCCATCTTCCAGCTTACTGAATTTGTCCTCAGCCACTGTTACTCTGTTGGAGAGCATTTCCATGGAGTGAGATTTTCATTTCACCTGCCAAGTATTTTAGTCCTGTTATTTCAGTTTGAAGTTTTCTCATTTCTACTTTTATATCCTCTTGATTTTCATTTGTAGTGTGTTCAGTTTGTTCCATGGTTTAATTGAGTTCTTTGAGCATTCTTCAAATTTTGTCTCTAAATCTTTATCAGAAAAGCTATATATAGGTGATCGGCACTTATTGGGTCTGCATCATCATTTTCTAAGCATTGTGGTGTTCTGTGTTGTTTTCCCATTGTGTCCTTTGTAGTGTGATGTTTTCTATACACTGTAGTGGGGTTCGTTAATTAGAAGATATGTATGCACCATGCTGTTGATCAGTCCTCCTGCTAGTTTTCTTCTAGGCAGTAGGACAGGTACCTAGTGTCTGCAGCCTCTGGGGAACTGGTGGATGGCTGATTTGTTAACATCTTTCTCTTTAGTATTTGTAAGTAGTAGGAAAATCATGGCATTTTGCACGTTAATTTTGTAGCCTGCTACTTTACTATACAAATTTATTATTTGTAGGAATTTTTTGTAGTATTAAGGTTTTATAAAGTAACATGAAATCTGCATGTAATTAAAATTCTTTTTTCATTCCTACTTGAATGCTTTTTTGTTTTGTTTTGTTTTTGGGCCACAGCCGTTTGATGCTCAGGGGTTACTCCTGGCTATGTGCTCAGAAATCGCCCCTGGCTTGGGGGAACCATATGGGACGTGGGGGGATCGAACCGTGGTCCGTTCCTTGGCTAGTGCTTTAAGGCAGACACCTTACCTCTAGTGCCACCTTCCCGGCCCCTACTTGAATGCTTTTAATATATTTTTCTTGCCTAATTGCTAGGGCAAGTACTTCTAATATATTGCATAGAAGTGTTAACAGTGGGCAAACTTATCTTGTGTTAATCTTAGGAAAAATGCTTTCAGTTTTTTCCCAATGGAGGTAATGCTTTCAGTGGTCTTGTGGTAAATAGTTGTGACTATGTTGAATTCTTTCAATTTCCCCTCTTTTTATTTGAGTTTTTTTAAAATCATAAATAGATGTGGATCTAGTTGAATACATTCTGCATCTATTGACATGATATGATTTTTATTTTTCATGTATTGATATTGTGTATTATGTTTATTGACTTGCATATATAAAACCCTTCTTTTATCCCAGGGATGAATAACACTTGTTAATGCTGCATGATACTTTTGATGAGTTGTTAGATTCAATTTGCTAGCATTTTGTTTAAGATCTTTATATTTATGGACATCACAGATATATATCTGTAATTATGCTTTTTATGTTATTTCTGTCTGCTTTTGGAGGCAGTATAATGTTTACTTTATAGAAATTGGGAGTGTTTCTATCTTTTAGATTTTCTAAAAAGAACTGAAAAAAATTAAGGTTGTACTTCTTTAAAGGTTTGAAAGAATTCACTAGTGAATCCATTTGGGCCTGGGTTTTGTTTTGGGGTAGATTTTTTTATTATCATTTTTATTTCCTTGATAATGATAAGTTTGTTCAGGTATTCATTATCATTTTGGTACAAGCTTGGAAAGTTAGAGGAGTCCAATAATGTTTCAATTTCTTCTAGGTTCTCTTCTTTCATAATGATGCCAGTGGAGGTCTCTTCATGACTTTTGTAAAGTGAATGTAGAAAGATAGTAGCTCTAAGAAGAAAATATGCATTTTCTCTCAACCTACCTCTGCCTCCCAGAAAAGTGACTGGGGAGATCTAGGACTATGGATTTTGTTCTGGCAAGGAAGTCAATGCCAGCCCTAGATATTGCCCAGGTCTTTTAGGTTCATTGCCTTTCCTCACAGAAAAGAATTTCAGGAGGAGACAAACAGTGAAGTAAAAAAGCAGGTGGTTAGGAAGGGATGGGGAGGATAAAGAGAGTAATGTTGTCAAGAAAGAACATGTGCTTCTTTAAAGATGGAGAGAATCTTGCTGCACAGCCCAGCATGGAAGTAGAAAAGTACATATCTCTAGAGGGGATATGGGGACTACATATACACCTATCCTGTTCTAAGTTGGCTTTTATAGTATTTTTCCCTACCTGCCCCACATATACTTTCTACCAAGGTAAGTGTCGGGTTGATAGAGATAGTTGAGTTCTTTGAGTTTTCTTTCCTGACTTTTGTTCCTACTGTAATTTCTCTCAGCAGGGGGTAGAGTGTTCTCTGGTCTGTAGTAGTGCCAGGTAATAATCATATCTATGTTGAAGGAACTTCGCTAAATTCTGCCTCTTGGTTCTATTACATCACTAGAGTTTATTGCTGTGGAGGTCCCTTCCCTATTTACCTTTCAGCTTCAGTAACATAAAAATTTTCAAGAAATTTCCGATGAGACCTTGAATTTCTGTGGTATCTTTTATGAATCCCCCATTTCATCTCTGATTCAGTTAATTAGGGTTATCTCTTTCTTTCTGAGTCTTGCTAGACAGAATTTATCTATCTTGTTTATTTTTCAGAGAACCAGCTCTTGGTTTTGTTAATCTTTTAGATTTTTTTAATTCCAATTTATTTATTCTCTAAATGTTATTATTTTTTCCTCTTGATTGTTTTGGGCTAATTTTGTGCAGCCAAGTTATTTATGTGTTCCTTTTTCCTTCCTGATGAATACTGAATAACTATGAACTTTCCTCTTAATAACACTTTTCATATATCTCACAAGTTCTGATAGCTCATTCTCATTTGTTTTCAGGAATATTTTTGTGTGTGTGCGTGTTTTCAACGATCTTTTGATTTCTTCTTTGATCTACTAATTGGTTAGACATGAGATGTTTATTTTCCAGGGGCTTGAGTTATTTTTTCATTTATATTTAACTTCTATTTTCAATGCATTATGGTCTTAGAGGACAGTCAATACAATTTCTATCCTCTTGACTTTATTGAAATATACTTTGTGACCTATCATGTTATAAAGATTGTCCCATTTGCTTTGAAAAAAATGTATTCATTTTTGGGATAAAAATCTTATATATTCATAATTAAAAATAAAATTAAAAAATTCTATATATATTTGCTAAGCCTCTCTTCAATTTTCTCCTGCAAACATGGCATTTTCTTGCTGAATTTTTGTCTAGTTGATTCATCAAGTGGCCATATAGTGGTGCTGAATTTTTACAACATTACTGTGTTGCTATTGATGTCTTCCTTCAAGTCTACTAGAAGTTTTTAGTATTTTTCTGGTCCTCATTAGGTGTACATATTTAGGAGTGATTCCTTCCTGATGTACATATCCCTTGACCATTAAGAAATAACACTTTCTGTCTCTAATAATCTTTTAAGCCTTTAAGTCAATGTTGTTTTATACCTGCATGACCACTGTGGGGTTGTTTTCTTAAAATATTTTTCTCCAATCTTTGGTGTTAAGTCTATGTTTGCCTTTATTGTTGAAATGTATTTTTTGTTTGTTTTTCGGCCACACCCAGTGACACTCAGGGGTTACTCCTAGCTATGCGCTCAGAAACCGCTTCTGGCTTGGGGGACCATATGTGCCACCAGTTAAGCCCTGAAATGTATTTTTGTAGGCAGCAAAACATTGGATTCAATTTTCTAATCCATCTTGCCATTCAGTATCTCTTTCTTAACTGGTGCATTTAGGCTATTGATGTTGAATGCAATTATTATGAAGTTTTGTGCCATCTTTCTATAGAAATTTGGCACATTTATTTTGTCTTAAAATAATCCCTTTAGTTCTTCTTATAAAGTCTATGAAGTTCTTGATCTGTTGCTTATCTGTAAATACTGTATTCTTCCTTAAGAATCTGAACAAAGGTGGTGAAAGTAGTAGGGCATCTGCCTTGTACACTCTAACCTAGGACAGAACATGGTTCGATTTCCTGGCATCCCATATGGTCCCCCAAGCCAGGAGTGATTTCTGAGTGCATAGCCAGGAGTAACCCCCGAGCATCATCAGGAGTGACCCAAAAACCAAAAACAAAAAAATAATCTGAATAAAAATTTGACTGGGTAATGTATTCTTATTGAGGAGTTTCATTGAGTTTTGTTTTAAACTGTATCCCTCAATTGTCTTTGAGCGGCAGAATTTCATTTGATAAATCTGTTGTAAGTCTTCAGGATGTCCCTTTGTATAAAATTTCCTTTGTTGATCTTACTGATTTTAGTGTTCTATGGTTTTCATCACTCTAGTTAGACATGACAAACTCTTTTTATTTGTGTTTCTTTTAGCTGGTATTCTTTGGACTTCTTGAATCTGGGTCTATGTGCATTTCAATTCAGGAAACTTCTCAGTGATAATTTCTTTGACGAATTCTTATTCATTTAAATTGCTTCCCTCGGTGTCCTGGACTTCAAAGTTTCTTTTGTGTCTCTTCAGTTCATTCCAGAGATTTCTGTTCTATTGTACTTTTTAAAATTTTTATTTAAATACTGTAGTTACAAGATTGTTCATAATACAGTTTTTGTTTGTTTGTTTGTTTGTTTGATTTTGTTTTTAGGTACACCTGGCAGTGCTCAGGGGTTACTCCTGGCTCTATGCTCAGAAATTGAGCTCAGGGGACCATATGGGATGCTGTGATCCAAACCACCGTCCTTCTGCATGCAAGGCAAACACATTACCTCCATGCTATCTCTCTGGCCCCCATAATACAGTTTTATTTAAAGATATTTATTTTGGCATATTTTAAAGTTACTCAGTACACCTATAAGACTTTTTAATACGTTTTTCATATTCCTTTTCAGATGTATTTTAAGTATTATATTTTGTATTATTTTCAAGTTATTTTTATTTCAGTTTATAATTATTAGTAAATGAAAATTCTCTTCCTTTGTTCCACTGATCCTATATCTTGCACCCTTTGTAAACTCTGTAGCATAGCAACATTTTTTCAAATGTATATACTTTTGTCTTTATTTATTGATTGATTGATTGATTGATTGATTGTGGTTTATGGGTCATACCCAGCAGTGCTCAGGGGTTATTCTTGGCTTCAGGCTCAGAAATTGCTCCTGGCAGGCATGGGGGACCATATGGGATGCCAGGATTTGAACCGATGACCTCCTGCATAAAAGGCAAACGCCTTACCTCCATGCTATCTCTCCGGCCCTACTTTTGTCATTTTTTGTGAAAAGATAAATCCAGATCTCCTGAGCTCTTCTTGGAAACTGTCCCCTCAAAAATAAGAATAAAACTAAATATCCAAGCCAGGGACAATAGCAATGAAATCATGACACCAAAACTTTAACAACCAAACTTTAAAAGGTGCCTGTGATGGTGCAGGCTGGGGCAAGGAATGGCGGCATGAGATGGACTCTGAGAACACTGATGGAGAGAGGTTGATACTAGTGGTAGGACTGGTACTGAAACATTGTAAATTGAAAACCCAACTATGAATACCTTTTAAAATCATAATGGTTTTACATAAAGATATTATTAAAAACAATGGTTTTAATAAAATAAATAAAGAATTTTTAAAGGTGTGACTGGGCTGGAAAGGGTTCAGAGGACCAGAGTCCAGGCTTTGAATGGAGAGGCCCCAGGTTCAATTCCTAGTACCACATGGCTCTTGAACACTGCCAGAAATAATCTTACTCAGGCCCCAAACCAGGTGTACCCCCCAAGATAGAAAACTATGGCCCCCAAACATAAAATAAATAAAATTAAAGGTATACACACTAGGATGAGTGAGAGCATGGGGAAAGGAACTGTTTGAATATAGAGGGGGTGCTAGCAAAACACAATACACATATACAATAATGAGTCTGACCTATTGAGAGTCTCCCAGGTCTAGGAGGAGGAATTTTTGTGACAATTTGTCTTTATAAATGAGAGTGAAGTGCATAAAAACTTGGCTTGGGAATTTGATCAACAAAGGAGCATGCTAACACCAAAGATTTATGTTCATCATTAAAGGTACTTGCCAAAGCAAACCATCAACCCCAGAAAAAACCATGCTCATGTTCCTGAGGACTGGATGGGCCTGCCCCAGAGGTCTTGGCAGCTTCATAGAAAGGCCTTGTTTATTGTTTTCTGAGTCAGATGGGAAGGAGCGAGGATTGTGAGCTCAGTCTTATCTCTAAGTAACAGAGAGACTTGGTCACTTTTCCTTGTTAAAATGGACCAACTACATGAATGTAGGAACACTTTGACCATAGTTCTAAATGACTCAAAGTTTGAGGTACCTTATAGGTACAGAGCTGGTTGTCTTCCATCCCTGATCTAACTCACACCTCAGGATGGGACTGATATCTCTGGAGGCTGGGCAGATAAATGATCACATTTTTCTTATCATAATTTTTTGTTTGGATTTGGGGGTGTACATAATATGGAGTATTACTCACTATACTTCTAGCTCTAAAGTCAGGGATTATTCTTGCTGGGATTCAGGTGATCCTATGCAGTTTCCTAACAAGAAATGATCACGTACAAGGCAAGGAACTTTCCTGCTGTCTTATTTTCCACTCCACTGTTATCACTTCTTCTATAGAAGTAGAGGCTGGGAGCTGAACTTCGTAGGATGCAGCTTCAGAGACCAGTGAGTCCAGATAGCTACAATTTCAAATATGTGAAGAGATGATTCTTGCTACTGTTGCTATTTTTGTTTGTTTTATTTTGAGGCTCACTAAGCTGTACTTACAGCTTTTGCTTGGCTCTGTGCTCAGTGTACTACTGGAGGGGCTCAAGGGACCATATGAAGTACCAGGGAACAGTGAGTGTCTTACCAGCTGTACTAACTCTCAAACATCATTATTTTTGTCATATCTACTGACATCATCAATAAATACTATGATGTTGAGGATATCACAAAGACCTTAGGGTAGGTCAGAGCTTTTCACATAAGAGATATTGAGAAAGCAATAGAAAATGCTTTCAAGTAACTTTTTGTATTTTCCCCATTGAAGTGCAAATTGCTGTATTGAATCCTAAGCAGACTCTCTGGCTCATCTGCCTCTTGTTCACAGTTCAGGATAAAGGATCATATGCAGGGGCTTGGCACAGCTCTTTTTTGGTTGGAGCCAATTGGATTGACACCTTTGACCTTCATCCAGCAGGGCATCTGTCACAAAGAATGAGACAAACAGATGCTAAGGAGACAGACAAACATTCAAAGACTGCTCTCATGCTTTAGAGTCATCTTAGCAGCCCCAAGTGAGTTTATAGGCTGGTCATTTTCAGTACAACATTACTGACCCATTCTGGTTCTCCACACGTGAGTCATTGTTCACAGAAACATTAAGGGGAGTTACCAAGTACATCAGCAGTCAATAGGTACATGAAAAGAAAAGGTGGGGGAGTATTTAACAGAGCCAATCAGTAATCACCTTTAATCTCTTCTTGCTCATGTTGCCCTCTCTAAACCTTGAAGAAGACATTAAATATTTTATGGTTTGTTTTTTGGTCACACCTAGCAATGTTTAGAATTTGCTTCTGGCTCTTTATCCAGAAATTACTCTTGACAATCTCAGGGGACCATACAGGATGCTAAGGATCAAACCAGGTTGGCTATGTTCAAATGCCTGCTGTACTATCTCTCCAACTCTTACTCTAAACTGTTTTTTTCTATTCTTTCTTGGGCACATTTTTCTGACACTGTTATCTATTCAGTTATATCCCGGGCACATTTTTGCTTGCCTGATCATCATCCAAAGGACTAGAGAGCACAGTGGTACGATGATTTCCTTGCACACAGCCAACTAAGGACAAACGTGGGTTCAATTCTCGGCATCCCATATGGTCCCCTAAGCTTGCCAGGAACGACTTCTGAGCGCAGAGCTAAGAAGATCAGAGAAACCCCCGAGAGCCACTTGGTATGGCCCCAAAACAAAACAAAACAACAAAAACCCCACAAAAGCCTAGCTAAAATGTTTTGCCTGGGAGACAATCCCATCCTTGGGCTTCTGTTAGGGGAATTACTTCCCCTCCCCTCTCTCTATCCCAAACCTTCCCCTCACATCCCTCAATATCTATGCTCTGTCAGGTTGAGACTGGCATACCCTCAATAACTCAACTACCATCAGGAACAAAGATGAGGCTGGTGGATGTGAAGGCCTACAGAGATGACTCTCAGGTACCTTTCTGCAATTTGCTCTGTCTCCTGCTGCTGTGAGCTATAGATATACAATCTATATCCCAACTTCTATATGGCTAGAAGCTCTCATTGCATACTATACCCACAAATACTTTTAAAATCCTGATTAAAGAACATGATACACAAGCAATAAAAAATACTGGAAATGAAGTAGGGGAAAATGCTCTGTTCCAATGTGCAAGGGGACATATCAAGACAAGGGGTACGTGGAGGTTGGGAAGGAGACACAAGATTGCCTGACCATCAGCTGCTGAGTGCATTAACTGCATAGGAGCAGATTTTTTCAGAGCCCCCCTCAAATGGTCTGTGCAAGATGAGGGGATATATGTGTTTTCTTTGTCTAGAAAACACTGGGAATTTGCAAAGAAGGTGGAAAGGACAACACAGATTTCAAAAAAGATTTCAGGAACAGTGACTCTCCTTAGAATCTTGAATTGGCCGCATGGATTACTTTCTTGTGTTGGAGAGGATGAATTTATATATGATCAGTGGCCAGACTAAATATAAGAATGAAACTCTGATCCAGACTGCAACAACCTAACTGAATTCCACCATTTGGAAAAAATCTTTATTTAAACACCATGATTACAAACATGGTTGTAGTTGGGTTTCAATCATAAAAAGAACACCCCCCCCTTTATCAGTGCAACATTCCCATCACTATTTCCCCCATATCCCTCCTCCTACCCACCCCCGGTTATACTTGAGACAGGCTTTCTACTTCCCTCACTCATTGACGTTGTTATGATAGTTCTCAGTGTAGTTATTTCTCTAACTGCACTCAGCACTTTTTGTAGTGAGCTTCATATCATGAGCTCATCCTTCTGGTCCTCATCTCTGAGAATTACTTAAATAATGTATTTTATTTTTCTTAAAACCCATAGATGAGTGAGACTATAAAAGCATAACAGATTCCATATACATCCATGTATAGCAGGGGTCTCAAACTCAATTTACCTGGAGGCCGCAGGAGGCAATGTCGGGGTGATCCTTGAGTGCAAAGTCAGTAGTAAGCCTTGAACATTGGGGGGTGTGACCCAAACAACTAAAACAAAACAAAACAAAAAAATTCCTTTAGGGCAGGGCCACAAAATGTTGTACGGAGGGCCGTTTGTGGCCCATGGGCCTTGAGTTTGAGACCCCTGAAGTATAGGAAAATTTTATGACTTCATCTCTCTTGATGGCTGCATAATATTCCATTGTGTATATGTTCCACAGTTTCTTTAGCTATTCATCTGTTGAAGGGCATCTTGGTTGTTTCCAGAATCTGGCTATTATAAATAACACTGCGATGAATATAGGTGTGAGGAAGGGATTTTTGTATTGCAATTTTGAGTTCCTAAGGTATATCCCTAGGAATGATATAGCTGGATCATATGGGAGCTTAATTTCCAGTTTTTTGAGGAATCTTCATCTTCATCATTCATCATTCATCATAAGGGCTGGACTAGAGGCCATTCCCACCAGCAGAGAATGAGAGTTCCTTTCTCTCCACATCCCTACCAGCACTGACTAGTCTTGTTCTTTGTGATGTGTGCCAGTCTCTGTGGCGTGAGATGGTACTGCATTGTTGTTTTGATTTGCATCTCCCTGATGATTAGTAATGTTGGGAGCCAGATCACTCTCTCGAAGGTATCTAGGAAGCAAAGTAGCAACTTCTCTAATAATTACTCTAAATTTCAGATATTGATTAATAATGATAGCTTCCCTGCATTTTGTGCTATTTCAACAAGAGGAAGCCAAATGTGCACTCTGACCAGTCACATAGGATTCCCTGCTTCAAGACACTGTCTCCAGATATCTTATACCAACAACTTCTTATCAAGCATCCTTGTACCCCATATATTTCCAGGATTAAACATCTTCTTTCCTACTAAGGAAAAGTCAAAATAGACCTACACTAAAAATATAAAGTCAAAATTCTACAACTCTAAGGTGATAAACCACAATTAACAGTTTGTTATTATAAAAAAGAGCAACAGAATATACATTTTTAATTTCATTATTCCCTCAAATCTGTATGCAATAAAGAATTACTTGAAACTAAAGAAAAAGAAAAATTTGACCTATAATAAAACTATCACATAATACAAACAGATTCTGAGATAACCCAAATGTTTATAGTAGCAAATGTTGATAAATTTTTAGTTCCTACTACAAATATGCTCAAAAACTTAAAGCACTACCACAATGAGTGAGCAGATGGGGAATTTCAACAGAGTAAATAGAATAAGTTCAAGAATCAACAAGGCTCAAAGGATAAAAAGAGGTGTAACTTAGGATAACTGCAGGTTGGAGGTACAGAAAAAAAGTCATAGAACTAGAGGACACATTACTATAACTTGTCTGATGCTAAGAACACTTAGTAGAAAAGACTTTCAGAAAAGAAAGAGCCTTTATAAAATGGTGGTTTTCAATTACCAGTCAGTATTGGCCCACAGGTGCAAAAAGGTCAAAAACCCCACTGATCTACTGATCTAATTAGTAAAATATGGCCAACAATTTCATGTGAAACACTCATTTATAAGCATAGAATTGTCATAAGATTTCAAAGAAAAATATATAGATTCACATTCATGACACAACCAGCACAGATACACAGAAAATAGAGATTGGAATATTGAGAAGATAGATGTAAATGACACAGATACAGGAATGAATAATATGAATCACAACTGAGTTGTGTTGCTATTTTGTTGTAGTAGAGTACGAGTCACACTTGAATTGTAATTAGGGTATAAAGCTTTTGACACACCTAACCATTTATTAAAAGCAATAATGCCAGGGATCATAAAATTATATCACAATGAAATGATAAATGATCAAATTCTACATCTTGTAAAAAAATCATTTCTTTTTCTGAGTGACAATTTATTTCAGAAAGGTTATTATCCATTCCGGATTCTGCTGCGGAGGGCCTCAAGAACTGCAGCATCTGGAAAGCAGAAACTGCCAAATCACAGATTCTATTCTCTGATATTCTCTCAGATCTGACTTGCTGCTCTGAACTCCATGTCTTTTTCCTTTTCCTTCAATCCCAACTCAATGAGTGCACTAAAGGGTTTTTTTTTTTATGCAAAAAATAGCAGCCTGTATGAAGCTTCAGAAAGTGGTTTATCCTATCCCTGTCCATTGTTATGAAGAAGACAATTTTCATATTTTCTTGAACCATCAGAAACTTGAGGTGCAGGCCCAAGTGAAATTTGGGAAGTCAGAAGTCCCCAAACTTCAGTTGCTTACCACTTTTTTTTTTTTTGTTTGTTTTTGTTTTTGTTTTTGGGCCACACCCGGTGGCAGGCATTACTTCTGCTATGCATTCAGAAATTGCTCCTTGCTGGCTCAGGGGAACCAAATGGGATGCTGGGGATCGAGTACAGGTCTGTCCTGGGTCAGCAGTGCACAAGGCAAAAATGCCCTACCACTGTGCTATCACTCAAGCCCATTCACCACCACCACCCTTTTTTTTTGGGGGGGGGGGTCACACCCGGCTGTGCTCTGGGGTTACTCCTGGCTCTGCGTTCAGAAATTGCTCTTGGCAGGCAAGGGGGACCATATGGGATGCCAGGAATAGAACCACCATCCTTCCTGAATCAGCGGAGTGCAAGGTAAATGCCCTACCACTGTACTATCTCTGTACCCACCCCCCATTACCACCCCTTTCTAAGACAAAAATTACTCAGTATCCCCTTGGGATTATAAGAGACTAGAAAATGCCCCCTCCTGACCAAGGCTGGTCACCACCACCTCATTCCATCATCCCGCAGAATGGTGCAACCTACTTTAGGAACTTGAGACTTTAGGTAAATCTAACTGTTAATGTGCCTGTTAATGGAGTCTTGCCAGTTCTCCCCTACATTTTTAGAAGCAGCTGTTCTTAAATTAGTGTCTGGCAGGTAAAAGGAAGACAACTCAACATGCCAAGAGTTTGCTCTGGAGCTGCAACTGAGAAAATATTTGTGCCCAGTCCTACCTTTAAAATCTCCAGAGGAGACACAGACACCAGCAGGCTATGGATTGCTGTTACTTTCTTTTTTTGTTTTGTTTTGTTTTTTCGGGTCACACCCGGCAGCACTCAAGTGTACTCCTGGTTCTATGCACAGAAATCATTCCTGGCAGGCTCGGGGGACCATATGGGATGCCAGGATTCAAACCACCGTCCTTCTGTATGCAAAGCAAACACCCTACCTCCATGCTATCTTTCTGGCCTTTGGATTGCTGTTTCAACTACCTACTCCCCTCCCCACAGTGGGTGAAATGTGTAGGGTAATGATAGCGAAGCTAGGGTTTCAGGAAGCATCTCGCAGGAACTCAGGATCCATATTGAATGGATTTTCTAGAGCCTACACAGATTCTCAAGTTTGTGACAGCATCTCAGCCCGAAGATCCTGGGTTCAGCAGACTTCATTAGGCCCAGGACAACCGTAGGTGCTGATGTAGTTCTCTGAGAGCTGGTACTGCTGCAGCATGAACTTGACTAGTGTCCAATAGCTTGGAGGATCTCCAGCTCCAGTGAGGACACCGCATTGTCAGTAGATGAACCACCAGCTTGATGCCAGCCACTTTAGAGCCTGCAGAAGGCCACCTTCATGCTTGAGGTTCTCCAGGTGCTTTCGGTTGGAGGTAATCTGCTTTTTGGTTCTTCATCTTCTGGATCTATTTTATCCATCTGACGATATATGCCAAGGAACATAAATTTTTGCTCCTCTAAGACGCCACAAAATATATCTTGAAATAATTCTTTGGACATGATTTTTGCAAAAGTGTTGCTTTCTAAGGACAGGAGCTTACACCTCGTTCTTCCAGGGTGCATCCATTTCTGGGACGTTTGCTTATTTTTGTCAATGAGTAATTGCATATGGAAACTTATTCCTCCTCTTACAAACATCTTGAGTAATTTAAGAACACGATTATTGTAGAAGGCCTCAAGGCCTACCGGAGCCTCCCGCCGCAGGGACGAACTCCGGTCGCCTCTTTGGCCCCCGGTGGCTGCTCTGCGCGGCCTGGCTCCCGCTCAGTGTCCATGTCCAAAGCCATGGCCGCCTCCCTCGTCCAGCTCTCTTGGCTCCCACCAAGGAACACGTGGCAGCCACAGCCAAACACTCCATACAAATTATTTTTTTTGGGGGGGGGCACACCCGGCGTTGCTCAGGGGTTACTCCTGGCTGTCTGCTCAGAAATTGCTCCTGGCAGGCACGGGGGACCATATGGGACACCGGGATTCGAACCAACCACCTTTGGTCCTGGATCGGCTGCTTGCAAGGCAAACACCGCTCTGCTATCTCTCCGGGCCCACAAATTCATTTTTAATAAAATGGTTCTTATAGTTTAGGTTAGATGAAACAGTATTTTTTTTTAAAATGTCAAAAGAAATTATTTTACTGGGGTGGGGAAGAGGAAGATGTAGTGTTGGGAATGTTGCACTGGTGCAGGGGATGCTCTTTCTCTGACTGAAACCCAACTACAATCATGTTTGTAATCACGGTGTTTAAATAAAGATATTATTTAAATGAAAAAGCTGAAAAAAAAACGAAAATATTTTAGATTGAAGAGAAATGATTCCAGATAAAAATGTGGTATCTACTGTGGAAAGAAAATACGAGAAATGGAACTGGAGTGCTAATATAGTGAGTAGGGAACTTGTCTTGCACATGTTGATTCAGGTTTGATCCTAGCACTCCATAAGGTTCTCTGACCCTGCCAGGAATAATCCCCGAGTACAAAGCCAGAAGAAAGCCATCAGCACTACTAGGTATACCCCTAAAAGAAAATACTAGAAATGTAAACATGTGGGTAAAATAAAAGATCACTTTTTTTCTGCTTTTAAAATATTGTTTTAAAATAGTTTTGTTTGGTTTTGTTATTGGTATTGCTGTTGTTTTTATTTTTTTATAATATTTTATTTGAACACCCTGGTTACACACATGATTATGGTTGGGTTTCAGTCATATAAGAGGACACCCCCCATCACCAGTGCAACATTCCCACCATCAATGTCCCAAATAACCCTCCTCCCCACTGTTTTAAAATATTTTTTAAAAGGTCATTTTTTGGGTCTTTTTTTTTTCTGTATGGAATACAGAGTTATTTATTCTATGGCCACAATGGTATTAGAAATACTTAGATAAACAACCAATTACCTATATTTTCAAATCAAAACTAGAAAACATATAGTGTGTCTCTTAAACTCAGACTTAAAAATATGAACTATATAAAAGAAAAGAGTTCTTGGGGTAGGTAAAATTTCTTAGAACCTGGAAAATATAAAGCACAGAAATATTATGGAAAAAAGTTTTGATTATTTGGGCCACACCTGGTAACACTCTGGGGTTACTCCTGGCTATACGCTCAGAAATTGCCCCTGGAGAGAGAGAGACACAGAATAGTCTCACTCATCTATGGGTTTTAAGAAAAATTAAAGACATCGAAATAATTCCTAGAAATGAGGGTAAGAAAGACTGGCTCAAGAAAGGAAGCTCACCACAAAGAGTGGTGAGTGCAGTTAGAGAAATAACTATGCTGAGAATTATCATAACAATGTCAGTGAATGAGGGATGTAGAAAGCCTGTCTGGAATACAGGCAGGGGTGGGGTAAGAAGGGAAGAGATGGGAAGGTGATGAGAAGGTTGCAGGGTGAAGGAGGATGTTCTTCTTATGACTGAAACCCAACTACAATTATATTTGTAATCACAGTGATTGAATAAAGAAATAAAAAAAAAAAAAAAAAGAAATTGCCCTGGCTCAAGGGACCATATGGGATGCAGGAGATCAAACCCAAGTCTTGGGTCAGCCACATACAAGGCAAAAGTTCTACCACTGTGCTACCACTCCAGTCTGGAAATATTTTCTTAATATTCAGATTTATCTTTGAAAGAAAAAATGATGAGAGCATAATCCACAGATGTGGAAGAAAGTTTACAATATATTTAGGTGGTAAATGACGTGTTGTGGTGTCCTTTATATATGTACATATAAAAGCTGTACAAAATATATTAAGAATTCTGAACCAGAGAGATAGTACAGCATGTAGAATGCTTGTCTTGTACACTGTCAACCTGGGTTCAATTCCCAGTTTTTCATATGGTTCTACAAGCACAACCAGGAATAATTTCTGAATGCAAACCCAGCATTTTTTCTGAACACTGCAGGGTATGGCCCAAAAGTCAAAAACACAAGCAAATGAAATTCCTATAAACCCAATAAAACATACACAACTCAACATTAAACATTGGCAAGGAATTAGAATAAAAATTCATAAATGGTCAGTAAGCGTATACACAAATGTCAGCATAATTAATAATCTGGAGCATACAAATTATAACCACAAAAATCTGCCACTATTTCTGTACTAAAATGCCTGAAACTAGGAAGACTGATTATATCAAATGCTGGTTGAGATATGAAGTAGGTGGAAATTTCATAATCTATTGATGAAAATATGTACACGGGGAAATCTGGGAGTTACTTAAAAATCAAACATATATCCAAGTATGAGACCCAGAAATAATTTTCCTAGTTATTTTATCAACAGAAATAAAAACTGGTGTCCACAAAATGACTTATATAGAATTCTTAACAACTTTATTTATAACATTCTAAAATTGTAATTAGTTCAACTAGAAAAACA
The DNA here is from genome assembly GCF_024139225.1 of Suncus etruscus. Lineage (NCBI taxonomy): Eukaryota > Metazoa > Chordata > Mammalia > Eulipotyphla > Soricidae > Suncus > Suncus etruscus. The sequence goes on along the minus strand of NC_064859.1, from coordinate 62,977,161 downwards.
AACTAATATAAAGGTACTCTTGGTCAGTTCTCTGCCAAGACTAGTTTGACGATAGACACAAGTCACAATAGAACTTAGTTCACTATCTGTGGTGAGGCAGGCCACAGTATCTACAAAAAGAAACCCTAAGTTGGGGTTATACAGTGGAAGGTTGACATCTGAGAAACTAGGAAAGTGGACTGTTTCTTTGTGAGGCAAGTTCCTCTCTGAGTCCCTCCTGTCAGAATGCCACTGTGTCCACAGATCCATCCTAACACTTGGGCTGAATCTTGGAAAAGCAAGAAATACAAATCCTTGGGCAGATTTAGAATTATAGGCTTCATGAGGACCAACTTTTAAAGCACAAATAGAGAAATCTAAGCTTGTAAAATATAGTATTCAGTTGCTATTTATAGATGCCAGATAAACTTAGGTTGTTTCTTGTTACTTTGGTACTGGGGATTGAACCCAGGGCCTCACACATACAAAGTAAACATTCTAAGCTACAGTCTTGGCCCTGCATATCCTTTCAGAAGGATGAAAGTCAAAGACCTTTTTACTTCTGATATATAATCAAACAATTATTCCTGTGTTTCTAGACTTTAAGAAGAGCAGCTTGTGAGAACTTGAGGGACAAAGCAATTGTACATAGGTTCTGTTTTATTTTTCTTAATGTTCTTTGGCTGAAAGTTCAAAGTTAAGATATCAGCAATAGGACTACTGAGAATTCTGTTTATGGGTGATTGTCCTTCCACTGTAACTTTACCTTGTCCTCTTTCTTTGCATCTTTGTTCTCATAATTAAAAATAAAAAATTAAAAAAAAAAAGAAAGAAAGAAAGCAGTGCCTGATATGCCATGAACTCTAAGCCTTGATTTAGGGGTTCCTTTAACCCAGATGTAACCTTCAGTTGGTCTTGAGTTAGGATCAAATATGCTCCTAACTCAAGACCAACTGCTTCCTTTTGTAATTCAAAGAAATTCCAGTAGCTTCACTTCTAGAGCTTTCTTCAAAGGGACACGGTACCAAGTCTGAGAAACAAACTTGTTTCACAGTTTCAAATGTAAATTTTAACATTAACATAAAATCTTACTATTCTCAGGAAATTCTACAAGTCTTAAAATTCTACAAGTCTTATTTACCTCCTTCAGAAAATTAAATCCTGGGAAAGCCTGGCTTTTTATTCAGAAGAGAAAAGGGGTAAACCTTTCTTTCACCTCCATATCCCACTCCCTCTATATCCCCCCCTTTTCCCTTCCCCCTTCATAACCAAGCAGAATCAGTGGTTGTAATGGGCATTTTGGTGTCCTAAGGACTGAATCATTGCTCAAAAATTTTGGAACCAGGTTCTAATTTACAGACTTAACCATCCCCACGGGCCTGAGACTGTCCCTATTTTAGCACTGAAAGTCCCATATCTCAGGAAATATCTTAGCTCCAAGAAAACAACACTTTGGTCATCCTGGCAATTGGTCAATAGTTGTAGATCATAGTTCCCTTCCTGCAAGGCAGCTGTCTCCTTTTCTGGACTTTTCTGTTTGAGAGTTCCTGAGGTTGACAGTTGGATCTATACCCAGTCTATTTCATTTAGCCTTTGGATGCCAAAGTCTCTCAGTGCAGGCCTTGTTGAGTTTCAGTTGCACTCTATATTGGCAATTCCTGGTATCTCTTGTCTGGCAATAATAGGCTACTTCCCAAGAAGATTCATAACGACCTAGAATTTTTTTAATTATTATACACTATTTGTAATTTTATATGGTACTCAATGTTGATGATAGAGGCGGAGTGATAATACAGCAAGTAAGCCATTTACCTTGCACATGGCCAACCTGGTTCAATGTCGTATCCCAAGCCCTCCAGGAATGACCTCTGTTTATAGAGCAAGAAGTAAGTCCTTGATACAGCCAGGTTAGCCTCCAAATAAATAAAAAAAATACTGATGATAAAGGACATATTTACACACACATGTTTTGGGGCCATATCCAGTTTCCTTTTAGTAAAAACCAAGTCCACTTACTTTCAAGTTAAAGCTAAGTATGGGAATTTGAGTTTTGTTTTGACTTTTTTTCCTTTTTCTAGTTCAAAGGAATCTTGGTGCAATAGAGATGAGGGACAGGAGGCCTGATCCTTGGTAGATAGCTTGCCACAAAGATTTGGGGAGTGCAATTAGGAAATATAGAAAGGACTTCTATGACAATGGTAGTTGGAAATGATCTCTCTGGACAAGAATTGAAAAGAGGCAAACTGATTATGTGTGATACCCCTTTTGTAATAATACTGCAAACCACAGAATCTAAAAGGAAAAAAGGAAGAGTGAGAAAGAAAGGAAAAGAAGAAAAGTCTATCACAGAGGAAGGTAGGGGGAGGGCAGGAGAAAAACTAGAGGCATGGGAGGTAAGAAATATGCATTAGTGAAGGGATGGTGTTGGGCATTGTAGATTGAAACTCAATCATGAACAAGTTTGTGATTGTGCATCTCATGGTGATTCAATTAAAATTTTTATTTAATAAATACAAAAGAGAATTACAATACGAAAGGATAGGGGCCAGGGGCCAAGCTGTCCCAGGTACATTGGCATTGTTAAAAAGGACAGAACTAAATATCCACACTAAAGGCAACAATAATGCAATAAAGAGACCCAAACATTAACAATCTAAACTTAAAAGGGGACTGTTATGCTGGCAGGCTGGGAGGTTGGGGGTATAGGATGCACTTGAGGAATATTGGTGGAGGGAAATGGACACTGATGGTGGGATTGGCCCTGATTCATTATATGTCTGAAATCCAACTATGAAGGACTTTGTAAATCACAATGGTTTTAATAAAATTAAAATTAAAAAAACACAAAGGAGTCCTGAAAGAAAAAAACAGCAATGAAAAGAATAAAGCAACAGGCAGTGTTCACTTCTGTAATTAAAACCTTTGTTTCAAAATTTTATGCCTAACATGTGGGTGCAAGTCTAGCTGGTCCTATCTGTCCCAGCAGATGATGTAGACAGCAACACAGACATTCATTCAACAAATGTGTGTTGAATATTGGGTTGCTTCAGAGACGAAACAAAAATGAAAACTCTGCCAGAACTAATAAAGATTCATCTAATCACATCTCACCTCATACCCATTTTTGTGTCCTTCCTGCAAGCAGATATGTGGGAGTCTCATGAGAAAGTAAAGGGCTGCAGAGAAGGAAAATGGTTTTCATTGACTATCTTAGGAACAGCATCTGAGTCTAAAAATTGAACTGACAGAGACACAAGAGAAGGAGTAAAGCACATGCATTAATTTTCTATAAGTTTATTTGCCACAGGAACCTTCAGAAGAAAATAAAAATCCAAAGAAACAATGTGTTGTGCTGGTGTTATGACAGTGCATGAAGGAAAGTAAATGATTACAATATAGAATTAAAAATGGACTGCTTGCTCAAAATCTTTCTGGCAAAATTTTAAAGTAAGAAGCTATTTTCCTCTAGTTCTAGGAGGGTACTTGTCACATAAAGGTTTTATGCCCTATTTTCAAAAAAAGAAAAAAGAAAAAAAAGGACAAAGTGGGATAAGGTTGAGGTAAGTACCTGTCATTTTCTCAAATCTCTTTCTAGTCAAAATAGTCAGTATACCCTAGCATTACATTTTGGGGTAGTTGCCCTGAACTCTTTTTGACAAGAATGATGGTATCTCACAGAATAGAAGAGCTATTAGAAAATAGACAGCATGTCAGAAATTGTTCAAACCAACTTTATCACCACCCTTCTCCCATTATTGACAGGAGTCAGGGCCTTGAAGTCATGTTGGGTTGCCCATTTATAAGCTAGAACAAAAATAAATCACCTTTCCTTCAACACAATAAATAGCCCTCAAAACACAAATTTAAAATTTTTTTATTAAAACCGTTATGACTTACAAAGTTCTTCATAGTTGGGTTTCAGACATACAATGTGTCAGGGCCAATCCCACCACTAATGTCGACCTCCCTCCACCAATGAAAACACAGATCTTGAGTACAAGAAATAAAATCTACAACTGTAATCTCTATCCAGAAGGCCTAAATGAATGGTCTGTTGCTGAATCAAGGGAAAAGCTGGATGAAAGAGATGGGAAGGTAGAGCATGCTAGAGAATCAGTGAATGGGAATGGCCAAACTACAGCCTGAGTAATATGCTCAGAGGATCAAGTTCAATACTGACTGCACTAAGAGGAGAGGAGAAGAACCAATAGCCAAGGCATAAATGTGACCTTTGGATAGCCCATTCCTACCCTTTCATCTGGGTCTTTATGTAACTTTCTATGGTAAGTTGAAAATTACCTCCAAAGATATTCAGTGGCTAATTCTTGAAAACAGTTACCTGATATGGCAAAATTGGCTTTACTAATGTGTTGAAGTTAATGACCTTGGAGTGTGAGCTCATTTTAGATTAAAGGAGAGATATTAAGTGTAATCATGAGGACCTTTATAAGGACCCAACGACAAAAATCATGGATGACAGAGTCAGAAACTACACTGATGCCCTTTATGTCTAAGGAAGGGGTCATAAGCCAAGGAATATAGACAGTCTCTGAAAACTGGAATAGCCAGGAAGCCCATTCTCCACTTTAACTTTTTAGCCAGTAAATTGATTTTATGCTTTGGACCTCCAGAACTGACATAGAATACATATGTGTGGATTCACATATTACTTGAGATGATACAGAAAGCTGTCAGAAATATTGTATGTGCAGCAGTTAGAGAAGTACCAAGAAGGTAATTCATTACACATTAGGAACATAGATTTTTCCTCTGATGGTAAAGCATTGTATTAAAGTTTTTCCTTGGAAGACCTCCCTAAAGTCTTCAAGAAGAAAACAGCCAATCCTAACCATTTTAGCAAAGATCTGGGTCAAGCTCTAATCCTTCAAGAGCTATAACTGGGCTAACTACTATGCCGTCAGCCTCAAACAGAGATAGAACATTACATAGCCATTCTAAATTTAGTCCTGGTTTAATAGGTTTTTTTCTAGAAGCAGCAGTGGGAAAACTTCCATGACCTAGGAAGTTATTAGAATTCTCAGGGCTGACCTAGGTGCTTTAGTGGAGCATGTTCTGGCTTCTTGACGGTGCAGATAAGTATATGCTGAATACATCTCTGAGTTGAATTCCTACTGTTCTGAAGGAAATCAGTGATACTGCTGTCTTAGATTCATTAATAGTTTTGGAATTAGAACATTAGGGGTGGATAGGTATCCCTACAAAAAAGCACTGAAAAATCTGTAAAGGAAATATTTCTCTCTCCTTTCCTTCCAGCCTCCTCTTGATCTGAGCATTTACCTCATTGTTTCTCTCTCTTGGAGTAGGAAGATGGAGATGGGAAATGCTCTCGTGTCTCATTGTGGAGAAGAATAATCTGGTTCAAGTTCCTATATATTGAACTGGCTTTCTACTGACACATTAAAAAAAATCCCAAGTCCTAGGATTTGCTTCCTTTTGCTGTTTTTGGTTGCAACAGTAAAAACTGTCCTTCAAACATAGTCCCAAAAGACATCAGTGCTTGACAATGACAAATAAGGAACAGATGTTTCTGGGCTGTCAAAATGACAGCTTCTTCCCAACCATAAGGACTCCGGGACACAGGGAGTGGGCCATGTTCCAGCCTTGGAAATCAGATGCATCAGGTCCTGACTGTAACTGGACTCCAAGGGCAAGTGGTTGGATGGGCAGGTTTGCCCTCACACAGCTGGGCACCTCTGAAATCTTAGTGGTCTTGAGAATTTAGGTGTGTTCCTTGATGAAGAACTAGAGCAGTCCATGCCTTCCCAATTTGGTATGGCTCAACTTTTGGAGTTTCTTCTGCACAGGCCTAGAAACAAGAGCCAGAAGGTCCCATGTCTTGGGACCTGCAGCTGGTGCTGCAATCTGGGGATACTCACTTTTCTAGTTCACATTATTCCCCTGCCCGTTTCCCCCCCCCCGTACCCCCTGCTATGCATGAGAATCTCATATGGCTAGTGGAAGGGGCAGAAAGGAGGGAGCAAGACAGTTTGTTCTGTGCAGAATCTTGTTACACTGGGTCTTTAGATACCATTGCCACCTGCTTCCTCAACAGTTTACCTCACTGTTCTCTGCACTCAACATCCATAGGTTCATACTGTTGTTTTTTTTTGTTTTTGTTTTTTGTTTTTTGGTTTCTGGCTCACACCCAGTGATGCACAGGGGTAACTCTTGGCTATGCACTCAGAAATCACTCTGGATTGGAGGACCATATGGGACACCAGGGATCAAACCCAGGCTTGCCCTGGGGTGGCTGTGTGCAAGACAAATACCCTACCATGGTACTATCACTCTGGCACCCATAGGTTCATACTTTTACTACACACAGAATAAACAGTGGGAAGACTAATGGGGTTGGAAGTTGCAGGGGATGGTTTACTATTCTGAGGAAAGTAGTGCAGAAGGCACTGTGCGGGAAGCTCACAGTTGGAGGCCAAGGAGCCCTGCTTGGAGTCCCATGTCTCCCTCATTCAGGATCACTATGCTGTGGAGCAGTAGTATAGAAGAGACCAATAAGATAAGTCTTCTCTCTCTCTCTCTCTCTCTCTCTCTCTCTCTCTCTCTCTCTCTCTCTCTCTCTCTCTCTCTCTCTTTCTCTCCCCCTCCACTCTTTCCTTTATAAAACCTTGTATGACGAATGGCAAAAGCTGCACAATCAGAAACCATTGAAGTTAATAGTGTTTATTATGTTATATTATTAATAGAATACTAATTAATAGAATACTAAGCCATTATAATAGCTACTCATATATTGTGTTGCCCCTTGTTTCCTTGCTATCTATCAAGAGTCACTTACTCAGTCTTTTTCCAGTCCCATGGGGACTCAGCTTCAGCTGCCCTGAGCTTTTACATTGCGATAGCCTGGAGAATCTTGTTTCCTCCCATGGGATGGCTGGAAACAAGACTTTTGGATTTTCCTGTTTCTTCTCCACAGCTGATAATGCAACAAGTACTGAACTATAACAGCCAAATGCTATCCCCTACATTCTCCAATAGAAACAGCCCAACCTCGCAACTAAACCTTTATCAAACGTTCAAGCTGTCAAATTTGTTTTTTAGGTCTATTAATCCTAAACTGTGCATCCATGTGTGGCTTGCCTGTTATCTTATAGTAGTGTCAGCTCAGTGGTGTCCCTGGGAAAATTCCATAGTAATCTACCAAGCTCAGTAAGCCAAAATAGTAATACAGAAGGCTCAACTAGTACCAACCACAATCCAGTAAATTCTTAGACAGATTTTAGTAACACCAGGGCAAGATATAAAAAACATTTTAAATGTGTTGATCTAAGTTTTGATAATCCCATTCACCTTTGAAGTAAACTTGTGTGTCCCTGCATGAAGGCTGGTTATGGTGGTAGGTAAGAGATTAGGGCTAGTGAAGAAGGAAAGATGATCCTGATGGTGAAATTGGTGTTTAAATATTTAATGTCTGAAACTACCGTATTATAAACAACTTGGTAAATTATGTTTTTGTAATAAAAATTGGGGGAAAATATCTGACTCCAGACATCATATCAGGGGACAGATCAGGCCATGTCCCTTTCTGCCCAGAAAGAAAGTTATACATGTGAAGTCTCATCACTACCAAGTTGAGAAGCTTTGAGTCTTCAAAGAAAATCACCAAAAAAAAAAAAAAAGTCACACCTCTGGATTTTTGTTGCTTACAGTGGTAGAGAAAGAGAAAGCTGCTTTTTATGAGTCCCATCCCTTCTGTGCCATTAAGCATGTGCAGGTCTGGGAGGGCTGGGTGGGGAGATGCTAGCACACAAACCAGGGCTCCCACATTCCTTTAGCTTTAGCATCACTTTCCAAGGCTAAAGGACATAGGGCTTGCTGCATGCTCAGAATACACTGACATTGCAAGTGAGAGATAATAGGCAAGGCTAGTAGGTCTATGCATGCACATGACTTTAACCCACATGCCAACTCACCTCCCTCCACACACCTCCAACCTGCAGCACACTGACAAGATTTTATCCTGTTTTTCATACTACTGATGGCCTCCACTGACCCCAGGGAAGAGAGCTTCAGAGTCACTGTTTGCATGGTACTGCCCTGTTTGAACCCAGGGCAGGAGATGAAGGGCAGTTGCACCTGGTGCAGTTGTGAAGCACTTCCTGAGCTTTGTATTGCTACCACAGAATGACGCTATTAAGTGGGCTGTGAGTTTCCCTCTGCCCTGGCGCCATTCCCTGGGATAGAGGGGCAACAGCCCCTCCTGTGAGCTCCCAGCAACCTTGAGATAACCCCTTTGTTGAGCACTGGCACCATCTATGCTGCAGCAATCCTGCAGTACTAGGGGCTAGACGAGCTCATTTCATTAATGGAAAAATTATTGGAGTTTTCTTGGCTCACACTTTGAGGGCTAAGATTTGAACTCAGGCCACCATGTTCACTTGTTCTTCCTGAAAGCTGTCCCTGCTGCAAATTGGTTAGAGAGGAGAGATTTCAGAGATGGAAAGATGAAAACTGGATCCTCACATCCAGAAGAGAGAACACTGTGAGTCTCGTTCTGTTGCCAAGATAATGAGCCCTAAAAACTGGTTCCCAGTAAGAAAAGGGAATCTCTGCTCACCAAGGTTTCATCTGAAAGACCATGTTCCCACAGATGAGGGAGACATAAAAGTCTGGCAGGAAAACCTCCCTTTAGGACCAGACACCTTGGGTGGAGAAGAACTAACATTGGAGTGAGTGATGTGGGAGGAGAGATCTTCTATCTGTATTCCCTTCCCACACTCTGGTGGCTTTGTGGGAAGTGAAGTGGGGAATGGACATGTCTTCTGGGCTTCCTAGATAGGACAGGCTTCTCTGTGGTATTTGGGAAATAGGAGAGGATAAAAAGGGTGCATATTCCTTTTAATACATAGTCTATTGAGAGCACTGGCCAAGAGTGAATAAGACTGAATAAGGCTGGCCATGATTTGATTCCTTTGTCTTTGGTATTTTTTTGGTCATTGTTATTTTTCTTTAGAAGGGGAGTTTTGCCTGAGTAATCACTCCTAGGGGAAACAGACAGAAGGCCACAGTAATGGGGGGTTGGGAATGGAATAGGAACAAAAATGAGACAATAACAGCAATTCAGTAGATCTGACATTTCTGTGTCACTTGTTGACATGGAAACTAGTCAGGACCTGACATCTTCCTGGTTCTCTTTGTCTTTAAATCAATAATAGCACTTTCGAGAAGAGAAATAATGCACATTTCTTCTTGAAATAGGACAGGATAATAAATAAGACACAGGAGGAGACTGTGAGCACAACCTGGTGGAGAGGCTCTTCCCCACCAACCAGTGCTACACTTGATATAGGCATTTTGTTTTATGAGCAGAGTTCACATGCATGAGTGTGAGTATTAATGTCAAGGCTGAAAGTAGAATATTATATTTTGAGGTAGGACAAGACTCAGATTTTAGCTCTATTACTGGATAAGTATGTCCCCCAATATTCTTAGTTTGATTATGTGAGAAAAATTGACAGAAAGTGCTGAATACTCAAGGTTCCTGTGGATAGTACATAAGATCTTGTGTAGAGAACCATTTTTAGAAGACTTAGAAAGTCTGGATGAGACCAGTCAGGATGTAATAAATATTAAACCAACATGATGCCAAGCAAAGAATTATTCAATAGAATGATTATTGGTTGAACATAGGTAATGTCAAAGCAGACAAAGACCCCCTTTCACTTCTGGTTGGACATCAGGTGCTAATTTGGGTCATGCAAGTATGATCATTATCCTATGCATAGACACTCATTGTCATACACATAACTTGAACTATGACCTGCTGCTCCATGAATAAGCCACATGGCCACCAGGAAAGCTGATGGTTTGGTGAATGTAACCACAGATAGAAGATACTCCAATGCAATGTTTGAGGCACTTCTCAGTTTGAATTCATGGTGATGCACTTGGAATTCCAGGGAGCAAATCTAAGTAGTCCTGCTTTCCATCAGCTGGCGAGGTCTGCCCAGAGAGATGCCGGTGTTTGTCTGCCACAACCTTTAGCTTTTATTGCACTCTGTTGCCTTGTATATTTAATGGGGAAATTTGCTCTATCGGTTAGTAAGCCAAAGGGGGGAAAAGAGGGGAGGGCGTGGGGAGCCACTTTGTGACTCTGAAGTTGGTAAAGTTGCCTCATTAATCAGACCTGTTCTGAGATCCAACGTTATTCATGATTAGGGCATTAAAACTTGAAGCTAAAATTGTTGCAGGAGGTAATTTGAGTGCACATAGCCTGTCTCCTTGCAATAGATTTATGATGTTTACTCAACAGTGGATGGGAATTTTCAGGGAAAGAAGGACTTTTCCTCCCTCTTTTCAAAGTACTTTGTCAGCCCATAGTGATCAAGTTCCCAATTTCTGTCTGTGCATGCAGAACCTTTTTAAAAGAAAGAGTGTCCGGGATAATGAGAGCAAATTCTGCATTTGATCTCCCCATTCTGTGTTCAGTAGAAGAAGGAATTAGATTGAGCTTTCTGTGGCATGCAGTTGTGATCTGTCCTTCAGTATCCAAATGTTCTAGAAAGGATTGCCCCCATAGACTTGGATGTTCTATAAAACATGCGGGCTTCTTGCTGTCCCATAGGAAATAATAAAAGTGCCTGAGCCAGCTTCTTCATTCCATTCACAGGTACATCATAGTTAAAATTCTTAGAGCTAATGACTGATGACTTCAGAGAAGTAAGAGCTCCCTATTTCCAAGCCTTTGTCCTTCCTTTCTGTGGTCAGAAAGGCACAAGTTTCCATCAGGTTTTGCATGTAAAGAAGAGTTCTCACCATGCAGAAGAGTTCTTTCCAAAAGAGGCATCCTTGATGGAGCAATGCATAATACTTTTGTCTGCCTTTTGCCAGGAGGCAGAAAGATCTTGTACCTAGAAATATTTTAATGGTGTTTTTTTTGGTAGTCTCACCTTGGTGGCAGTGAAGCAGGGCCCTGTGAAGTTCACATAGGTCCTTTCTATATCCCTACTAGTGATAAAGTAGGGACAGTCACAATGATGTATAGATTCCCTCACAATTCTACACAGTTTGGTTAATATGCTTTCTCTAAGTACATGGTGATTTAAGAACTGGCTTGGCTGCTTACCGGCTGCGGAGTGTGGGAAAGGGTTGTGCTTAGGGAATCTATACCTCTCTGCCTTCAGAGGGACTAGAGATTTTGTCAGCCTCATGGTTTGGTGACTGAGTATTTAGAAGTACTTTTTAGAGACTTTTTTTTTGATCCAGGGCTGAGGATAATATAATGGGTCAAGACTTATAAAAATTGTAGAAATTTATTAGGGGATGGACTGGAACAAGAGCACAGCAGTAAAAGCAAATGCCTTGTGGGAGGCTGATCGAAGTTTGATCCCTGGCATCCCATATGATCTCCTGAGAACCCCCAGAAATGATTCCTAAGTGCAGAGCCAGGAGTATTCATGTAACTTTGCAGAAAAATTGAAAGGCAAAATGCTACCCTACATGTGCCCAAGCACCATCAAGATTGGTGCTTGAGTGAAAAGCCTGGAGTAAGCCCTGATACATGTAATCCACAGATAGTGTGGCTTCAAAATCAATGAACAACAGCGAAAATCCACATATCTGCTCAATTATGGGAGTTACCACCAGACTATGCCTTAAAAACATCAACTTCATCTTCTGACTAGAGAACTATTGGACTTCCCATGAACTGAATTGAAACACAGAAAAGAGAGATTTGTGGATGTTGGAAGCAACCAACTCACAAGAGCAGGAACAGCACTCCCATGGAAATATTTGTTTTGGGGATTAGGAGTGCTTCTTAAATCAGTGTGCAATTTTCTAATTGAAGCGGTTAGAACTGTATCTGGTGGTATGTGGTGGCAGCATTCACCATTAGTAACTGGTTCTCACAATTTTTTCTTGATAATACTCTTCCAATAGGTCCTTAGACACACCAGTTTTAGCAGATTTTGCATTGATTTTTGTCAACTAGGAAAACTAAAGGTTAGAATATGATTGAAATTTTTATTCTTAAGCTTTTACCAACCATATAACTTTGTTTGGTTGAGGAAAGTGGCCTGTGCACTATTAAAACATGCACAATAGTCTTTGAGGAATGATAGATCAGTCCTCCAGAATTAAACACCCAAATGAATTGCAGAGACTAAAGACCCTGAGATATGTGGGTTGCTTTTTGTTTTTGCTTTACAGAACTGATTCATAGTTGTGACTGTTTATAACGTTGAAGGAAGTCATGTATCCAGAAACTAGGAAACACATTTTCTGAGAAGAGATAAATAATTAAGAGGATGTGGTTGTGTAGATAAAGGTGCTACACGCACAATTTGAATTTTAACAACTATCTTCATTGATTACGAAAAAGAAGTGAGTTGTATGAGTATCAGGAAGTGTCCTAAGCTGCTGAACACTTTTTGTGGTTAATTTCATTCCCATCTTAGAAAAATGATAAGGCAAGTTGTTTCTATCAGCACCACCCTGCACCTGAAGACTTTAAATATTTATTTACCCTGTCCACAGCATGTTTTTCATTGTATTATTAGCACAATACATTCCACAAGACTTCAACTGAATAGACGCAAATGTAGCCATGAATGATGAGGAGAGGGAGCATTGTCCTGAGGTTGAGTCTTACATCAGGTTGGGTGATCCTAAGGGACTTGCCATGGTCTGTTATAATATTCATGTGACTCCACTGCTTGAGATGGAAAGAATCTCATATTTTTCCTTCCTGCTATTTCAAAGCCCTTTACAAATCCTATGTCTTGACAGCATCTGCCTTCAGCTTTTAAGCCAAAAAAAAAAAAAATCCTTCCTCAATGGACAATTAAGGAAATTACAATAAGGAGGATAAATGAAAGAATCCAGGTCCTCCTAATTTTAGTAGGCTGCCTGGCCTTATTCTCCTTAGTCACAAAATATTCTGGCTACCTTTGATGCAGACAGTATTTGTAAACAAAGACAGCTGACTGACTGGGTCACTTGCCTGGACAAAGAAAGGAAGCCCCTTGTCTATCACATGAGTCTTAAAAATGCACCTCATGCAGCTGGCCTGCTCTTGGAGAGCTCATGTCCCTTCTTTAACACTATCATTGAAATCCCCAGTACTGGAGGTAGAACTAGAACCCTCTAGTTAGCATGTACCCAGCTGGCAGGGAAATGGAGTATAGGGGGAATTTCTACTTCAAAATTATTAGAGTTTGCATGAATTGTTTTACTTGTCTCTGGAACCTCCCAAAGAATAACTTCCCTTCTATTGTCTTTGTAAGTTTTTCTATTTTTGAATAGGTACATGTTGTGCATTTTACTTCTTTCTCGTAAATTAAAGTTAATTTTTAATGGCCAGCTATCCCTTGAAGTAGAGTTAAGCAGAATAATAATGGTTCCAATTATATGAGACTATAATTCTTTTTCCTATTTTCTCAAAAATCAGTTTTCAGAAAATATCAATTCATTAACCGAGCACTCTATTTATTGCCAAGGTTAAAAGTTCAGGAAAAGAAAGACACCAAAATATTTACATTAAAGCAAATCAACGTCTTTATACTGTTTCTGGCCCTGCAGATACAGGATCAGGCTCTGTCATGTTTATCTAAACAGCTTAGAAGCAGGACTTTGGCCTTCTGGGCTGCTTCTCTCTCTCTCTCTCTCTCTCTCTCTCTCTCTCTCTCTCTCTCTCTCTCTCTCTCTCTCTCTGATCTCTCTCTCTCTGTGTTTTTCCATTTCACCATTTCTCTCTCCCTTTTTGATTTCTCCATATCTCTTTCACTTTTTTCTTCCTCTCCCCTTTCTTACCCTCCCTATCTTTCTTTCCTTCCTTTCTTCTCCCCCTTTCTTTCCTTTCTCTTTCCTCCCATTTTCTCCCTTTCCCCACCATCTCTCACTTCCCATTATATTTTGTTCCTGGAGACTATAGCTTCTGCTACCTCCCTTTTTCCCCCTAAATATTCTTTTGTTGTTGTTGTTATTGATGGTTTAAGTCATTAGGTCCCCTTTGACATGTTTTTACATAAGACATGTTTCTATTATTTCATGATGATTTTCTTTTAGGAAGCTCAATATTTATGAACTAAACTAGTAAGAATAGCCATTTATTTAATGAATTTGTGCACTTTTGAATCTGAGATTCTACTAAATGGGATAGACTTGACTCTCCTTCATGTACCTTAGATGATTTAGAGATAAATAAAGTTATAAAGACCATGCAGGCCAGAACTAAACATCTGACCAAATCTGTCACTTGTGGAGTCAGTTTCCCCAGTCCTAAGCATATGCTTCAGAAATGCTTTCTTGAGCCCTTTCAGCCCAAGAAAATCAGGTAGCTCTTAGATTTACAGAGTAACTGCAGGTATGAAATAGAGCAGAGAACATGTGAGCAGGGGCAAGGCACTGCATTCTAAGAGCCAGGAGGAAGGACCAGCCTTACCTATGAGTGAGTGTTTGGTGGAACCAAGTGGGATCCCCTGCAAGAAGCATCTCTGGGGTGCCAGAAGACCAGACAGAAGGAAGCTCACATTTCTTCCAGAAACTATCTGGGTGGGGAGCATGTTGCCAGAGGGGACCCTCCCAGGACAGAATGAAAGACTGCTGCTTTTATTTTCTTTAATTGGGGAGTGTGGGATAGGAATCCAATCTAGAGTCTCATAATACTGAGTGTAGACTCTCTGTAAAATCTACATCCCAAAGAAAAAGGTGAAACATTTCCCTTCCTTTCTGCCTCACGAAAAATATTATAGCTTAGTCTGCATTCCCACCAGCAGTGAATGAGTGTCCCTTTCTCCCCACATCCAAACCAGCACTGGTTGTTCTTATTTTTTTGTGATATGTGCCAGTCTCTGTATGAGGTGATACCTCATTGCTGTTTTGATTTGCATCTCCCTGATGATTAGTGATATGAAGCTTTTATTTTTCATGTGTCTTTTGGCCATCTGTATTTCTTCTTTGAAGAAGATACATAAATAATGTATGCTCATTATTCTCCCCATTTTTGATGGTCTTTTTTTCAAAGTTCTATCAGTACTTCGTATATATTTGATATTATCCTTTATCTGATAGGGATTGGGTGAATAGTTTCTCCCATTCCATGGGTAGCCTTTGTATACTGATCACTATTTTCTTTTAAGTGCAGAAGTTTCTTAGTTTAATGTAGTCCCATTTGTTCATCTTTGCTTCCACTTGCTTGAACAGTGGTGTTTCATCCTTGTCATGGAGTGTTCTGCCTATGTTTTCCTCTGTGTATCTATGGTTTCAGGTCAAACATCAAGTTTTAGACATATAATGCCTTAGGACTAATTCTACCACCAGTGTCAACCTCCCTCCACCAATGTTACCAGGATTCATTCCATGCCACCATCTCAGACCCCAGCCTGCCACCATACCTAGCACCTTTTTAACTCTGTTGTTAAAGTTTGTGTCTCATGATTTTGTTGTTGATGATTCTGGCTTGGAATTTTAGTTTTCTCCTTTAACACCACCAATGCACCTAAGACCTCTTGACCCTGTCCCCCATAATTTTACATTTGTCTTTCTCCTCTACTCAATTTCTTTCCTTCTCCTCACTATATTCTGAAATAGTGTTGTTAACAACACCCATTTAAACCATTGCATTTCTTCATGCAGTTATTCTAAATACCACATGTAAGTGATATTATTCTATATTTATCTTTCTTCTGGCTTACTTTATTTAACATAATATCTTTCAGTTCTATACAAGTTGCAGTAAATTGAATAATTGAATCATTTCTTATAGCTATGCAGTATTCCATTGGATATATGTACCACATCTACATGATCCATTCATCTGCTGTTTGACATTTAAATTTTTTTTCAACACTTAACTATTGTAATGAGTGTTGTTATAAATAGTAGGGTGCATATTTCCCTTTGGTTTAATATTTTTGTCTCCTGGAGATACATAGTCAAAAGTGGGATTTCTGAGTCATATAGAAGTTTGATTCTAAGTTTGCTGAGAAGCTTTCAAACTGTTTTCCATAGAGGATGGACAAGACAGAACTTCCACCAGCAATGGATGAGAGTTCCTTTTTTACTACATCACAGCCAAGACAAATTGTTCTCCATATTTTTGATATGTGCCATCCTCTCTGGTGTAAGTTGATATCTCATTGTTGTCTTGATTTATATTTACCTAATGATAAATGATGATGAACATTTCTCATGTACCTGCTGACTTTCCTCATAGAGGTATCTGTTCTTTCTTCTTTCCATATCTTTTTCTTTTTTTTTTTAAGGTTTTATGAGTTTAACCTTTGTGAGTACTTTGTATATTTTTAGATATCACATCTTTATCTGGTAGGTTGAGTGCTGTCTTTTAGGTTTAGCTCATCTTATTTTTGTCATACAGAAACATTTTACTTTGATTTAGTTCCATTTATTCAAATTTTATTCTACAGAACTTGCAATTGGCATCATATTGTTGGAGACTTCTCCGGTCTAGGTCATCCAGTGATCTCCCTATGTTTTCTCAATGTACTATATGAATTCAGAGATCGCTTTCTATCTCTGAATCTGATATTCTGAGATTCTGAATTCTGAGAATCTGAGTTCAGAGATATGAATTCAGTAATTAGAGATAGTTTGACTTTATCTGTTTTAATTGGATTTCTTTGATTTCCTTCTCTTGTCTGATTGCTGTTGCTAGGACTTCTAATACTATGTTGAATAAGAGTAGAGACAATAGACATCCTTGCCTGACTTCAGTGGGAATGTTTTCACTTTTTGAATATTAAGAATAATATTGGCTATGGATTTTTTATAGATATCTGTAACTATCTTGAGGAAGGTTCCTTCCACATCTATTTTTCTGAATGTTTTAATCATTAATGGATGAAGGATATTGTCAAACACTATAGCTGCATTGATTAATATGAGTATACGATTTTTATCTTGCCTTTTACTAATGGGGTGTATTATGTTGATTGATTTGCATATAATGTGCCCTCAGGATTAAATCCATTTAGCTATGATGTATAATTTTTTGATGTGCTGTTGGATTCAGTTTGCTAGGATTTTGTTTAGATTTTTTGCGCCAATGTTCATCAGTGAGATTGGCCTGTAGTCTTCTTTTTCTGTAGTATCTCTGTCAGCTTAGGGAATTAACATAATATTAGCTTCATAGAAGGTAGAAGGGAGGATTTCCTATCTCTTTGATGTTTTGGAAGAGTTTAAGAATCAATGGCATTGGGCCGGAGAGAGAGAGCATGGAGGTAAAGCATTTGCATTGCATGCAGAAGGTCAGTGGTTCGAATCCAGGCATCCCATATGGTCCCCTGAGTCTGCCAGGAGCAACTTCTGAGCATAGAGCCAGGAGTAACCCCTGAGCGTGGCTGGGTGTGACCCCCCAAAAACAAACAAACAAAAAAGAATCAATGGCAGTAATTTTTCTCTGAATGTTTGATAAAACTGATCCATAAACCCATCTGAGACTGGACTTTTATTCTTGGTAGCTTCTTAATTACTGTTTCAATTTCTTTTTTTGTTATTGGCTCATTTAGGATATCTACTTCCATTTCATTCAATTTTAGGATAACATATTTTCCAGAAATATGTTCATTTTTATGTTCTCTGCTTAACAGAGTACAGTTTTTCATAGTATATTGTCATGGTGTCTTGGATTTCTTGTGGTTCTTCCAAGGAATTTCTGCCCTTTCATTTATAATCTTATTTATTTGAGTGCTTTCTCTTTTTTTCCCCGAGAGTCTTGTCAGGGGTTGCCTTATTTATTTATTTTTTTAAATAACCAGCTCCTGGTTTCAGTGATACTTCTATTTTTCTCTTGTTTTCCATATTGTTGATCTCTGCTCTGTTTTTTATTTCTTTTCTTCTACTTGTGTTTAAGTTCTCTTATTGTTGGTTTTCTAGATGATAAAGATGTACCTGTAAATTATTGATTTTGTCTTTTTCTTATTTTTTCTCTCATTTATTTCTATATTGCTGAGTTTCCCCTAATTACAGCTATTGCTCTAATAGATTTTAGTAACTTTTTTCATTATCATTAGTATCAAGGAATCTCTTTATGTTTTCCTTGATCTCCTTTTTAATCCAGTTAATATTAAGCAGCATGTTATTCAATATCCAGGTGTTAGAGTTTCTTCACATCTTTTTATAATAAATTTTTAGCATTGTGGTCTAATAGGATGCTTGGTATGATTCTTATATTTATGACTTTTTGTCAGACTTCTGTCCTAAAATGTGATCTATCCTAGAGAATGCTTTTTGTGCACTAGGATAGAATAGAATAGAATAAAAATATACAGTTTTTTGAGTATAAAAGGCCCTTTATAAATCCATGAGTTTCAGATCTTCTAATTTCTCATTTAGGGCTCTTACATCCTTAATGATGTTCTGCCTAGTGGACCTATGCAGTGTGAGAATTACATGTTAGCATCTTCACTACTATCAAGCTTCCGTCCATGGTTTTCTCTAGCTTTGTGAGCAAATACCTTACATACTTTGTGGACCAACATTTGGTCATATATGTTGATTAGAATTAGTACTTCTTGGTCTATTGTTTTTCTGATCAATAAGTAGTGTCCATTCTTTTCTCTAATTACTTTCTTGAGGTTAAATGCAATTTGATTTTATTTAAGTATGCTTGTTCCAGATTTATTTTGCTTGTTTTCCAGTGGCTTGTATAATTGTTTTCCATCCTTATAATCTGAGGCTGTGCCATCCTGAAATCTTAGGTGTGTTTCCTGTAAGCAGCATATAGTTGGTTTTTGTTTCCTGATCTAAATCCTTACTCTGTCCCATACAAAGGGAGAGTTTAATCCATTGATATCCTGATATTCTGAAAACTATTGGCGGAAAGGACTGCTGTGCATCATATTGTGTGGGACTGTTACTGTTACAATTGGTTTTATATATACATACATATTTATATATATATAATATGTATACATATATATATATGTAACCTTTCAATAGTTCATTTAAAGTCAGTTTGGTTATTGGGAATGCTGCATTTTTTTCTGTCTGAGAATGTTTTTAACCCCTCCCCCATATAAATGAGAGATTTACTGGGTAGTGGGAGAGTCATTTCATTTTAGAGGAGTAGTAGTTGTGCTATAATCCAAGGCCAAGGGTTGTGATTGTCTAATATGTTATATTCCCTAGTTTTATCAATTTTCCATAGATGAATGAGATTATACAATATTGTCCTTTCTCTGACTAATGTCAGTTAGCATGACCTTTTACAGTTCCTGCAATGTTTCAGCAAATTTCATTATTTTATCATTTCCTTTAGCATTTGCATAATATTTCATTGTGTATATAGACTATCACTTTTTGATCCATTTTCAGTTATTGGGCACTTGGGTTGCTTACATATCTGGGCTGTTGATTTAAGTGCCGCACTATTGTATATCATTTTGAATTTATGTTTTTGTGCTTAGGGAGAAATTCCAATAAGTGGAATTAGTTTTATGGGAATTTATGGGGTTTAATGGGAATTATATCCTTACTTTTTGAGGAATTTCCATACTGTTAAGGAAGGGACTTTTGTCTGATCATTCTGCTCCAAGCACATTCTTCTTCAGCCTCAGTGTCTGGCCTATCACTAGCTGGATAAGAAATCTGAAGCACAGCCCTGCCTTTATGGACTCAGGTGCATGAGGGTTCAGACTTGCACCCATGTAGGTTGGCCATTGTCCTTGCCTGCCATCCTCCAGGGAGATCACCACTCAGAGAGAGTTCCTGTGAGTTTATGAGCCACACAAAGTTTTACTGGTAAGAAAAGAACCTGTGTATCAACCTTAAGGAAGACCATCTGATTTTCTTATAACTCTAGAAGCAGAGTGCCACCCACACATAAACACATTATAAATACTACCTCATATCCCATACCCCACAGTATCACGTGCAAACACATACACAAACTCAGGTTTCACACTAACAGAAACTCTCACATCTATCCCACACATGTACAAAGTCAAAACACACCACACTCAAACAGGTCCTCATTTTTCACAGATATTCATATTCTATTATGCACAAGGCACATGTACCATAAGCACATACACAAACAACATAGGCATATGAGATAGATGCTTATACTGATAACCATATCTACACAGTACATCCACAAAATACATCCTTACATACAGCATACCCAGTCCAGACAGAAATACCTGGACCACTACTCAAATTCCACTCACTTGCACTTGTACCTTACTCACACCTACCCATACCCAAAATTACATAATGCACAAATGACAGCATGCACACACACAATACTCTCTCTCATGCACTCATTGTTTCTCACTATACATTGTGTGAGTGTGTTTTGTGAAACAAGATAGTTTTTATTAAACAAAACTTGCTTAGAAAGATGTTAAGAGGAGAGAAAAAGAAAACATGTTTTTAGTTTCTATACTACACAGGCTTCTCCAGAGTAGAAAAATCAAGCAAACAGATATAGAGACAAATAAGTGGCATATGTATTCAAAGAAGAACATGAGCTTGAAGAACAAGCTCATCCTCCGTTGTTATCTCTGTTTATTCTTGGGCATAACTGCTATAACCCTAAGCTCTTGCCATTCCCCTTTTTCAGGTTGGCTGGTGTTTATAAGACAACCTTTTGGATAAAAGAAAAAGAAGATCTAAGGTTACCTATAGAGAGAGTCATCATACAACTTATTGTCCAAACTAAGGCATAGGAGTGAAAGACAGAGCTGGATGTTAAGGATAAATATTGTAGATTAGAAATATGCATAAAAAGGCCTGTCTTGAGCGTATATGGCCAGTGATCTTCACACCTAAAGGGACTAGTAGAGTCATGTTCCCTGCCTCTAGAGGCCTCTAAAAATAAATGAAAACTTGGTGGAGGGCAGGGGTGATTTAAGACTGAGGGCAGAACAACATTACTAGGATGTTATAATTCTTAGTCCTATTTTTTCCTCCTCAGTAACCCCATTTGCCACTATAACTGAGCCTTCTATTTCACTGATTTTTACTGTTAAATAAAGAGTTAAGGCAAATTCAGGGTCATCCCAATCTCTGACTAGTTCCTCAGTAAAGAACAACTTCCCTTTGCTGACATTTGCTACCACCTCTGTAAGTCAGGTGTAGGTGTGGGGCCTAGAGCAAAAGGAGACCTCAGGACAGGGTAAACAATTGTACTTACTGGTATTCTGAGATATGACTGATAGGCAAATTCTGGTACCACAGGACCACAGAGAGAGAGAGTTCTGCCTTTTTAACCCAAAACCATACATTAAGTAGTACTGGTAAGATTTTCTTGAAACAAAATGAATTATATTAGTCTGTCTCACCAGGATCCTCACATAGCACTGGCAGAAGGCAAGGCAACATACACTGCCCAAAGAGAGCTTCTGGTGGAGACTCCAAGATTAGTGGTTCCACTGAAACAAGAAAAGAATCCGAGAAGGAGCTATCATAGATCATTGATGTTTTCTGTTTTCAGTGAGGATCAGGTGCCTTCCTTTTGACTCTCAATTATCATTCATTATCCTTTTAAAGGAAAAGTGATATTTACTGTTACACATTAGTAAAGTGTTGCTCTGAATTTAAATCCATAATATAGTAGGAAGTCAGTAGTTTTCTGATTTGGAACAAAAAGAAACCCAATTTTCTTAGCTTAAAAAACAGGCCAATAATTCCACCTCTGGAATTGTTCTAAAGGAATGATTCTAGCAATTCACCTACATAGGCAACTATTATTAAACATTCTAGAACATGTAGCCCTGGAAAATATCAGACAGGACCCCAGGTTATAGAATAAGGATCTCCAGTTTGGCCCATGACAGCTATGGGAACATAGGCTAGCTTTTGAGGTTCAATAATGTCATGAAAAATGAGAAATAGGCCTGTTCTTGCAGCCTGCAGGACATATGAGTAGACTCCAAAAGAGCATATTTGGAGACATTAGTCCTCACTAGACTAATGTGAGGTTGAGGTTGACTTTCCCCAGGTTGGCTCCCTTCTATTGGATAAAAGCAAGTGTGACTCACAAGTATTGTGGTCTTGACAAGTTTTTATAATCAAGTCAAAGCACATAACATGGGATGGGAGCATGATGGAAGCAGGCCCAGTGGTTTCCATTAGAGGCCTTTCTGAGCCAGATGGTCACACAAGGTCCATGAGAGGAAAGTAGAAGTTTCTTACTCAGTTTTCAACTCCATGAAATTTGTTTGTTTCTACTGGCAACTCTGATACAATAGGCCCATGAGGCTTATGGACAGTAAGTGGAGGGAGGAGCTCCCTTCTGCTCACTTAGAAGTTTATGTGTGACCACTTTTGCCTGGCCTTATATGCACAGAGAATACCATCCTGTCATTTTTTGGTTATTTGAAGCTATTGAAGTTCTTAATCCAGACTAAGCAGCCTACAGACTCTGCAGTGAATGGGAGGAGATCTGGAAAGCTGTGAGCAAACAAACAGTACCACCATTTTCTGAAGGAATGACTTCTAAAACTTACACTGGAGCAGACACTGTCATTTCCGGGCAAGTTTAGAAGAGCCAAGGCTCACAAGCATTTGGGAAGAAAGTGGTGGTCTCACAAGAAGTAATACAAGTTTTCGAAGAGAAAGTCATTCCAAACTAACCTCATTTCCTGTTTTGACGAGCTTCACCAGAACAGTCGATTAGGGGAATGCCCCAGAAAGTATGTCTTGCTTTCAGTAAAGCATCTGGAAACCTCTCATCGTATCCTATGTACTTAAGATACAGAGATGGGCCAGATGATAATACGACCAGAATAGTTCACATTTTGGTATAAACTCAATCCCCAGAGAGACCAGCTCATGGCACTGCCTCAGTCTTGCTACTCAACTCCCACTTTAGCTGCTGGAGGTAGACAGGCTACTCAGAAGCTCCCA
This sequence comes from Suncus etruscus, assembly GCF_024139225.1. Taxonomy (NCBI): domain Eukaryota; kingdom Metazoa; phylum Chordata; class Mammalia; order Eulipotyphla; family Soricidae; genus Suncus; species Suncus etruscus. The sequence goes on along the minus strand of NC_064859.1, from coordinate 62,954,334 downwards.
GTTAGGTACAAGTAGGGGTTTTGGGATTTCCTTCCACAAGCAAGTGTGCTTTGAATACCTCTCCATGATTTAATATATGAAGGGAGAAAGAATACTGGGGTAATGCATATTTTACTTCATATTTGCCCTTGGCAGGCAAGCAGAAATTGCACATGGACAATAATACTGCCCCATGTCTGCATTATGTCCCACTGGGCTTCTTATGGAGCATCAGGGGAGATAGCTTTGGGGTCACACTTGGTGTGCTCAAAGTCTAGTCTCATGTCTCTACTATCTCTTCAACCTCCTATTGGCCATTTTAAAAATAACTTGAATGGAGATAATTAAAGCATAATCATAGACTGGCAAACCTCTGAGGAAAATCTTGCCCCAAAGCACTCAGTTATGAGGGTTAGAAAACTGAGCTTCTGTGAGATAAATGAGTCTTGGTAAATGCAGTTCTTTGTAGGAGTACAAAATCTTAGTTACATTAGACTCTAGCGACTCTACAATGACTTGAGCATGACAGAGATGACAACACAAGACTTGAGTCTTCACTTTACAGTTCAATTCTTTCCACAGCTGTGAGCTCTTTCTCAGAGTTGGGAACCTCTTTCTCAAGCTATTTCTCAGTTGGGCCCCCTGGTTCTTCCTTCACTCATGTTATGATCTTGTTGTGAAGCCTAAGTAAGTCAAAGACAGTAGCATGCTTTGAAAAAGGGAAAGCTGAAATTCAAAATAGTATTATTACTTGTTTTTAGGTGCTTTCCCTCCAAAAGCGGAAAAAAAAATCTGGCAGTCAATGAGTGATAGCAGAAAATGATTCAGCTTTGGTGTCTGTGTCTCCTGCTCTTACCCCCAACTGGTTGCATTTGCAATGTGGCCTTATGAATCCCATCTCAGAAGTCTAAAATCCCAGCAAATTTCCAAATCTGCCAGCCTGCTTTTTTCGAAGTTCCTTCTGGAAGTTTTACTTCCCACTGTTCAAAATTCTAGCATGATCATGGTTAAATAATTATTCAGCTGCATTTTGAGAGGAAAAATAAAACAGAATGGTGCAATCAATCACTTGGGTATCTACATTGAAAGGTGGCAGATAATTTCAATTCTCCTTGCTCCTCCCCTATGCTGCTTAGAAAGCATGATACTCTTGCACAAGTCTTGGCTCATGTTAGAGATGAAAGAATATATATTGTAGGCCAAGAGATAAAAGAAGTTCTTCAGTGAAACACCGGGTGAAAGTTTTAGGCCTAGAACTTCTTGGAGCCTACTGGAAGATCAGTAGTACTTCCTCCATGACACAAATGTCCTATAGCTCTACTGTTCAATATAGTCATAGCATCAGTCACATTGGGCCTTTTACATTTCAGTAAATGAAAACAAGAAAGAATCAAACCTTCAGTTCCCCAAGTGACCTTCTTTGAATCTTTCAATGGACACAATGGGTATAGTTACTCTTTTAGGCCAAATAGCCCTAGACCAAGGATTCTCAAATTTGGTTACATATTGGCATTATCTGAGAAAGTTTTGTAGAAAATATATTGATGTATCTGCTCTAAGCATTTTGAGACTTTAAAACTCTAATGTATTTGGAAATTTTGAGATTTTTAATGCTGTTGAATAAGGGCTGGGAAGACAGTATTTCTCTCCACCCTAGCCCCCAGTGCTGCTGAATATGGTTATCATAATAACTCAAACAAAAGAAAAACCAGGGCCAAAACACAGCATAGCATGTAAGGTGCTTGATGTGCATTCAGTTGAGCTGAATTCAGTCTTCAGCATTAAGCACTGTCAGAAGTGATTCCTGGGTGCAGAGCCAGAAGTAACCTCTAAGCACTTCTGGGTATGGCACAAAAGTAAAAAAAAAAAAAAAATAAGGGAAAAACACTTCTAGACATGTCTTATGTATGGCTAGTATTTAGAAACATGCATATTTTCTAGAATTAAGTGCTCAATTCATGTTTACTCCTTTTCCTATAATCCATGTGGACCAAGATCTTGCTAACACCATGTTCTCCATGTTTTCAGATCAGAAATGCCCAGTGAGTATATTTGGGCACAAATGATATCTTTTGGTTCTCTGGATAGTTAATGGATAGGAACATGACTTTAAGGGGTGGGACACTTGGCTAACATGTTTAGGGCCCTCAAATCAATCTGTGGCACCATATGACATACTCCCAGCACTTTGGAAGCTCTGGTTAAAACTAGTTCTGTACAGTACAGTATAGTATTGGTTGAAACACTGAATTGTCAGACCTTGGTCAGGGTGACCAAGTAGAAAGAGTTGTTTTCCCAAAGGGATTTCCTTGTACCGGGGCAGGGACATGGGGATGGGAAGGAGAGGGGATGTGATTCTCACAAAAGTCACTCAGGGTACAGAAATCGGTAAGTCCCAGCAGGCTCCTGGGCACTTTCAGGGCTTTGAATCAGTTGCCTATGGAATATCTCATGTACCACTTCCTCCTTTATCAGGGCAAAAGATAGAATCCTTGGAACCATCATCTTGTCTGAACATTGCTTTGCTGAGGAAAGAAGCATGCAGGGAAATAAATTGAATTAGCCAAGAGAGGCATTAACAGGAACCTCACTGGAGACATATATCTTACCTCTACCCTTCCCAAGAGCATAAACAAACACAGTAAAACTGAAGGGCAAGCAAAGCTCAGTTTCAGATGAAAATCTAATCTACAAAGAGCATAGAGTTGAAGACCTGCTAGTAGTGTCCTGGAAAGAAATCCTGTATCTCTGCCTTGATCTTATTCACCTCATCCTCTCACCAGTGGTCAAGGATTTCACAATTCCCTCTTTACCAACCAGTGGTCAGACTTCCAACCTATTCAATGTTGCTTCAGTTCTGAGAAGCAAGAAGAGGGTAAGTCCACTCATTAATAAATTAGCAATCAAAATGATTTTCACTGTGAATAAAAAAAACAGAATAGGATTAGGGGATAGAGTAATACTGGAAAGAGAGAGTGATCCCCTCAGGACTGGTAGTCACAGTGCTCCTGAGAAGGGACGTTTGAGCTGAAACTGCAAATGCATTGTGGTCATGGTGCGATGCAGTAGTAAACTTGAGATTGTCATCCTAAAGATGTGGAGAAGTGAGAAATAGCACAGCACAGACTTTGCATTACTGTTCCATTCCTTTTCCTCTGCTGCTGTGATGACCTGGGGTGGCTCACATTCTGGTTATAGTGCTTGCTGGTTTCTCACTCTTTGATCTGGGTTTTGTTCATGTGCTAACCAAAGATGGTCATTTCTTAAAATTTACTTATATAATTTTTTGAGGAACTAACTGTTGATGTTTTAGTTTTGCTACATAACTGGTACATTTTAATATCATATAGAGACCACTGGGCCTTTCTATTTCATTTTGTTTCTATGCATATTAGAACTTTAAAAAATATTAAACCTTAGGTCATACAGTTAACAAACATTAATACAATAGTAAGCATTTATGATACTGATGCATAAATACTAATGCACCACCAAAATGTCCTAGACCCTCCACCAGTACCTCTTCATGTCCTTATTGCTTCTCTCCACTGGTTAGTAATTTTTTTATAATCCAAGGTCAAGGGTTTTCCATCATTTAATACTATTAGTTCCCTCTTTAATTGTGGTTATTTAAAATTATTCTTGAATGTTACCTCCAAGTAAATAAAAAGACTGAGTGAGTGTACTTGAAGGCCTATGAATAATATAATTGACTAGGTCCTCAGAGGAATGAGTTGTCCTGCTTCGCATTGAGGAGATAAGGGGAAAATGTAAAATGAATACTTTGAAATGTACCCATCTTTACATCCAAATCCAGAGCCTCAGATTTAATGCACAGATTTATGAAGTCAGAGCAAAATATCTAAAAGAAATAGCAATGCTGTTCATCCCAGGTTACCTGCACAGCACTCCCCCACACTTTGTGAGGAAAATCCCAGCGGTGGCCACTCATCTGATGACTAGAGACACAGAGAGGACCAGGCAGGGATGACTTCTCCTCTACTATATCTGTAGACTCTACCATTGAGTAGGCCCCAAAGAACTCATGATGACTGGTGGATGTTGTCTTCACTCTCTGGATGAAAAGAGCAGCTGAGATGATAGAGGTCTCTCAAAATAGCTCACAGTAGGAATTCTATAAGAGGGTCTCTATTTGCAAACCACAATCAAAGTAGGCATGGAAAGATGATTCCAGATGCCTTATGGTGTTTTTCTCAATTGTCAGTATTCCAAGACTGAGGTAAGAAAAGTGGCAGGGTAATGAGAGATGCAAATTAAATATACTTCTCAAAATGTTATAATAATATTTGTGATTAGGGTGGGGTTAATTTCAGTCCTGTAGAAATTAACCTTAAAAGATATTTACATCTTCTAAATCAATATGTTTCAACCTGATCCCATCATGGTCCCTTCCGACCTTGTTTCCATCCTATGACTTTCTGTCCTCCCAGTTGATCCCCTTATCTCTTGCTATGCTTTCCTACCTTAAAGGGTTTTCTTTTGTGAACTCTTTAAATTATCCCAGGGACCAACAGTATATCATATGGCTACTGGTGGAGTCATGCTGCTCTAAATTAGTGTTTAAATGCAACCAGTAAATAAACAATTCATTTCTGTTTAGTTTTGTCTTTAATGAGGGAGAAGGAATTAAAGCACGTAAAAGCAAATTACACAAACAGGAGACTGACCAGACTAGACTGTGACACATCATCCTCCAATGCAGAGGTCTTTAGAGTCCATGGCAGTTAGAATCAGGTCCCAGGATACAGTTTTTCCCTGTGTCCCAGCTGTGGGCAGTGGACAACAAATAGTGACACTGGAGGGGGCTGAGTCTTTTCTTTGTCTGTGTCATTTTCGATCAAGTGTGTCATAGCGCTTCCTGTTTCGTCTCCCAGTTATTCTGAAACAAAAACATGCATGAAAAACACAGGTCATTGTCAACCACATTGTGAGACATCCAGTACCTGAAAACCAAAAAAGGGGAAAAGAGATCTTCAATGCAACTGTAAGCTGGGGGATCAGACTGATGAGCATCTATTCAAATGGGCATCCACAAAAGTTGTGGGTGTCGACAAGGGGGAGGGGACAGAGTATCTGTTTAAAAACAATTCATCAGAGAATAAAAAGGCAGATGTTCCCAGAAGTCTGCTGCCTGTTTACTGAAAAGTTTAAGATAGTCTGACTCTCTGGGTGGGGGTCTACTCCCGTGTACTTTGAGGCTCTCTTTGCATACCAAGCTGAAAATTCATACAAGACAACCTCCACACTTGTTCTGGGGATGGTCAGAACAACCCTCCCCCCAAGGGTTCAAAGAACATTGAAGAAAAGTCACAGGGGAATTCTAGTTCATCAAAGAAGAGTAAGGAGGATGGCAGTGGGACCGATTCTTCCTATCATAAAAGCTGGCTCCCAAGTATATAAAAACAATGTGAGCAGTCAAGGTGACATCAAGCATCCTCAGTGGGGTGAATGGAAGGTAAGAAAGAAAGGGATTGGTGGCCTGGCCAAGAAAAGACTCTAAAGGCACAAAGGGCTGAGAACAACCTTAAAAACCATGATTCTCTGAATTTTGCCATTTGTGACCAGTATGGTCTGATTCCCAAGCAGCACATCACTTGTAGATTCTTAGTTCTTCTAGACCACTGAAAGGATCACAGAGGTGCAAACTATAGAAAAATCAGATAAGTCTTTACTTACCTCTCCTTCCCCCATTTAAACTAAAGCCCAAGTAGCAAGTTTTGTACATAAATTGAATTGTATCTAAGCCAGAGATGGTTCATAGACAACCCAAAGAAAGTAAAAGGGCCATAAACAGTACTGCCATGGAACAAAGATCACATCAAAGCCTGTACACACTCCTAGTCATAGTACCTGACCAGTTGTAGGAGAAGAAATGTGTTCTGTCTGTGACTACCCAAAGTTTCTATATCCTCCAAATGCAAACTGCCCAAGAGGCAATATTGAGTTCACCAGGAAAACCAGAGGCCTCTGACATTACTTGGTGTTTATTAATGGTATAGAAGTAGTTAATAGTATTGGGGTAGCACAGAAGTAGGGTGTTTGCTTTGCATGCGGCTGACCCAGGATGGACACGGGTTTGATCCCTGGCATCCCATATGGTCCCCAGAGCCAGGAGCAATTTCTGAGCACAGAGCCAGGAATAGCCCCTGAGCACTGCTGGGTATGGCCCAAACAAACAAAAGAACCAATTAATGTTATAAAAGTCATGATTTTAGAAAGCAATCTCCTTTCCCTAAAGACTCAATAATAAAGTGCACTAGTGTTTAAATTTAAATTTATGAACTTTTTGTTTTTTATTTTATTTTTGTTTGTTTGTTTTTGGGAAACACCCAGTGATGCTCAGGGGTTACTCCTGGATATGTGCTCAGAAATCGCTCCTGGCTTGAGGGACCATATGGGACACCAGGGGCTCAAACTGCAGTCTGTCCTAGGTTAGCGCATACAAGGCAGCTGCCCTAATGCTTGAGTCACCACTCCTGTCCAAAATTTATGAACTTTTTAAAAAGCCTTTTACATTTATCATGGTTCTCCCAAACATATCTGGGAAGAAATTTTGTTTATTTATTTGTTTTGTTCTGTTTTAACCCTACAATTCACCAGATGGGTTCAGCTGAGTCCTGCCTACCCTCCAAGACCAGGTACAATCCTTGTCCAAAAGTCTTACAGTGGTGGAGCTGCTGTCTGCAACAGAGGGCAAATCTTCTCTTACCCAAATCTTCTCTTGCTCTCCCAAAACTCACATGGCCCAGATGACATTCTTGTATTTAGCTTTTAAACTCTGTATTGTTTTCCTTCTATATCTTTCCCTTCAAGCCCACATGCAGACTTATGTGCTGCAGAAATTCATCTATGTTCTCAAAGACCACATTTGCCAGAAAGTGTGAAAATTTATGAGATGTAGTTCCTGGCACTCACACTCTAGGGAAAATTGTCTAGACAATTTCTATTGGAAAAGCCCTCTTCATGGTTAGGGTCCTATGGCTAATACTTTCTAAGATGACTTGAAATACAGCATCTTGGCCCTGACTCTCACAAAATGTACCTTGTTGGGTTGGCAGAGAAACAGGAACTAAGAAATGCATCAGTAGCCAACATGGTCAACAGGGAAATCATGTTCCTTTAGTTTCACCACTGAAATAACTGGAGGCCTACTAACCCTTACTCCAGTTATCCCACTTATGAGTAAGAGGGAAATTCTAAAGTATTACAGCCTCCATGGGCTTCAGTATGTCATACCCTACCATGTGGACTTAGACCAAAAGCACAAAACAAGAGAGCTGGGGTCTTAAGGCCATCTTTTTAACCTTTTATTTGATAGGAATTGAGAGGGAGGAAGTTGATGGCCTTCCCAAAGACAAACTGGAAGGGACACAGTAGGAACTGAGGCCTGGGTCTCTCTATACTGCTGGTTCTGAATTCTAGCTTTTCTTCATTAAGCCTGAACTGGTATGTCTGAAGCTTTGGCAAGGATTAATGACTATATGGTTGGCTGTCTAATGATCATTGAAGAAAATCTCAAAGTAGTCTATCCAAGAACTCTGAAAATTTTGCACCTAAATGGCCTTACATGTCAGGTACATTGGAAGTGGAGACCAGCATTGTTTGTTGGAATAGCCTTAGAGGGCTTCTGGTAACACATAAGTCACTCTTGCTTGTATATATGTTAAGTTTCCAATTTATGCAGCTCTCAAATATTCAAAGGTTCCAATTAAGCCTATGTAACCTAATATGTGACCAAATGTTGCCTTCCCCAGGATCTGAGGAATGATTTTTTGGGTTGCAGACATCATGCAGTGAATACAAGTCCTCCTCAGGGAGCTAAAATGGAAGCCCAGCTACCTTGTAGCTGCTCCTAAACTAGCCCAAATCATGCCCTTTCTACTGTTGAGGGTGCTCAAAGGAATGGTTTTAGTGTGAAAATGGATACAAGGAGAAAAAACAATAGCTTTGACAGCCACCCCCAGATTGGGTGGGATTCTTTATCCTTAAATGGATCCAAACCTACCTTCAAGGTAGCAATATCACATTCTGCTGTTGTTTTCTGCTGTATCCAAGGTACTACCAGCACCTTTTGGCAGAGGGGCCTTAAGAGATAAGGTGTCTGTGTATTCATTCTACTTCTGCCTTTGTCTTCTCATGTTAGATTTCCACATTTTTGAGATATTGAAACAGCTACCCAAGAGAGTACAGCATGTCCCCCAATACCATGCTGCACTCTAAGGAACACCCTGTATTTATGTTGAGAAAACAAAATCCTAAGGGTACATAGAGTTCTTTGCTTCTTTCAGACCAGAAAACTTGTGAAATGGGCCCTTGTGTCAGAATTGGGCTTTTGGGCTGCTGGCAATGGCAGAGAAAGGGAGAGAGAAAAGCCTATATTTGAGGGGGCCCCTCATCCTGTTGCTAAAAGGAGCTCCCATTTCTAGAGCTAAAGCCAAATAACTCTCAATAGGGGTGGAACCTTCCTGGAGGGGACCTCCCCAGAGAGGCAATTTTTGCAAGTTGTTCCATGCATTATTATAGACCTACACATGGTTCAATTACATTCAGTGTCCTTGCACACTCCTGTCACAACGGAGTTGCCCCAGAACACAATCATCCTCTTAGTTGCCATTTATTCAGCATGTGTCAGATACCAAGTGCTACTCTTGATCTTGGCTATCAGTGAAGCAGTGCCTTGTTCATCTCAGGAGATTTCTAACAGGAACACCTCTGTCTTCTAGTAGGGACCCAAGGTGAGGGAAAGTCCCACAATGAGCCACAAAACAGTGGTGCCCAGTTTTCAATTCAGAGCCTAGCTTGAGATTTGCTGCAGCCTCCTGGATAACAGGATATATAATTCTGGCCACTGTACACGTTGGAGATCTGGGATGTTTGCCACCTTTTGGTAAACAGTTCCCTTTGTTTATATTAAAGGTGGGAAGAGAGACAAAAGTAGCAATCAATGAACCTTGCTCCTATCTTTCCTGATCAAATCCTGTCACTCCTAGACGTGCCCATCTCCTTTATCCAGAAGCCTTAAAGATCTAAACCTTCAAAACATGTTAACACAAATAGTAGCTAGAGCCAAAGGCCCAGTTCACAGGCAATCTTAGTGTGCGACAACGGCTGATAAATAGAAAGGGGCTTCCAAAATGCAGCTTACCAGCTGTGCTAGAACACACAGACAAGCTCAACACTGTTATTAAAGTCAAGATAAAGAACAGATGGTGTCTGGGACATTCAGTCTCCCATGGCTGAGAGTCTGAAGAGTAATTCTTCATATGAATCTCCAACAAAATCCTGGCACCTGAGAATTTGTTAGAAATGCAAATCTTTAGGACCCAACCTAGGCTTTCAAAACTGGGTATGGGATGAGGTGTTAGGGACCACTGCTTTCACAATATTCAGGATTCAGTTACATGTCTCCACACAAGCTGTGCCAAGGGACCCCTGTATCCAGAAAGGTCCTTAATTGTGAAATCCTTCATGCCTGGATACTGGCACCTACAATCTATTGACATTTCACTGTACTCCAGTCACTTGCCAGAAGACTTTCTTCTTAGATGCCATGGTGGGAGGATTGATCAAGCTGCACAAATGCACCTCCAATATTCCTGGGGTACCCAGTGGGAAAGCGGCATGATTCAACTCTTAATCTTCTCAGAATGTGACTTGTTTGTATGGGGTGGACTGAGCTCCTAGAGATGATAACCCTGCAACAATGGTTATCTCCTTTGTGTACTAACAAGCCTTATTACCAACAACACAAATGCGATCAGAGCAACCTCATCAACACCATCACTGTACACCAACCCTCGTACCAGCACCATTATCAACAACACCATCACCATCACAGTGACCACTATCACCAGTACCACTACCAGTACTATCACCACCACACTCACTATTAGTACCACCAGCACCATCATGGTGGCCCCTGTCTCCGTACTCTTTGCCTGAGGACAGAGACTACTTTGTCTATTGACATTTCTCTCAACCAGGAGGAAAGGAGACATTTTCATCAGCTTAACCTGCCTACTGCCACCTGAGAAGAGAGAGAACAAAGCCCACTCTACTTCAGTGTTTGGGGCCCTTGACATTCCCAAAAAGCAGCTAATAAGGAAAACACTAGCAAAAGGCTCATCACCAGAGAAGTGATCATGTGGATTGTCAAGAAAGACATTTATTTTAGATTTATTTACCATTAAAAAATTTTAAATACTAATCTCATACAGAAAGTATGAAAAGAAGAACATCACAAAATCAGGTGAATGGCAGGGACTGAACCAAGTGCCCATGTTTGTTACAGATGAAATTCTGCTCCTCAGCTCCATATTCTCATATTCCATATTCTATACTTGGAAGAAATGGGGACACAGACGGGGAGAGCAAGGAGTTATAGAGATGGCCATGAAGCAAGAAAACTACCCACGCAACTGGAGGACTGTGTGGGTAGCAGGAGCAGGGGTTGTTCAGGGTCCCTTAGGTGTAACCTTCCCAGCCTGACTGGCAGAAGACACCTAAAACAGAAACTATCATCAGTCGCCCACACCACGCTCCTCTAAGATCAGCCCATCATTCATCCCCACAGGTGACAAGCAAGATTCCACCAGTAGACCTGGCCACATGTACAGATCAGCTACAAGAGGTTACCCAAGGCAGACAGGTACAGATTGGTCCATGCTTGACCTAGCACTAAAGTCTTTTCTAAAATGTGGCTCAACTGGATTTTTAAAAGTGGGGCCACAGGATTCATGGTATTCAACCATGAATCAGAACAGAACCAAACAGTGAGGGCAACAGGCATTTCCTTTTTTACAGTACCCAACAATGGGAGGAAAGGAATTAGGAATACTCCATCTTCGTAATTAAAAATAAAGACAAGCATTATATAAACTATGCACACTTTGGAAAGGTGCCAGGTAAAAGATTTCAAGACTTTTCTATTCCTGTCGAAGTCACTGGGGTAAGAGAAAGAAAGAAATAAGAGAGAGAGAAAGAGAGAGAGAAAGAGAGAGAGAAGGAAAGAAAGAAAGAAGGAAAGAAAGAAAGAAGGAAAGAAGAAAATTTCTGCATATCAAAATCCCAAAATAGAAACAAAACCTGCTAATCATATTCAAGAGTCTATTGTGAACCATCTTTTAGCATACATGTACTGTTTGAAAAGGTTAATAATTTTCCTACCGAAACTGAATGTGGGTTGTGAAAGAACATTAAAATGAAGAAAATTTCCCCGTGGCTGCTATTTTATTATCACCAAAGCCATCAAGTTTCAGTTTGAGTTATTTGTATTTATTTGTGAAAACAAAGATTAGATAAGTAAAAACATCCTAATTATTGTCCTGGAGTATCTGATTTTTAATACATAAAAATACAATCATCACACATAAACTCACAGGCAGGAGAAGTCTAAGCAAGAGAAGGATGCTTTTATCTCCTTCCCTCGTTTGAAAAATGTATTGTATTATGTAAAACATTAATATTTGTTTACAATTTGTGAAGTTACAAGGAAAGTCCCTGTGAACTTTAAGTTGTGGAAAATTTGGTAATTATATACTCAGGTAGAGAAGTCTTTTTTAACTGCAAACCATAGATTTTATTTTATACCTGTAAAGTTGTCCCAACAAGCAGACACTTCATTGCTGAAGATTTAAATAAAATGACATTTTAGTGCTGCTTTTTAAAGATGAAATTTTGTGTTTCTTTGAGGCATATGTGACCGAGGAGAACTAGATGGAACAAAGGACAAATCTGTCTCAAATGACAATGAATAGCTTGGCTTCTAAAATTTTAAAAGAAATCTATGGGCTGAAATAGTTAATCAGAATCTCTGGGTATGCAAAAGTTCTCTTCATGTACTTCCAGTATAACATAAACATCAGAGTGAAAAAAAAACAACATGCAAAAAAATCTTTAGTGGTCTCACATCACCGAACAAACTGTTTTTCTACCTATTTTGTGTTTCTGGCTTTTGTTATCAGCCCAATCGGCAAGTTGTGGCCAATTTTGTCATGGTTTAAGCAGACATTTTGTTCCCAAACTGCTTGCATTATTTTAACTACTAAATACAGTGTATGAGAAATTTAACAAGCCACAATATAAACAGAAAATGTACTATTTTTGCTAAATTAACTTTTTTCAAAAAAGGAAAACACATACATAAATTCAAAATTCTGAAATAATTGAATCAGTCTTTCTTGGGAGACAAAAAAAGAATAATTAATGATTAACTCACTTGCAGGATTTTGAAACCAAACTCTTGACATTCCCGATTTTGATGACCACACATTAGAAAATTCACTGTTAATGTTATAACACATAATTTTTTACATACATATACATACCAAATATTGTTTGAACATGCTGAGCAGAATTCTGAAGGAGACTACTAAATTCTGCTAAGGTAAAATAATCGGTTAAGCAGGTATTTACTACTGAAAATAAATGACACCCACGTAGTTCATGTTATATATTAATATTGAAACCAAATGTCAGTCTAATACCGCAAATCATTTCACAAAAAACTAATGAAACCAATTGAAATAAAAACAGCTTTGTTTTATGAAACATTCAATATTAAGCTCAAAATAATAGAAATATGACATTGTTTTTTTAATTTTGTTTGTGTTTAATTCTAACAGCAAAATGAAAATGAAAAAGACCGAAAGTCTCCTCACTAAAAAAATCTAAGAACTACTGTTTGCCAGCAAAGTAGAATTTCACACACAAGACTAAAGAAAATTATTCTCTTTTTTTTTGCAAACCTCCCTCATATTTGAAGGCATAGCAACATGTACAACATTTTCAGCCTTTTAAAATACCAACATGCCCACACACTCTCTTAGATTAAACCAAGGAGAAAATGACACATTCTGAAACCATTTTCTAAAGCTTCTTTTCCTGATAACACTCAGGCACTCACAATCAAATTAATGAATTTCCTAAAAGCCCAAATACTCCCTATAAAGAGAATTATTCATGATTCTATAAATATTTCTAGATTTTCTCAAACAACTACTAAAGCCTGAATCATTTACTTTTTTCATTTAGAAAAAACTAATGCTTTATCTAACATCTATATTAGAAATACTACTCAGTTCTTTAGATAATCAAACTGAGTTACAATTTGGAAAACATGAGTTGCTGCAGCTCAAAATTTCCCTGATTCCAAACAATTGAAAAATTTATCCTTCCTCACCCTCCAAAGGTTCCTTGCATAAATATATATTTTCTTATAAGTTATACCTACTTAAAAAAATCCAAAGTTGTAAAGAAAGGAAACACCCACATACAAAAAGTCATTATAGCTTCTGAAAGTGGATTTTTTTTTCAACAAACACAGAACCAGCAAATAAATAGTAGAAATAAACTAAAACCAAGTAACTAAACTCAAAGGAATCTTATATAACCTGACATAAAAGTTTTCAGGGGAATTTAAATTTACTAAGAAGGACCACATTTGTAATCAGTGGCAGACAAACTCAGTGACTGTCAGGCAATGTTCCTGGTCACCTTAAAGAAATTTTAGAATCAATGATACATTATCTTCTATTCAACAGATAATGTTCTGCCGTCGGGCACCTTGCATAAAATGCATGATTCAGATTTGACACTTGATATATTTAATGTTCAAATTCTTTGAATCTTATGAGACTCTTCTGATACTCTCCAGCTTGACTTCTGTATGGCAATAACAAACAAGCAGAACTGTGAAATTTTACCATGAAAGATAACAGGGATTATGACAACTCTGATCTGCACCTGAATTTGTGAGTGTCAGACATTTTCTATATGAGTGTTTTACCCTCGAATATCTGCCCTCCCCCGGATCTAGCATTATCGAATGTTTGCCTTCAGAAAGAGCTTGAACTTAACTAATACTTGCCACATTTTGAGACCACACAATCCCCTTCCCCTGATGCATGACTTGGGGAACGATGGTGATTTTAGTCATTTGGAAAGAGTGAAACATGACAAGATCTTAAAGCACTTTCTTCAGAACCGTTGTCATTATAACTCTGACTTATCATAGCTGAAAAGGCCAGGCAGATGAAACAAGTTCATCTTCACCCTCAACTTTATTTGTAACTCTGCATTTAACTCTTAAGAGCCAAGCACAAAAGCTTCCATGACATAGACATTCAAAACATTAAAAAAAAAAATCCCATTTTTTTCTTTTACAAATTAATCTTTTTAGTACAATGACCTCATATACAGAGAGCTAACTTGTTCTTGGCTCTTGTTTTCTTTGCCATAAAATGCATTTATGAACACCAAGATTTTAAAATACCCGGGTTATAGTTAGAAGCATTCTAAAGGATAAATAAAATGTAGATTTGCTTCCATTTATTAAATACACCTCTTCTTTTGAAGGCAATTTATCATGTATAAAATGAGAACAATAATTCTATTAATACTGTCTGGCTTTCAGGGTTCAGGCAGGTTCAACTGCAAAATTAGTGACTGTTTTTTTCTTTAAAAGAAAGTAATAATTTTCCAGAATCTAGAAATCTTTACTGGAAAAGAAAATAAGACAGACAGATAAGAGTGAAAGAAGCCCAGAATTCTTGCCCTAGACACAAAGGCATTTTGAATGTCATTTTTAACTTTCTGCAAAGGAAAAAAGCAAATCATTTTCTGGTTACAAAATTAGATATGTAAAAAGCTAATAAATCCATACACATTGAACACTAGTTTATCTAGTTGAACCAGAAACACAAATTACATGCCTTGCTAGCATGGATTCAGCACTAAGTGTGGCTTAGTGAAATTTGATTACTGACACAGACCAAGACTGAATCAGACAATTGAATCAATTTACTCCCCGAATCATGAAACATAAGGTGAATTTAGTAGCAAATTTAGATGAAAGCTTATTAATTCTTCCTCAGCCAGATCTGGTAGTACATTTGAAGAGCATTTGGCGATGTGAACTATGAATAATATAGTATATTTCGACTCTAAAACTTGTCGTAGATGTTGGCTTGAGAGCTATTTAATTAGCGTAGGATGGCAACCAATCTCTTTATCAAAGCCAGCTGAAAACAAAACTGAGAGAAACAGCTTGTGGTTTCACAAAAAATCTATTTACATGAAGTATATTTTAAAGGGAGTTCAATCATTTGGTACAGCATCTTCTGTGGGGTGCAGTGGATTTGACATTTAAAGATATCAGAGTTTGTCAGATTTAGCTCCAGTCCATCCTGAGTTCAGATAGAAACATTTCTGTGAACAGATCTAGTTCTGTTGCTTTCCAGACTAGAAATCTGAGAAGACTGGACTCTTCTTAACTCAATGCAAACCCTCTCCAAGTTTTCTCACTTTCTTTCCTAAGATCTACCAAAAAGAAAGTGGAGCCGTGGGTGATAAATGGAATTGGAGACCACTTTCACACCTAGTCACCAGAATGGTGGCAAAGGAAGCAAACCACAGTGAACAGAGCCCTGGAGGGAGAAGGTCATTGATCAGTTGGGTGTTTCCTGAAATAGGCAAAAATCTAACTTTTGACCACTTATTCACTATGTTGTGTCTTGCAAAGAACATTCTGATAAGACAGACCTTGCTTCCAATTACAGTTGTTAATGGTGAGGAATGAAAAGCCCAGAGCGATGCATAGTATTTTACCCTGATTAAAATATTAAAACTCTCATTTGAAAAAATCCTATCTTAAGTGAATCTGTCACCACTTCATTGTCACAAAAGTGATCTTTGCTGACTCTTGTCTCCATCATTCACGTCCTCTTTTCCAAAAGTTTCTTTCTGTCTTACCTAATGTGTTGCGAATGGAAATTAAACTCTAAGAACTGATTAAAGTTAAGCCAAAGCACACAGACTGGAGTGAATTCACTAAGTCAGCCTACAACACCCTCAAATCAAAGAACCTTGCGCAGAGACCCACACAGATCTCTTAAACAGAAAAGGAAATGGTTGCTCATGTTACAGGACCAAATTGCACCTTCAGAGAGGAGCTCTCTACTCTAGAACCCTCGGCCTTTTTTCAGATTGCAGAGTTCAGTCAGTCCCAGGATAGAAACAAAAGAGAAACATGCAGTTAACAGCCTCATTTTTACAAGATTTAAAAAAAAAAGGCTTTGTAAAACTTCATGAATTCTTTCCAGAGTTCATTTTCAAGTGGCCTTCTTCCCCCCAAGCAACTCTTTCACTGTAAAACATTTTATTAAAAAGAAAAATACAGCCACACAAAATCTCTCTCTATAGGAAACTATTTGTTAAGTGGCAGGTGGGTCAGACCAGAGGAAATTCCCACCCAGGATTCTAATTGAGCAATTCGAATGGAAGCAGTACAAGAACAAGGGAAACAAGTCAAAGGAAATAATCATTATAGCCTATTACCTGCCCTGCAACTATTTTATTAGCTTCAGAGAGCAAATCTTAGTTCCAAACTCAAAGACACCTGATCTTTTTTCTATTTCAAGCTGTTTTTATTCTTGCCTATGCTGTGGCCTTCATGTGAGCAATGACCAAAATCAGAACCTAGATAATAGGAAAGCCTGTCTCTGTGGTGAAGATGTTCACTATCCCCTCTAGATCTTCCTGCAGGGACCTCTTCTGCCAGCTCATTTCAATGTCAGGTTGCAGTTCTGGTTCCGAATTCCTGCGTAAAGGTCCCAGAGACAGCTCACCAACAGATTTGCTTTATAGATTGGTTTTAAAAGGCACACATAAAAGGAGTGACAATACAGCAGTACATCAATGATGATAGAATTCATTTTGAAAGACAATCTAGAATATAAAATAAAAGGTGAAATTATTCATTTCCACAAGTCAAAGGAACTTCTCTCATCACCTCCCTCCTCCCCCAGGGGCCCGGGCTAGGGACAAAAAGTCAGAGACTTTAAAGATGGCCCACATGTTGCCTCTTCTGATCCCCTCTGGGACTGCCTTTCATGTTGACACTGTTCCCACTGCTTTTATGAGGCTATGTTCCTTTGCAAAGCTTTCTCTCTACTGCTGCCTGTTGCTAGGGAAAGTGCCCTAATCTCTTCAAGAGAACAACAATGGCTGCAATTCTCACTGGCGATGAACAGACACAAATGACTCCTTTTAGTGACAAAGTAAAAATCATACTAGAAATGTTCTCACTTACATTTTTCTTCCCAAGAATGGCCTCATCCACCCTACCATGGGAGACTGTCTTTTACTCCTCCCCACACTGTGTGGTGTGGTCCTTGGAAGGAATATCATGTCAATAATGTCTGTCTTCTGTTGCCAACCACTACGCCTTAGGTGACTGTGGGCTTTTAGATTCACTTAACTGGGGACCTCACTCAGTTGTCAGCCTTTATTTGCCGATATTTTCTTGGAGAGGAAAGCAAACCACATCATCAAAGCATTTAAAAACACAAACCAAAGGAAACTGGCTTTAATAGCAAACACCACCATTACCCACAATTGATTTCCAAGAAATAACTTGGAAACCTTTGTCATTTGTCATTAGGATTCGTTTCAAAGCACAATCTGGGAGTCACACAGATTACCTGTATCTAATTCTTGCCAGTAAGAAACAAAAAACAATATTGCCTGCCAACCTAGACTCGCCTCGATGTCTCAACAGAGT
This sequence comes from Suncus etruscus, assembly GCF_024139225.1. Classification (NCBI taxonomy): domain Eukaryota; kingdom Metazoa; phylum Chordata; class Mammalia; order Eulipotyphla; family Soricidae; genus Suncus; species Suncus etruscus. Next base: position 62,936,774 of record NC_064859.1, on the reverse strand, counting down.
GACCCAGTCCTTCGTGTGTCTTTTCTGGCCCAGGCCTGGCCCCTCTGAAGCTGGAAGATGTGGTGTGAATTGTTCTCTCTGGGTGCTGCCACTCATCCCACACTAAAGAGAAACCCAAATGTCACCTTGTGGTCTGAAGAGACCTCTGTTAACTTCTCCCTGGGAGGAAGAACCCTGAAACCATATAACACATAAGCTTGTTTCTCAGGCTTTCCTCCAGTAGTCAGGTCCTCAAAGCAGTATTGACTCCCTAAGATCTGCAGGGTGTTAGAGTAGGTTAACATTGCACACCCTATCACCCCTAACCAAACCAGTAGGGTGTTTTTTTCAAAATTGACTCTAAATGAGTGAGAATACTGTATGCCTAATGGAAGCCCAATTGTGAGATTGAAGAAGCTGCTTTCTTGCTTCAATGCCTCTGAGTTCCAAGCCCACACCAATGGTACCATAGATGAGCATGATTGGTTCCCTTTAGCTGAAGAACCATCCAAAGCACATCATATCAAATATTTATTTTGCTCTATTTACTGAGGCAAAACTCTTTTCTTCATCTTGAGAGAAGAAAAGACAGTGGTTGCCAATGGCATACAACTAGAAGCTCGGGATTCAGGAAGGATATAGAATGCCTGTATGTCTGCCTTTGTTTGTGCCCTCTGACTAAAACACCTTCCTTGACTCTCAGGTCAGTGGTCACTACCCCACAGCCTATGACAGCCCTGTCACGTTGTTTGTTGATCCATGTATCCCTGTAACTAGCTGGATTGTGACTTCTTCTCCAGGACAGATCTTGTGTTATGACCCTGCTGAAGCACAGGGATTAGAGTGTGCAGTTCATGTTTCTGGAAGTCTTGATTTTTAGTAAGAAGCTTTCCATTGTATGCCTATAAGTTTTATAAAAGTAAAAAGGAAACTTTCATGTTGGGGATTCAAGTTTACAACTGAGGGCAAAAAAGGGTCAGTGGCTACATGCTCACCATGTAGCTGGGCCATCTCAGGCCCATGAGTTACATGGGGCACCTTCTGAGGGACCCAGGCTTCCTTTATCCTGTAATGGATCAAACTTACTTAGAAGCAAAGTGCACAGGAAGGGGCTGGGGGAGGGGAGTAGAAGCAGAGACTTTAAGAGAAGGGCCAATAACTGTGGGAGACTTCATTAGACTGTTCATTCTGCCTTGCAGAACTGCCCACTGACATTATCCTTTATTCACTCTTTCCTTGGTGCACACTCCTACAGGCTATTCAAGTGACTTGATCTATGACGTGGAGCATTTCATGTCTATGCAAATTCAGATAAAAATGTTCAAAATCATGTCAACTAAAATCATAACATGAAATGGAAAAGAAAAACTGCACAAATGTCTTATTTTTATACAATTAAATAGCATTTTCTTTGGAGGCTTGTGTGTGTATAATCTTCATAATCAGGGCTAAACTATGTCTGGCACACCTAATCCAATGTTCTTCTGACAATTTTCCAGAAGGGCAGAGATAAAGAAAAGTAAGAAATCTCTTGAATGAAAGATGTTGACCAATGAGGAGGTATCTCTCTGTCTAGTGCATCTATTCAAAGGTGTAAGGACTGGCTCTAGGGCGCTTGGATGTGGTGAAGGAAACAAAACCACTCAGGCCAAGAATAGAAATCAGTGCAACTTTCATAGAAATCTGGAGATTAGATTGATGAGCACAATAGCATGCTCCATTCCTCTCTGTATTTGCAAAGGTCTCTTAATCCATAAGGACTTTATATATAAATGGTTGCAACTAAACCTTAAATTACACCGGAGGCTGACAGATCTGGAATTACAAAAGCCCAGGTTGGTGGCCCAAAGGCAAATCACAGTTGAATGGACTCAGGCCTGAACCCTCTGATGACTTCCCCTGGCCTCAGGCTTCCAGGGCAATGCTGATGGGACTGCCTGTGGCTTCTAGAAAACCTCTTGACCAGAGTGACCCAAAACCTGATGATAGGAAAGGAAGAAAGGTAACCTTGGATCTGAGGTCCAGAAGCTGTCACCTAGTTCCAAGTTTTGATCAAACTCCTTACTAGTTTAAATGGTCTATCCAAAATCTTGTGCTAGGATTCTAGGAGGTGCTCAGAGGTACTTCACAGGAGAATAGATGCTATATGCCACACATTGTTCTGCAGGAGCCCAAGATCAGGCATCCCAGGTATAGTAAAATCTTATCTAAATAATAGCAATTTCCCCATCTGACTTGGGAGATGAATAGGCAAGGTAGTGGACAACAACACAAATGTGATGCTACTAAAGACATATGGACTTCTGCCTCTCCTGCTGACTCCTGGATCACAGTACTGGCAAGAAGAATATGATGTGTGCAGGAAAGGAAGCAAACAAAGGACAAGGAGTTTTCTTTCCCTGCCCTGGGAAAGGCAAGACAGGCCCGAATGCACTGTGGGCTTCTATTAGTTCATCTGGAATCCTCCTACTCCAGGCAGCTGCAACTCCTAAACCTCACTGGCTCTGTTCTGTCCCCGAAAGTCCCTCTAAAGGTCAGAGGAGGAGAGTGTGGGCCTCTGTTTATGGAGTTCAAGACTCTGGGCAAGCCTGAGCACACTCTAAGACTCTTGAATGTCTAGGAAACTCTACAGATAAAGAAAAATCAGAGTTCCTAGGTCAGAGGAACTCAGACCTCAGGCCAGGCCAGATTTTGAAGGGAGGAATGCACCAATGGCCTTCTGAGGAGAGGTTAGGAAATAGATTCACCCAACCAGCAGGCTCTTGTGCCCGTGGAGTCTCTCAGGGGCCCTCAGCTGGTTTCTAATTAGTCAAGTATCCCACTTGGCCTGCAAGTCCACTAGAAGAGACCTGACATTAGGGTCTCCAGAAGGTAGATAAAACCCAGCCTCTACTTTTCTATGTAATCCTCCTTGGAGAAAAGGGGTGTCAGCAGCTCATATCATCCCCTTAATGGGAGTACAGGCCTCTGTGACTTCACTACTCTCAGCTGGAAAAAAATTGGTGTTTCTATTATTTACCACTTACCTAGACTTCTTTTTCTTCCTGTAAACTCATATGTTATGCAATAGTTTCACTACTTTATTCTTTTTTTTTAAGTAAAAAATAGAAAACAGTTCTTAGGTATATTGCTTTTTAAAAATGCATACAACAGAGAAGATGAGGACCCAGATAGGAGAGCAAAAAGAAAAAGAAGACAAGGCCTGCAAGTGTGGGAAAGATGAAAGGAAAGAAGGAAGGAGTGAGGATAGGAGGAAACAAACCCACAGCCTCAGGCAGAGAGCTCCTTTTTCATTTTCAAAGCCCCTTTTTCTTTTTCAAAGAAACTAGGAATATTAAAGATAAGGGAGTTTTAGTTAGGATCTCACTGTTTGGTGAAGCAAAGGGGTCCATTCTCATCAGTTTACTCTAAGAATGTTACTCTAAGTTTGCTATCAAAATCACCTTGACTCATCCAGCATAGTACATGCCCTCCTTGCTCACATCCAGTAGCACTAGAAGGTGTAAGATCTAGATTTTAAACACAGCGTTAGGGATGCCAATATCCTTGCTTTCAGGGGGATGTTCACAGTGAGGTGTCTGGGAGAGGGATGAGGCTCAGAAGGGGCCATTCTGGGCAGTGTGAATAAACTGGAGTTTTCATAGAAAATGTTTCCATATTATGGCAATTATTTGGAAAAATCAGTAAATGGTCTTTAATCAAACAGAAGTGACACCAGGTCTCTGTATCTTCCCAATTGTGGTCCCATAAACATCACTTAAATCAAATATGGGCCTTTCACAGAAATGCCTTCTGCCAAGGTTGGGAAGCCAGATTCTGAGGTAATGAAGGACTCTAAGTTCAGGAACAAAATTTGGAGGTGTTCCCTGAGCAGGGGTGGACCTTTGTGGATTGACTGACTTAGCTTCCCTATCTTGAGTTTGAAAGGAGAGCTACAAGGATACAACGAATCTCTGGGGCCAGTTATCTGGACCTGGGGCCCATTCAAAGTTCTCCCTGTTCATTGGCTTTTGTTCTAACTAACTTTTGCCACAGAACTGGCAGGCAGCTTTTCTTTAAAAGTGCATTTTAGAGGCTAGAGAGATAGCACAGTGGTAGGGTGTTTGCCTTGCACACAGCCAATGTAGGACTAACAGTGGTTCGAATCCCAGCATCCCATATGGTCCCCCATGCCAGAAGCGATTTCTGAGCTCAGAGCCAGGAGTAACTCCTGAACACCACCAAAATACGACAACAAAAAAAGTGCATTTTACATTCTGATGCAGATGTGCCTATTGAAATAGGTCTCTCATACCCCTAAGACACTTTCTTGTATTTGCCCCATTACACTGGTTATCCTTTACAATCAGGGGTCCTCAAACTTTTTAAACAGGGGGCCAGTTCACTGTCCTTCAGACTGTTGGAGGGCCAGATTATAGTAAAAACAAAAATTATGAACAAAATTCTATGCACACTGCATATATCTTATTTAGAAGTGAAGAAACAAAATGGGAATAAATACAATATGTGGCCCGCGGGCGGTAGTTTGAAGACCCTCGATAGTTTTATAAATCTCCTGGGCATCAGCAACCTTCACATAGGTGAGAATTAATATTCCTCTTCCCAGGCAAACTCCCATCAGGTAAGATCACCAGTGAGTCAGTTCTTGGATGATTTCTTAACAGTAAACAGCTCTCTTTGTTTTCTCCTGCCATTTTGAATTCCGTTTCCTTCATTAAGAAGAGTCCTACTGAAAGCATGTGGATGATTTCAGAGGAGGCTCACAATTAGGAAAACACTTAGCAAAGTAGGAGAACAGACATTTTCTTCGTACAGAAACAGACTGGAACTAGCCTGATATTGCAGGACCTGCTGTTGAGTAGCATAAGCTTTCTAGTGCCAACCCCTCCACCCACAGAAACTTTGGCTGCTTTTTTCCTGACCGGTATACTTTACATATGTATGCTGAAGAGGGATTTGAGTACAAGTCTTTTCCAGCAAGATGTAGTAGAGAAAGTGAAAGGCAAGTTGGTATTTTAGCTATAATGCTGCCTCATTTGGAAAGAACAAGTATGTCATGTTTTTGTTTCATTAAGATACCTATCTCATACATTTGACATCTGTGGTCCCTCACCCCAGAAATTTCTTTATTGCCCCTATACAGCCTCCACCCAGAATCATTAGTGCTGACATAAAACATAGGTATGACAATTAAACTGCACCTAGACACAGTGCTCTGCATGAGGGATGATATCACAAGATGACTGGGCACAAACAGCTCATGTGGGATTAAATAGAATCAGGGCTAATTCTAACAGAGAGAGAAAGACAAATAGTGGATGATCTCATTATTTGTGGCATATAGAATAACATCAAGGGAATGTAAGTTTAAAAGGGGATAATGTCTAGACTATATTTGACCCTAGGTTATAGGAATGATGACAAGGAAGAAAAAAATCAAATGTGAGGTAACAGGGGTAGATGTGAGGCAACTGAAGCACATGGATGGTGTAGTGGTGTACAGGTGTGTATATGTTTAAACTATAGTGCCACTACACTGTAAGCAAGAGATCAAAACTACAACAACCAAACTTAGAAAATGCCTGTTAATCTAGATTCTGGGTTCCCTTTCTTGAAGTGATAACTATTTCCAAAATATTCTTCCTGGAATATTTGTTATAAATGGTACTATACAGTGTGCAGAATTCTTCAACTTGTCTTTCCTATGTAAAATATTTAAAAATTTTTATTTTAATAGATAATATTTTAATAGATAATATTTTGAGTTGTTTTTCACAACTGATTGATATTAGAGCAATCCTACTGACATTGTATTCCATACAATTTTGTTATTATGATGCCGCATTTAATAACTTTGTACATAGATAATGTAGTTACTGTAAAATAAAATTTTAAAGAGTAATTATTAGGTCAGAAAGAATTTCCATTTTTATTTTTCATAGGTAATAGCAAATTGTCTTTCACAAGGGTTGTACCAATTTATGATTTCATTAATAATAATGAGTGTCTATTTACTGAAATCTCTATAAATAGTGTTACTGCACATTTTGATCTTTGCCAACATAATTTAATTGAATAATTGCACAGAACAACTTTATATTCCCATTGAAAAATAAGATTTTGGGTACTGGAACCTTATATATTTTACTTTTAAACATTATAATAAAAATTCGATACTAAAAATATAAAACTATACCTGCCAAGGAGTTAGGGGGATGGAAATAACATAGGAACACTGGTGGGGAAAGTTGACAATGTTGGTAACCTTGGTGTGGGAACATCATATGCCTAAAATTTAATTATGAATATTTTTGTAAATCATGCTACCTTCATGAAAAAAAAAAACAAATAGAGAACATTTTTAAAATATCAAAGATGGCATGTTTGTTAAGGGACACATATTGGAGTAAAATAAATAAAATTGAATAAAGTCCTATAGAAAAGTCTTAGCAAATTCTAGTCAGATTTAGCTTCGGAGTGAATTAAAATCATTGTAAAAATCCCATGGAAAGTTCTTGCCTCTAATTCCTGTTCAACACACTTTAAGACAGAACATAAGGACTGAGGACCAAGAAACTAGCTCACAGACTGAAGCTCTGTGGGAGCTCTTGGTTCTATTCTCCACACCAAATGATCCCTGGAGCACTGAGCTACAAAGCACTATTGGTGTGACTCCCAAATCAAAAAAGTTAAAAAACGAGGAAATGGAAGCTAAGTAAGAATGAAGGTAGTAAAAGCATAAGGGCCCCTAGCAGGTTCCAAGTGCACGCCAGCACACCAGAAGCTTTGCTCTGCTATCTAGAAAGATGAGAGCTTTAAGCTGCCATCTGTGCTAGGAAGAGGGTCTGCTTTGGTTTCAAATATAATTTTTTTTCCCTAAAATAAGAACTTCTGGTTCTATATATACATTCTAAGGTCACAGTGTGTGGAGGAAGCAGCTCTGGTCTGTGAACTTTCCCTAGAGACACACCAGCAAACTCACAAACTAGATAGATGAAGTCAGAGTTAAACATCCTGTAAGGCTTATCAGCAAGCCAATCTAATCAATGGCATGTTTCCTCTGAAGTGGAAGGAATGACTGTTACAGGGTAAATTGCAAAGGTCAACAGAGTCCTAGACTGTACCCCTCAACATCATGCGGGGGAGCCCTGAATTGTATCCTCACCATCACTTATGGGCAGTCCCAGCTCCCCCAAGGGCCCTCAGCTCCACGCTGAGGTGACACTGAGGTGGTTCATGAGATTGCCTTGTAATTTCTGTCATTCCTAGCACCTAACTATTCTCTAGATGAGTGATTCAAAACCTCCATGCAAATATGTTTCTTTTACTGTGGCAAAATATACATACCATGAAATTTATGAGTCCAACTTGTTTTAAGCCCTCTGTTCATTGACATTAGCATACTTACATTGCTCTGCACCTTACCCCAGTGTCTGTCAACAGAACATTCCCTATCTTCAGCAGAAACTGTGACCCACTGAAAAATACCTCTGTTCCCCTCACTCTATCTCAGCCAACCCCTGTTAACTTCCACTGTACTTCCTTTCTCTGTGAATTTAGCTACCAGAGACATGTCTTCTAAGTGAAATTATACATTTGTTTTATATTCAAAATCACCAGCATCATAAAAATTTCAAAGGGTTCTAATGTACATGATAAACACTGTCCCTTTTTCTGTTCTCCTAAAGCAGAGTGGCCTTAACTTGGAACATGGGTCAGGGAAATTCTTTTACTGTTTGGAAAATGGAAGTTGTATCCAAGCAAGGAACTTCATTTCAGCATCCAGAATGTGACCATGGAGGGCATTCAGGGAGATACTATTTGCTGTTTGGGTTTGATCAAAGACCCTTATACAACTGATCTTTTCAAAGTCATTTCAGAAATAAAATAAATCAGCCTACAATCTCATATTTATCAAGTGCTCTATAGTGCTCTCTCTGTCTCTCTCTCTGTTTCTCTCTCTCTGTCTCTCTCTCTCTGTCACACACACACACACACACACACACATCACTGGTTATGTGAAACAACAGGAAACTCATCATGGATCTCAACATTAGATTCCATGACCATGAACAGAAAATACAGTGAGTAATTTCCCCTGAAGATGTGGACAACTCAGCTATTTGGTGTTCTAAAAAAAAACACATACACACACACACACACACACACACACACACTCACACACACAGAAAAAAAAAGAAAGAAAAGATAAACAAGAAAATTAAAAAAGGAAGGGGGAGTGAAAAAAAAATTTTCTTTGTTAGGTAAAGGCATGTCATCTATTAATATTAAAAATGGTTGATGAAGACAGGGTTGTTTCTAATAATAAGGAATCACATGCATTTTTTTTGCTTTTGCTTCTTTGAAGCACATATTTGCTTCAAAATGAGTTGTGCACCCCCAAATCGGCAAGCAAATATGAATTTCATAGGTGTACTTACATAAATATGAATTTCATAGGTAAGTAAATGTGAAATATTGATGTCATGCTGGGCATAAGTATGGAAATAGAAATCTCTGCTCAGTATGTTGTCTATTTATTAAAGAGTATTATTTACTGTATCATAATAATAAAATGAGTGGCCAAATGATAGTTCTTACTTGAAATGTAATTCCAAACCATATTTACAATAGTTTGATATTGTGCAAAAATTCTAAGGCTTTGTTAAAGTTAAATGCTGCATTTTAATTCAGAACTGGGTAAATGTCAACTTGTTTTAATTTCTGAGCCCTCTCCTAGGGAGCTAAATTTTTCCACAATGCCCTTTTTGATATTGAAAAGAAATTGAGGTCAGTCCATGAATATTCTTAAAAGCCTCATATATTTTGAAAGAATGTATTAGCTATATAAAATATATAATATTTTATACAATAGATATTACATCATTTCTACTTTAATAAGCTTCTTAAGAATAAAGGGGAAAAACTAGAAAAATTAATATTCTGGCACAATTTAGTGTATGTTTTCTTAATCTGGAAGGAGAGATTAGAACGGGAATATATTTATATTTATTGGTGAAAAAACTGAATCTTTTAAACCAACAACCAAATGCACAAGTTTTACAATTGATCACCTTTGAACAAACTACAACACTGATTTTGGGCCAGTCCTGTCTTCTATGGTGGAAAGGCAGGCTAGATGCCATTCAACCATAGCAGAACCAGGCTCCGTGTTCTTGCTCCATAGAATTTTAAAATCACCAAGTCACTAGACCACACACTGAGCAATGAGTGGATCACTTCACAGAGAGCAAAGAGAAAGGTTTAAAATGAAAGCATTGTCAACTTTGAGCTAATGCTAATTTACTTTGGGGTAAATTCTAACTGAAGCAGACCAAATTCATTTTCAATCTCTCAGCTACTGAAAATCATCAAAAGATGAAAATATGGTGATAGAGTTTCATGTATTGATGTTTTCAAATGACCTAACATAATAGTACTTGTCATGGAAATTCCTACAGTTTCACAACTACAACGTGGTGTTGGTCATGTTGTATTTTGGGCTGTGTGGCTTTTTTTTTTTTTTTTTTTGGTACCAAGTGTAGAATTCTAGGACTATGACCTCCACAGGAAACCGGGTAGATGTTTCACTTCACAAACACATACATACATACCCACCAGCAAATATTATGGCCAAGTGGGGATAAGCACACTCTAAAAATACCATTCAAAAACGACTCAGTCAACTCACATTGAACTGTGAAAGCCACAGCCAGGTTTGAAATGTCCACAGGAGAAGGTGGCGCAGTTGTATTCTCGAACCTCTGCAACTGTGGTGAGCACTCATTTTCTAATGAGTAAGACTGAAATCAGTGAGAATGATCAGCAATAAAGAGGGAAAAAATGACTTATTTGCTCTCCGACCACTTTGCTCAGTCATCTAAGAAAAGACTTAATAATTCACGAAAAAAATGCCTACCTATAAAAAGTAATCCACTTCTTCTTTCAGAATACTTAAGCCCTCTGTGTTTTTTGTTTTTTGGTTTTTGGTTTTTTTTTTTTGGATTTATCCAAATATCTTATGCTCACAAACAGGGCAGGATTCTGGTCTAGAAAGCAATTAGAGACTTCATTGCAGGAATAGTCCATCTACTGACTGAGGCTGACTTAGGTTTTTCACTCCAAGCAGAAAATAAGATGCTAAAAATACTAATGAAAATGCCAAATGTCCAACATGTTGATTAAACACACAGTGTGCATTTCTTGAAGGAAGCATGGTGATTTGAAGGGAAATAACACTTGCTGTAGGTTATGTTTTAAAAGGTTCCTCTCAGCTCTAGAACCTATTTATAGAACCTGGGAGAAGATTCACCACTCATACATGTGCAATTCTTCCCCAAATAGATCTCAGAGAAGGCCAAACTGTTATGTGGAACTGGTATAATTCTGTCCCTCACTGTGCATTTGTTTTTCCCCAGGAGTGCCAAGTAAGGGATGCTCTCTCTCTTTCAATCTCAATTTCTCTCTCTCTTTCTCTCTAATTCACAACAACAACAGCATCCTTTTTAAGCTATCAAAACTCAAGACCAAGGTGGATCTCTGGATATGCTCCACACCGGTGGCCTTGTTAGTTACTTATTCCTTTTTCTCCAGCCCAATATGCATGACAGTGAATATATCTTGATCAGTTTCATTGCATTATAGACATTGTGTTTAGTTTATGGCACAAACCATAAAAAGACAAAGGAGCCCTGGCAGACAGTTAGGTCTAGGTTGTGCAGGGCACTGGTCAGAGCAGGAATTGTGTGATAGAAGAGAGAGGGTAAGGGATGGCAGTGTGACTCTCTCCATATTCTACAACAGAGCAGAAATAAGGCTTTCTTCTGCTCATTTCCTCTGTCAGAGAATGTACTGATATTTCTATTGCAATAAGTCTTCCTTTTTGGGACTCTATATCCCCTGATTCCTCCATGGCACGTAGCTAAGGGATTCTCCCAAGGAGATGACATGACATATAGTGGGGGACAAAATACAGAAGCTGTCATGCTGCAAATTCAGGTTTCATTCTACTAGTGGTCCCAGGAGAGTCTCAGCTTGACTATCACACAGAAGTGGACATTCTTCCAGCATCTCCCCAGCCCAGCTGCTGCTTATTCAGAGGCAGGAGCTCTTGGCTGGCTCAAACCAGGTCCTCTTGGTGGCATTTTTCCAGGATAGTTACTCTTATCATCCTGTAGTAGCTCATGAAATTATGAAAACTGTTGCTGTGCTTGTTAAAGTCATTCTTTGAAAGGGGGTAAGATTCATATTTTCTTACCAAGTAGTCCAAGTGGCAACAGCTCTAGGGTGTAGTTAATTAACTGTCCTAAAGATAAACAAAGGCTGCACATTCCTACTAAATTGTCTGCTTCAAGTTCTTACACACATATCCACTCACACAGACACACAAACACACATACCAAACATGTCGAGGAAATAAAATATTCTTGTGCGCTCAGCATAAGGAATAAAGGGAAAAATTATTTTCCCATTGGAATGGCCTTATTTTCACCTCCTAAAAAATCTACAACTTGGTTCAAATAAAGAGGAAAGTGCTGGAATGTTTGTGCAGGCCCCACTCCTCCTGGTGGCTGGGCACTCAGCAGGAGGCCAGCAGCTGCAGAGCAGCTTGGCAGCCAGTTCTTCATTTCTTTATTAACACCACCACCTACAGGGACTGCTTTGAATATGATGGTGCGGTGGCGCCCAGAATGTCTTACAAGAAAAACAACATTCAGAACAATTGCACCACATTTTTTCAACTTCCTGTTTATTCCTATTTTATCTAAGAGGAGAACAAAAGTCTGCATAAATGGGGGAGAAGGAAACAAAAGCACAAAAGCATGCACTATAAAGTCTAACATACACAAAAGGTCTTTTCAAAGTGATTCATTCTAATTTTTTCAATTGAACCCACTTTTAGGTCTCCAAATGTCTCTGATCATCATCACAGAAGTTAAGATAAAATAAGTGGAATGAAAAATACCCTCCAAATTATATTTTATTAAAAACTGTTTAAGAGCTCTGGAGTTTATTATTATTATTTTTTTGCATATCTGTAGGAGGGTTTCCATTTTCATTCTGAAAAGTCCACATATTCTCAGTAACATGTTTGTTTTCTAGATATACCCATAGTGACAATGAAAATGCAGTCTTATAGATCTGCCATGATGTTTGCTGCAAAGTTTAGTTGTGTAAGATAAGGTGGAAGAGTGTGAGATCAAGGCAGAATTTGTTTACTGGGGTTTCCAAGCTCCGAGGCAGGCAAAAGATTGAGACCCTTGTATTTCTCTTCATAGACATGGGGTACCTATGAAGCCTACTTGAGCTGACACATGAGGTCATTGATTAATCTACAGTGACTTCTGGGAACTCAGCCTCTTTTTTTTTTAAATCTAGCAATCACTTTGTTCTGTGTATTCTTTTCCTGCCCACTGTTTGCACAGATTCAAAGGCAATGGGACTGAGAGGCAAGAGCACATGAATGACCATAAAGATTTATTTTTTTATTTTTTTAAATATAAATCTCTATTTAAGCACCATAATTACAAGCATGTTTGTAGTTGGGTTTCAGTCATAAACAGAATACCCTCCCTTAACATTTAAAACTCTGGTCTTGAAGGCCACACTTTCTCTTGAAATGACATGGAGTATATACTACCTATCCATGGACATGTGCCCATGCAAGGTCTAGGGTCACTTCTACTACAGAATTCTTTCCTTTTAGATCTCTAAACATAAATTTCACTAACTCCTATTTATTTTCAATAATATTTATTTTTCCTTCCAAAGGATACCTAAATATTTGAGATCATCCACTTAGGAAATGACCTAAATATTTTTTTCAGTGGATCAACTATCAGAAATTTTATTATTATCTACCCTAAGATATTGTTCTCTTATATCATTAGGATGTATGGCCTTACTCCATGTTCCTGAAAACCATACCTTACTCATATGAACATATATAAGAACAAATAAAAAATTCCATTATATTGCATGAGAAAAAGTATCCCTGCAGATAAAGAAGGCATAAATCAAACTTTAAATGCAAACTTAGCACTGGTCAAGAGACGTTTAATCAAAAACAGACTGTGAGTATTCCAGCAAAACAAAGTAAGTGTCTTTCTAAGTAGCTGAAAGAGAACTGAGGGACTAAGAGTAAACTGAAAACCACGGCACAATGAAGTTTGCCAAATAATACAGTGGTCATCATGGTCTTGCTGATTATAATCATCACAAACTCACTGGGTATGCCTCAGACATGAAAAAACAAAGAAATGTGGGTTGTTTTGTTTTGCCACGTGGCCTTGACCACCACTAGTCAAATCTAGGAAAGTGCACTCTTACCGGAGGGAACCTTGTGAATTCTTGATTGGCAAATATAACCCTGTGGGGATACCTTCTGCAGAGGGAGGATTAGCTCTTTGGGCATAAACTTAAAATATTTTATGAGCATCAAGAAAAAAATTTTAAGCATCTCAATAACTACAGTTAAATTACACAGAATAAGTCATAAAGACAAAAATCCTATGTCTTCTTCACAGAAAGAAAAGGTGGATGTATGAAAAGAAAAAGTGCTCTCCTCCCCCAAAGAACTCCACAAAAAGTAACTCTGCATGCCAATTAGGAAAGTGCTGGTTAATCGAGGTTAAAAGAATCAAGTCACTGGGATGAAGCAGGGAACCAGAAGAAATGAGCAAGGCAGACAGTCTGTGATAGAAACTGTCTGTCACCGATTTCTTACTGAGTTAAGGATGAACATTCATAATGCTTTATTCTTCTGCTAGTCATTCAACAAAGGGAATGGCAGTATGACAAGTAATGGTTAGAAGTCTCTAGAAGTCAAAATAAATAGTTCTAATCACACGAATAAGCTTACATTTAGTAAAGTTCTTAGTCTCCTGTTCTCAATCTTTATAACTACATACACCTCCAGGACACAAATAGAAATAGAATGGATAAAATAGTTCATCAGTGTTCTGCTCACTCTAATTGTCTGAGATGTTAATTAAAACAGTAATTACAATCATTACCCCAATCAGAATGAATCTCAGAACTTTTATAGGGAATATTGGGATCAACAATACTTGCTGCTAAATTTTAGCCTGAAACAACAAGTGCCAGACATCTAGAGACTATGAGAATCGAGTATTCCTGAATGTGACGTCAACACATAGAAACTGAAGGAGAAAGAGAAGAGAAAAAGCTGGAAATGTTTTTATTTAACATGAGTAACATAAATGCCAATCATACATATAAAATGATAATTTCTGGATCTTACGTTAAACACTTTGAGTTCAATTTTCTGTTGGTTTAACCAAAATTTAAAAGAACAATGTCCCAGCCAATATATACTACCCATGCCTAAAGAAATGGCTACACAAGTATGGATTCCTTGGCCTTCATAAATTCCTCCATGTAGTCCACCCCATTTAACTACACATATCAACAGACACCAAAAGGCACAATAAAATCTGAAAAAGAAATCCTTTCACACCAACTCCAGAGACATTACATCAGCTTTTCAAGGTGGCCTCTGAGAGTCCTTTACAATTGTATAATTTAAATGAAAATGTAAATGGAAGATAAAATATACAGAAAATGAGAGCCAGTCAGATTAAACAATTTTTAAGAAGAAAAGTAAAGATAAGGCATTGTAAAAATCATATCTAATATAGTATAAATATTAGATGTCTCTATTTTCTATATTTGTTTTACTTCAGTTATTTTATAAAACACCAAATTTTGTCTCCTGCAGAAAGTTTAATTTTTTTGTGCTCAATATTATCTGATAGGTTTTTCATTGAGTTTCAGAATAGCTATGTATAACCTACACTCTTATACGATCTTTACACAGACTACACTTTGAAATAACAATAAATATGCATTCAATTTTGATCAAAGTAGCTTTTGAAATATGTTCTTAATGCTAAGCTTTCATTTGCTTCAGAGAAACTAGTTAGAAAAGCATCTCCTGAGTTTTGGCATTTGACCTGCCCACATCTTATATTCAATCATCATTACACAACCCGAGTATAACAAAAGTAACACAAACCAATTAAAACGGAAAGCTTGAGTCAACTCAAAGAATAAGGCTCTGCTCTATTCACAGCCATCTCATGTTTCTAGTAGCTACCCTCTAAAACTGCCCAACAGAGCTACACATGTGTGGTTGATCGACATTTTGCTAGTCCCTAAAATGAATACTTTCAGATAAGGAGGTGAGATGCTCTGTGCTTAGTGAAGGAGGAAGAGGGAGATCAGTATCCATCCTGGACAACAAAGGAGCAGTAACTGAAATATATGATGGAAAACTCTCGGGGGACCTGATTTTGGCAGCGAGTTGCCATCTCTTCTCACTCTCCCACCAGACACCAGATCAGAAGTTTGGACCCTCATCTTCTCAGCGAAACCTCCACCACTCCACACTGATGGCAGTTAAGTATTTATTATCTAGCCTTTATTTTTAAGTAACAGGTCCCTATTACTCTGTAGGGTGTGAATATTTCACAGGGGAGATCTAGTACTTAGTGAATAAGACCTGGGTCAAAATGCCACAATTTAGCTGTAAACTGCTACTATACTCAAACTGCCTTTCATGAGTTCAGGGGTACAGAGCAGGCAGATGAAGAAAAGTTTTAAAGCAGGGCACAGGTAACACTAGTCTCTGGACATCAGGCTCTGGAACACTCTGGGACTGTCTAGGGGCGAAATCTTGGCCAAAGCCTTTCAAAGGACTTCTCTCCTTGACTTGGCCCAAAGTAAGCCCCTCTCAAAGGAACAAATGGGCCTGGGGAGCAAAGGCTGGTGAGTGTTTCTTCCAGGGGAGCACAGAGCAGCGCCTGCAGCAACCTCAGAGCCAGGTGTTGATCCTTTTTCACACTGGTTGCCCATAGCCCCATGCTCTGGTGTGGGGGTGTTGATGCGAGGAAACAGTGGCCTGGTTTCAAGTTCTCTGGCAGTAGACACTTTCATGCAAATAGTGGTCCTTCGTTGCCCCTCCCATCCCTTCCCTGCAAGTCTTACATATTCATACTTCACTGGCAGTTCATCCACAGAGGACAAGCACTCCCAGAGAATTTGCATCAGACTTATTTCAAAATGCCCAGGTGAAATTTTGAAACCAGATTCTCCTTTCAGAGGGCAATTGCGAATATAAAGTAATGAATTAGAAGCGGAGTCAAGAGTAAAAGCCTGAGGCTATCAACCCATGTCTAACATAAATGGAACATTGACAAGCACGGGTTAGGAATTACACAGATAGAAGGAGACAACTGGGAGGGGGGTTCTGGCTCCTTTGAATGGGTCTTCAGGGAGATAGGCCAGCCTTAGGCACTTTAGACCCAACTGCAGGATTCTAGAAATCCTCCATCTCACGGGTTTAGGAAAACAAAAGTCGACTTCTCATTCAAGTCATGTTTTCCAAACGCAGTTCATGTTATTGGTACTACGTGTGATTCATTTGCAATGAAAATTCAAGTGATTTGAGGGAACATTGGTTCAAAGAATTCCCAATTAGAAGTCCTGTTAGTAAAAAACAAAAAGAAGACCTGTTTGTAAATGTAAAATTTAGAAGGTGGGAGAGCTGCTACAAGGCATGGATTACTTACTCTACTCCAGTGCTTCTCAATTATTTTCTGTCATGCCCCCGTAGGAAGAAGAAAACATATTTTGCCCCCCACCCCTGCGCGACTAAAAATGGTATCTTTATTTTAAAAAACTTTAACCTGCAAAACAAAAATATATAAAATAATTTGAGCTGATTTTTTAATCAGAGGTGATGTCTGGATTAATGGCTACAATGAGCACGTTTTGCAATGCATAGCTTTTCGAAGCAGGGTTTGAAGCAGGACACAGCAACTCTCAGCTCCAGAGACATACAGAGACATAAAACACGGGGCTTAGCTTGATATGACAGTGTTTGCCGAGGTCAAACACGCCCCACTTTAAGGAGCCTTGCCCCCCCCAGGGGGGGATGCGCCCCACTATTTTAGAACCACTGTTCTAGTCTTACATGAAATAAATTGTTTAGGGATATTTGAGATGAGTTTTAGATCAGAATAATTTATTTGCGCTATAATAATGATCTCATTTCCTTTCTACGCTTCTCAATTATAGTGAGTAATTTGGATTTTTTTTTACTTAAAGGTGAATAATTTAAAGAGATTTACTCAGTTGATCCATAGGAAGATCCTCGAGCAAGATCACTTCTGGTTTCCTTAAACACATCCTTCCTGAGTTCCCTCCAAATCTTTCATTCTAAGGTACATTTTCAAGGATCCTATGAATACTGTAGGTTTGCAGGGTCTTTGCTGCAAGGAAATGACTGAAGATACTGAAAATTGTCCTGAGTAAAAATAAATCAAGTTTATTTATAAAAAGTTCTTAAAATGAGTCAGTATTAAAAAAAAATAGAAGTCAGTATTCAACTGATGGTAGAAAATTTTATAAGATGAGAACTACTGAAGCACAAAATGCCTCCCAGAAAGCACTAAGTAGGAACTCCTAAGAGTGACATGACAACTTGTAGCTGAGTCATGTGAAATAAAGTATACTGTCCTATGCTGAGTTGTCAGAGCCAGTGAAAGTAAGATAGGGATTTAGAACTAAAACAGGCTGTTTCTGCCTGCTCTACAAGGTCATGGGCAGGAGGCCATGACCAGAACACCTGAGCTACTCAGTGAAAGTTCACTTGGGTGACTGATACTGGATCCAGGAACCATCCCCTATATCAGGGCAGATCTGTCTCTGTCTCCACTTATAGGTGTAAAACCTAAAGTTTACACAGGTTAAGGAACATGCCTGAAAAATCCAAAACTGAGTTCATTTGGTTTTGATCTCTGTTGTAGTACTACCTCCTTTGGACATAACAAAACATGAACAAGTTGGGTGCAGCCACAGAGCACCATTTGCTCAGCTATGGCTTTCCTTTCTGCCCTTCTCCAGCAGGGTAGTTCTGGTTCATTCTAAATTGTAGAATGAAGGGTCTCATTTCCTTTTCAAACCCTGAAATGTTATACCACAATTCTGTTTTAAACAGCTTAATTCTAAGGGACAGAACATTTATTTGACTCTGGGATATCCTCTAATATTCAGCAGAGAACCAATCTCTCTTTCTTACTCCTATTTGGGATTGGGTAATCTAGATCCATTTCCCATTCATCAAGGGACTCTGTTCCCCACTCAAATCTTTATTTCCTAATATGCTTTATCATTGTCGTGCTGCATTGTCCTGTGCATCTCTGGTGGAAGCATCAATTCACATGCATTTGCAGAAACACTGCAAGCTGTGTCAAAGCTGTATAATTCTCAGTTCTAGACTGAGAGTACCCCCCAAGAGAGTGGATACACTTTTACTAGATATCGTGGGCATTTACTAGATATCCTGTGGAAACATCTTTGTAAGGCTCTGAGGTCAAAAAGAAGAGTTACCCCCACACTTGACAAACACTCTGTCTTCCAAGTGACCAACACCTTTTTTTTTCTTGATTGGGGAAGACATTGCCTAGCAGTGAGCAGGGCTTACTCCTTGACTCTGTACTCAGGGGACCAAATGCTGCACCAAGGATCCAACCAGAATCAATTAAACTCAAGGCATATGCCTTAATCCTTGTATTATCTCTCTGCCTCTCCTCCAAATTCTCTTTCTTTTTTTGTTTTTGTTTTTGGGCCACACCCAGCAGTGCTCAGGGGTTACTCCTGGCTATGCACTCAGAAATTGCTCCTGGCTTGTGAGACCATATGGAATGCCAGGGGATCAAACTGAGGTCCATTCTGGATCAGCCTCATGCAAAGCAAACACCCTACCATTGTGCTATTGCTCCGGCCCACCAAATTCTTACCGTATTTTCCGGCGTATAAGACGACCCCCTAATTTTTGCAGTTAAAACATAGGTTTAGGCCTATATTCGCTGTATTAGACAGAACGTTCCTGTGCTGCAACTGTATGTACCACAGTGAGCCAAACACAACAAGCAAAGGTTCAAAGGTTATACTGTAATAGACTTCCTCTCTGACTCTGGCCAATCTGAGCAGGCTTTTTACAGTATAGAATTGGGTCCAGAACATTGTCTAATTTGCATGCATTAAAAAGCCTGCTTGGATTGGCTGAGTTAGAAAGGTGGTCCGAGCAATGCAGTGATTGGTTTCTTATCATAGGCACCTTTTCTGGCAATTCCTTGGTGGTATCAGTTAATCTCCCCCACTACATGAACCAAATAACATCCCATCCTCTGACCCTAGCACTGAACCACCAGCATGGTTAGCTGGGTTTTGCCAGAAGTGGCCCCCAAATTTCCTGAGTACTGTTTGGGAACCCCCAAGAAAGAGATTTGGAAACTCTGCTGCCTGATTTTTTTTTTTTGTTTCGTTTAGCGGCATATTGAAACTTTTTTTCTGGATATACTCGGTGTATGAGACGACCCCCAATTTTCGGTTGACTATTTTTTGTTTCAAAAGTCATCTTATATGCCAGAAAATACGGTAATTTTAATTAGTAAATTGGATCATTTAATAGAATTCTCAATTAAATCATTAAAATTTACATTGAAATCAGCATCTTCATATAATTGAATGTTTCTCATATACCATACTCTAGGGATATACAATTGTAGCATAGAAGTATGATCTAAAATAGATCTATAGATTATGTACATAACAATCTAATTTTAGATATCAAATATCTAAAATGTGTTTTAGATATTAAATACTATGAAGCATATTAGCTAGGACAGCATATACTACCTTCAAGCCCAGTAGCATGTTCCAAACTAAAAATGATTTCTCATTAGTAGACCATGCCCAACACTTTATCTTTTGATAAAGCATGTCACATAATTATGTACTTCAGAAAAGCAAGACTATTGCATTCTACCACATATGTGTAAGAGAAGAAAAAGAGAAAACCCATAAACAATAGCAGTGACTATCACAGACAATTACAGGAGAGCAGAGGAGGAGGCCTAGCAAGGACAGAGCTGATGAGACTGAGTTGCTTTCCCAAGCCTGATTTACTGACAGCTAAACAATTGCTTGTACGTCTTTTTCTAGTTCAGTCTTTGCAGCCATTCTAAGAGGACCCTATTTTTAAAAAAGTCCTCTTACAAATGAGAAAATTGAAGCCCAGTGAGGTTAAAAGTTTTAAGACAATATCAAATTGCAACACTAAGGTTGGTTCGAGGGGCTATTTGACTCTAGATCTGATCTTATAATGTAAATACCTCATATGCTATTTTCAGGACATAGGTTTGCTATTTGTAGTAGAAGTATTCATATGACTTCTGAATTCCTACAGAGATTCTGGAAAGCTATCTCCAAATTGAAAAGCTAGGGTGCTCAGTAAGGAAATCTCAAGATAATGAAAAAAAAAAAATCCCAAAGGTTCTGTTTTCCTCCTCAATAGACCTGATCTTTAGGAAGGAGATGTGGGTATCTAAGGAGATTGTCATAGCCTCATAGTAGAATTCTAATAGAAGTGGCATAAATATGGAAATAATCAAATGAAAGAGTTAGTAACCAGGATGTACTATGCTCTTAATCCATGTTTTTAAACAACAAAGCCCACATGAAGCACTCTGGGAGAAACACAAAAATAAACAGATTATAGAGAAACAATACATAGGTCATGAGAGAAAATAGAACTTCTCTATTTTTATCTATATTTTCTGTTAAAATAGTGTTAATGCTGGGCATAAGGTTACAGTAGTCAGAAAAAGAGAGACAGACGCAGAGAGAGATTTTAAGAATTCAATTCATATGAGTGTAAGGTGTAGGGTAAACTAAGGAGGATTTACAATTTGAATCTAAAGTCAATTCACTGGCAAAATTCCTTTTAGTTTTTTGAGAAAACTTAGTCATATTTTTTAAAAAAAATTTAAAACTTAAAACTCCAAAATAAAATAAATAAATAAATCAAAACTGAGTGATAGAACTGTGGGTAAAGCATTTACCTTGCATGCAGCCAACCTGGGTTAGATCCCCAGCAATTTATATGGTTTCTCGAGCCCACCAGGAGTAATTTCTGAGTGAAAAGTCAGGAGTGGGGCAGGAAAGATAGCATGAAGGTAAAGTGTTTGCCTTGCATGCAGAAAGACAGTGGTTCGAAGCCCTGCATCATATATGGTCCCCCAGGCCTGCCAGGAGCGATTTCTGAACATAGAGACAGGAGTAACACCTGAGCGCTGCTGGGTGTGACCCCAAAACAAACAAACAAAAAAATGTCAGGAGTAACCCAAGTGCCACAAGGTGTGACTCAAAAAGAAGAAAAAAAAAGACTTTAAACTGGTCAAATAAGGTCCACCCAGACTATGGAAGATAAATGCTCCATTCTAGGACTATTGATTTAACTGTAAATAACTTATAAAAGTTCCATTACAGGAGCATCTAGAATAGTGTTTGGCCAACTATTTGAGTACCATGATCTGTTCAGGTGACAGATATAATTATCTTTCACACAGATCATAACAATATCTGAGGCTCAGAATGAGAGAGAGGATTCTAAAAGGGAATCTGAATTACAAGAACTAGGTTGTAGTATTAATTAAATTAATAAAAGTCCTAGATGGTGGTAGATGATGGTGGATGGATGGTGAGGCCTTTCTCGCCAGGCGCCTGCACACCCTTCCATCTGTAGGTATTAGAGTAATGGCAAGGAAATGACCCACAGCAGTCAGGTTCAGGAGACATCAGTTTTATTACAAGACTCTAACCACCATGTGTGTATCTTACTTGGCTTCTAAGCTAACTTTTTAAGCAGCCTCCTTCAGCTGCCCTGCATCTACCCTGTCTCTACCATCTCTCCATGCTGCTTCCTTCTTCTGAGGCTTACCTTTTACCCCTCCCCCAGCACCTCTAATTAACCTCCACAGACCCCTCCCATTAATGGTAATCAGGTAAGATTAGCATTTGGCCTGGAGAGAAGCAACACTAGGTTTTGTCTCATGGTTTGTGATCAGCAACACCGCGGTCAAGCAATGAGGTCAAAAAGTCACCATAAGCTGGAATTCAAAATATGGACAATTCTGGAGGCCACAAAGGGTAGAGAATTGACTTCACAAACCCTGACCTGTATTTTACACATGGCAAGATTCTAAACAATAATGCTTTAGAGGACCTGAGAAAAAGAAGTGGTGAATCCAGGAACTATGTGAATTTGTAAACCATTTCATGTCTCTTGTTGCAGTCTCAAAATTGATAAACCAAGGAAGTTTGTGGAGTACATTTATAGACTTTAGCAGCACACTTGTCAAGAAAATAGTACAGGCCAAGATAGATGTGTACATTCAGTAGCATGTTTTGTAATTTCACAGCTGGTTGACTGGGTGAAAGAATTTTGTCTGGTGTCACCTAAAGGTAAGAAATTCTCCTGATATATTCCAGATCTTTATTCTTGGCCCTGTTTTACTTACCACTTCTCAGTGACTTAATATAATCAGAGTGTTTGTAAGATTTATCTATGGAAGGGTCATGCATTTATTGACTCACTAATAGAATATAGAAGACTCTGATAGCATATGATAATGGCCTAAATATTACAAAATAGAGTTTAGTCAATGAAATATTGGGTTATATAATTTTTCAGGTAAATAAGAATCATTTAACTCCTTAAATTTAGGGAATATGTACTGAGACTAAAGAAGGAAAAAAATCTTATAGGACTATGTATCATCAATAAAATGCTAAGAGAAATGTGATGTGGCTATCAGTTAAGCTAAGGGCTCTGACATGCTGTAGAATTCTTTAAGATAGGGTGTCATAGAGGCCGGAGAGATAGCATAAGGGTGTTTGCCTTGCAAGTAGCCAACCCAGGACCTAAGGTGGTTGGTTCAAATCCCGGAGTCCCATATGGTCCCCCGTGCCTGCCAGGAGCTATTTCTGAGAGGATAGCCAGGAGTAACCCCTGACCGCCACCGGGTGTGGCCCAAAACAAACAAACAAAAAAGATAGAGCATGATTGTTCATTCTGATCTATTTAGACAAACTTCAACTGAAATGTCTCATCTCTTTTCCCTAAGATTGACAGTGTTAGGATACATAAATTTAAAAAACATTTAGCAAAGAGTGATGAGATAGTGAAGAGATTTGTTTATTAAGTTTGAAACAATTAAAGGAATTTGGAGACTGTAAATATCTTAGAGGAAAATGAGAATGGTCAGATGAAGCTGTTCTGCACCAAGTTTCAGAATGGAGAGCAAAAGTTGTCAACTTTTTGATAAACTAACCATAAAATAGCAAAAATTTCCAATTATTCTGATTACTTGGTATCTAGTCACTGAATTATACATGATCAAAGTTGAAAGTTGAGTCAAGGGATTTAAAAGAATATATAAAATTGTCCTTTCGTCTTTTCTAACTTCATAGCTGGGGATTGAAAAGGTAAATGAAAATCACATTGTGAAAAGCTATAGCAAGTATGAAAGAGCAAATACAATGACAAAGCTGACCTTTTCCACAAAGTATGAGTTTTACATTTAACACTTGAACCTGCCTCTGAATTATGGGTTACAATTTACTTCTAGTTTTCTGATGACAATAATGAGGTTTAGGGATGCAAACTATGTTGTCTAAACTTACATGCTAGTAGATGATAGGCTAGAAATTCAAATCCTACTCTGTGAGACTTAGCAATAAAAAGAAATCCCTCTAAAAAGACTGATTAAATCAATTGCTTTTAAGAAATCAAAATAGAAGAAAAAACTGGAGCGACACATAAATTGATTGTTTCAGATATTCTTTGCCTTCTTCAGTCTTCACTTTTATTATGTGCTACATAATGAGAATGTGAGAATAAAATTAAAGCAAAGATATTAAAAAGTGAAATAAATAATTATATAAACTCGTGAATTAATTAAAAACAAAAACAATAGGAAAGGTAGCCAACCTTTTAAAGAATGATCATTTACTACATGATAAGTACATGAGAAGGAAACACTATTTTTTTTTTAAATTTTTAGGCTACAACCAGTGATGTTTAGGGCTTCCTCCGGCTCTGTGCTAAGGGTCACTCCTAATAGACTTGGGGCACCATATAGGTGCTAAGAATCAAATCTAGTTTGGCCTATGAAGGATAAGTACCCTACCCATTGTACTCCAATCCCAAGAGCCAAGTTTCTGTTGCCAGATGCAAACCTTACTGTAATAACAAAAGATAGACATTTTGATGGGACTGGAGAGATAGTACAAGGGCAGGGCATTTGCCTTGGATTTGGCTGATCTGGGACGGACCCATTCTTGGGTTCCATTCTCAGCATCCCATATGGTTCCCCAAGCATTCCAGGAGTAATTTCTGAGCATTTTAAAGTCACCTCCAGGTGTGGCCCCAAAACCAAAAAAGGAAAAGAAAAAATAGAAAGAGAGGCATTTGAGCAGAAACTCAATCCTGAATGAATAAAGCTAATCTTAAAATCTGGTCTGAGAGTTATCATTTATCAAAGTCACTAAAATAGGCAAGAGAAGTTCCATTATTATGCATGTGGAAGACACAGCCTCTTAGCCCCCCCCCATATCTCACTTCAGCAAGAAGCTGTAGCCACTGCTCCTGTTGACTTATTTTATGTGACCCTCTTTTTCCCACCTCCCCTCAATGCGGACTATTGCTTGTTACTGGATTCAGCTCCAGAGAGACCCCAGCATGAGAACTCTACTTGAGGATCTTGACTGCTGTAAACCAGTTTTTAGACTCCACAAGACACGGTGCCAGATAAAAATATGGCCTGGATCTTATCTCCTCCTCAGACTATCTCAAAAGACTTATGGAGATATCTATATTTTCTTTGTATATTCTCTTCCTTAATAGTTATAACTCTTAGTGTTTATTTCCATTTGTAGAGGTAACTTCCCATGCCCCCTTTTTTCTTTTGTCTTTTTTTTTTTTTTTGGTGGGGGGGCGTGTTTTGGTTCTACTTAGCAGAAAATTCTAGTAGAAAAGTCTTGCTTGAGATAAGAACTCAGGTCAAAACCAGGCCACAGATATTGTACAGCTTGTTATTTTTACCCCTAAATACACCAATAATATAATCTGAAATAGATTTTTTTCTGCATAGGAACACTAAAATGGGGAAAAGGAGTAAGAACATATAAATTTTATAATGTAGGGGAGACATCCACCCTGAATAATCATCATAGGGACTTGACTTAGACCTCATGTGATCAGACCTTCCAATCCTGATCCCTGGATCCCAACTTAGAACTGGGCGCAGTTCCCTACACCGGCACCAGGAATCAAACTCCCCCCAGGGAAAGCCTTAATACTGCTTTGGCACCAACTTGCACCAGGGTAGATTCATATGACCCCCTGACAATGAGGAAGCAGCAACAACTTGATCTAAGGGCAGGTTGCCCTACCTTACCACATAATGGTGAGATTAAATCAGAAGACCCTCTGACCTAGGATCTATGCAAAAAACAATATCACTAATGACAGAGATTGATTACAATAACATCAACTGAGCAAAACTTTTCCTGGGATCATAAAGAAAGACTTGATCCTAGGCTTCGCCCTATGGTCTGTGCAAAAACCAAGATCTCTAAGTACAGAAGACTGACTTTGACAACAGAGACTGAGCAGAACTTTTCCTGGGACCATAAAGAAAAACCTTGGGGCTTCACAAATAAAATGCCCAGAGTCTATAGTTGGACTCATGACAATATACTTCAAGGATAGAGACACCCAGTATACTTCAAGGATAGAGACACTCATAGGCCAAGGAAATTTTCTAATTTTCCCCAATGTTTAATGTACCTATGCAAAAGAAAAACAAACAAAAATAAACAAAACAAAATACTTGCCACATTTGTTCCCTCCTTTTTTTCTTTCTTTTCCTTTTTTCTTTTTTTTTTTAAATTTTATTTATATTTATAGCTTCTACATAGGGGCCCCTGCCTTTTTTTTTTTTTTTTTTACAGAACCATAGAACATGACTCATCTTATTCTGCCTCACATTCATATGTCTTCTTACAAACTGAGAAAAGGGAAAAAAAAAAGTGAATGGGTCCCAGGGACCAAGCAGTCTCAGGAGCATAAAATGAAATTAAAAAATGGTCAGCCCTAAATACCCAAACCAATTTCATCAACAACAGAATAAAGAGACCCAAAATATGACAAGCTATACACAAAAGGACCTGTTATACTAGCAGTCTAAGGGTCTAAAGGTGGAGGTATGGAATGCATACTGGGAACTATGGTAGAGAAAGATCAACAGTGATAGTGGGAATGGCCCTATGTAACTGAAATACAACTGTGAAAGACTTTTAACTTAAAAAATTATTCTAAAATAAAAATTCTATTCTAAAATTCCAAATTTAAAAATTCTAAATTCTATTCTAAAATCCTATATTGTATTCTAAAATACTAAATTCTAAAGTCTATAACAAAATTCTAAATTCTATTAAAAAATAAAATAAAATAAAAGGAGACAAAAAAGAAAGAAAACTAAACCTTTTGCTTCCATAGCATAAGAATCCCATCCCACTTACTTAAAAAAAATTTGAACACAGCTCAAATTCTATAGAGTTAAAGGGATGCTGTTAGATGCCATAAAGTGATTAGATATTTATGCTATCAAAATCTTAATTGTTGATAGAGCTAAACAAGAAAAAAAGTCTAACCCCATCCAAAAATGGGAAGAAGAAATGAACAGAAACTTCTTCAAAGAAGAAACACGGATGGCCAAGAAGCACATGAAAACATGTTCCACATCAGGGAGATGCAAATCAAACCAACAATGAGATATCTTATATATATCATACACAGGGACTGGCACACATTAAAAATAACAACCATTTCTGGCATAAATTCGGGGAGAAGGGGGCTCATTCACTGCTGGTAGGAATGTAGATTGGCCCAGCCTTTTTGGAAAACAAACACTAGGAATTGAGCTTCCATATAACCTAGCAATACTACTCCTATGTATATATTCTAGGGGCCCCAAAAGCACAATGTATAAAAGTTTTCTGCATTCCTATGTTCATTGCAGCACTATTCACAGTAGCCAGAATCTGCAAACAACCCAAGTATCCAAGAACAGATGAGTGGATAAAGAAACTGTGGTACATCTACACAAAGGAATACCAGACAGCTATTAGAAAAAATGAAGTAATAAAATTTGCTTATACATGAATGGATATGGAGAACATTATGCTGAGCAAAATTAGTCAGGTTATGATCAATTATGTTAACTATGTGATGCATTTTATTTAAATAAATTTAATAATAAAAAATACAAAATGAGCCAGAGGCAGAGGAATAGGCATAGAATGTTCACGCTCATTTGTGAGATATAAGAAAAAATAGCATCTTAATAATATGTAGAGACAATAGAGATGAGGGCTAGTAGAAACAGTACATGATAAGAAGCTTTCCACAAATAATGGGGAAATATAGTTAGGACAGAGAAGTAACCACTATGACAATGATATTTGGAAATGATCACTCTGAATAACAACTGGTTCTGCAAAGATTTCTTTTGGTTTGGGGATTGCACCTGGCAGTGTTCAGGGGTTATTCTTGGCTCTATGCTCAGAAATAATTCTTGGCACTCAGGGAACCATATTGGATGCAAGGGATCAAACACAGGTTGTCCATGTGCAAGGCAAATGCCCTACCCCCTGTGCTATTGCTCTGGTCTCAAAGGAGCTGAAAAGATTTAAAGTGATATGCATGATAACCATTCAGTAGCAATATTGCAAGCCAGTGTCTAAAATAAAAAAGGAGAGAGGAAGAAGAAAAACATTGTCACAGAGACAGGCAGGGCAGATGGCAGGAAAATTAGGGACATTGATGGCTGGAAACGTGCACTGGTGAAGGGTGCTGTACATTGTATGACTGAAACTCTATTTAAAACTGCAAGAAAAAAAACTGCATTATGAACAACCTTGTAATTAAAAAATACCCAAAGAATACAAAGTGGACATAGTATGTCATTAAAATTGGCACAATCAAATATATTTAGCTGCATAATTTACCCATGAAACAGATGGAATACATAGAATGAATCTTTAAAGTGAATTATTGAAAAGATCATTACTGGATGAACTGTGTTCTCCAAATATGTATTCCAAATTCTCACACACAGTACCTCAGAGTAAAACTCCATTTGGAGATAGCTATTTAACATATAAGTAAGATGAAATGGGGTCATGTTAATGTATTTAATTAGTCCACTAGAACTATATTTATATAAAGATGGACGTAGACATTCACCCACACAGAGAGAGCTTTTGAGAAGACAGCAAGAACACAGCCATCTACAAACAAAGGAGATAGACTTCAGAAGGATTTAAATTTGGAACACTTTGATCTCACATGTCTAGCCTCCAGAACTGTGAGTAAATTAATCCCCATTATGCAAGTAAGTCTTTTATGGTATTTTGCTATGACAATGCTAGCCATGACTGCACATTTCAAAACCACTGTGTTCCTGGCTTCTGCTTTCCACCATTGTGCCCACATGTCTTACAGTTCATTCTCCTTTCAGTCTATAAACACTTTCATTAAGATTCCTTTCTGGCTTTTCACTGTGTCCTTATCAGTACTTCCAATGCCTAATGAAAAACTGGTGGATTTTTCACTGCATTTAAATCTCACTACTTCTTCATGGCCATGCAGAACTAGTCCTCAGCATATATTTGATTTTTTTTTTATCATGTAACCTGGCTATCATGTCTGTCCTTCTAAAAACTGAATTTTTCAATCACTCTTTCCTGATAAATAGTCTTAATGGAGAATATATTTAAGTTTCATGGGGAGAATTCTGTCTCTGTGGGCACACTAAAGCTTGTCAACAGTTATATATGTATACTTACATGTCTGTAAAGGTCTAATGCATTTCTTCCCAATATGATCTAGAGTTACTATGTTTGACCCAAACAGAAAGCCTTAATCTAAGAAATAATGCTCTTTATATAACCTGTTTTATGTATGAACATTGTCCCAATGCTTGTAATTTCCAGACAATAGGGTTGCTGGAATTATTTCCTTAGTCCTGTATGAACAATTTCAATTCAAAAATTTGTGACGTTCCAGGACAAGCTGTTCAGTGAACAATAGTTTTCTGGTTCCAAAAGCAAGAAAATCTCTTACTCAAAAGTGTGATCTAACCTAATTTTGCTTTATTGCCTAATACTGTCTGAGAGAGTTGCTATGAACCAACAATGGTGAGTTTTCATCATAGTCAAAGGTCCCTACCACTGCCTCTTGCCTTTATTGGTAACTATATAGTCTTCACAAGAATGCTAATTAAGGGATCTGGTCAAGCCATTGTGGTTGACAAGGACATGTTATAATAAACTTTGATTTGTTATAATAAACTCCTATTAGTTATGATGACTCCTTACTCAATATATATATATTTGATAGAAAGAGGAAGAATCCCTCTATAAGGTTCTTAATGCTTGAACTAGAGACTACTACCTACTGTCCACCCCTCAACTGTTCCCAGCCATTGACTGACTCCTCAATATGTACAGATAGATATTATCATCTGTTCTGAGTTCCGGAAATATTAGGGTAACATGAGCCACTTGAAATCTCACAACTCAGCCAGTTCTCCATTCTGTATTGATGGTGTTTCTCATATCCCTCTAATCCCAGCCATAGTCTAAGCCATTTTCTCACCATGCTACACTTTGGTGCTTAGGAAGACCTTTAAGGAAGACTTCACATCCTTATTATATTTTCATATCAGTTATTCCCACAGAGAACTATATATTCACATCCAATTTTCATCCTTGTTCTAAAGCTTTCATACACACACACACACACACACACACACACACACACACACACACACACACACACACACACACACACCCCACAGGTGAAAGGCACCTGTGTTCAGAGGCCACCAATTTACTCATATCATTTCTCCAAGGGGGTCTTTTACCATTTCAAAATTTTAACCCAGGTGTCACTTTATTTCTCTTTGTTTTTCCTTCCTCCCTCCCTCCCCCTCTCTATCCTTCCTTCTGTCTCACTCCTTAATTCTTGCCTTCCTTTTCTTTGTTTTTCTTTTTCCATTCTCTTATTTCCCTTCCTTCCTTCCTTCCTTCCTTCCTTCCTTCCTTCCTTCCTTCCTTCCTTCCTTCCTTCCTTCCTTCCTTCCTTCCTCTCTTCCCTCTTTTTTCTTGCTTCCCTTTTTCCTTCTGTCTTCTTTCTTTCTTCCCTCTTTCTTTCTCTTTCTTTCTTTCTCTCTCTCTCTCTTTCTTTCTTTCTTTCTTTCTTTCTTTCTTTCTTTCTTTCTTTCTTTCTCTCTCTTTCTTTCTTTCTTTCTCTTTCTTTCTTTCTTTCTTTCTTTTCCCTTTTTTCCTTCCTTTCTTCTTCTTTCTTTCTTTCTTTCTTTCTTTCTTTCTTTCTTTCTTCTTTCTTTCTTCTTTCTTTCTTTCTTTCTTTCTTTCTCTCTTTCTTTCTTCTTTCTCTTTCTTTCTTTCTTTCTTTCTTTCTTTCTTTCTTTCTTTCTTTCTTTCTTCTTTCTTTCTTTCTTCTTTCTTTCTTTCTTTCTTTCTTTCTTTCTTTCTTTCTTTCTTTCTTTCTTTCTTCTTTCTTTCTTTCTTTCTTTCTTTCTTTCTTTCTTTCTTTCTTTCTTTCTTTCTTTCTTTCTTTCTTTCTTTCTTTCTTTCTTTCTTTCTTTCTTTCTTTCTTTCTTTCTTTCTTTCTTTCTTTCTTTCTTTCTTTCTTTCTTTCTTTCTTTCTTTCTTTCTTTCTTTCTTTCTTTCTTTCTTTCTTTCTTTCTTTCTTTCTTTCTTTCTTTCTTTCTTTCTTTCTTTCTTTCTTTCTTTCTTTCTTTCTTTCTTTCTTTCTTTCTTTCTTTCTTTCTTTCTTTCCTTTCTTTCTCTCTCTTCCCTCCAGTATTTTTGGGTTATATCCAGTTATGTTCAGGGGTTACTCCTGGATTTGTGGTCAGAAATTATAAGCAGACCTCCATCTAAGACCATGTACAAAGGTCAAATCCAAATGGATTAAAAACCTTGGTATCAGACCCAGAACTATAAAGTATATAGAACAACATGTAGGTAAAACACTCCATGACATTGAGTCTAAAAACATCTTTAAGGAGGAAATAGCCCTGTTTAAACAGAAGCAGAGATAAACTGATGGGACTATATTAAGCTGAGAAGCTTGTGCACCTCAAAGGAAATAGTGCCTAGGATAGAAAAGTCACCCACAGAATGGGAGAAACTGTTCACCCAATATCCATCAGATAAGGGGCTAATATCGAAGATATACAAGGTACTGACAAAACTTAAGAAGAAAAAATCTAACCCCATAAAAAATGGGGAGAAGAATTGAACAGACAATTTCTCAAAGAAGAAATATAAATGGCCAAAAGGCATATAAAAATTGCTCCACATCACTAATCATCAGAGAGCTGTAAATCAAAACAATGAGGGACCATCTCAAGCCACAGAGACTGACACATATCAATAAGAACAATAACAATAAGTGATAGTGGGGATGTGGAGAGAAGGAACTCTTATTCACTACTGGTGGGAATGCCATCTCATCAAGCCTTTGTGGAGATTCCTCAAAAAACTAGAAATTGAGCTCCCATATAATCCATTTATACCACTCCTAGGAATATATCCTAGGAACACCAAAACACGATACAAAAAAGCATTTCTCACACCTGTATTCATTGCAGCACTATTTATAATAGCCAGACTCTGGAAACAAATCAAGATGCCCTTCAACAGATAAATGGTTAAAGAAACTGTGGTACATATACACAATGGAATATTATGCAGCCGTCAAAGAGAAAGTCATGAAATTTTCCTATACATATCCATGTATAGGAAATCCACGTACATGGAATCTACTATGCTGAGTGAAATAAGTCAGAGGGAGAGAGATATGCACAGAATAGTCTCACTCATCTATGGCTTTTACAAAAAACAAAAGACATCATTGTAATAATGCCCAGAGACAATGGAAATGAGGGCTAGAAGGACCAGCTCTCAATGTGAAGCTCACTACAAAGAGTGATGAGTGCAGTTAGAGAGATTACTCCACTAACTATCATGACAATGTTAATGAGTGAGAGAAATAGAATGCTTATCTCAATACAGGCAAGGGGTGGGGAAGGAGAGAGATGAGGGAATTGGTGGTAGGTATGTTTCACTGGTGAAGGGAGGTGTTTTTTAATGACTAAAACCCAACTACAGTCATGTATATAATCATGGTGCTTAAGTGAAGAAAAAATATATACAAAAAATAAATAAAAAAGAAATTATAGGCAGTTCTCAAGTGACCTATAAGATGTTGGGGATCAAACCTGGCTTAGTTGTATGCAAGGCAAACTCCTTACCTGCTGTACTATGGTTTTGGCCCCAAATGTCACTTATTAACCACACCAACTTATTTCAATCTCCCTGCGCACTCATGTATTGTCCCATATCATATTGTTTAAAACTCTATGACATTCTATAAGAAAATGTGGTGGGGAAACCACTGTTTTTATTTAGCATTCACTGCTTTTTTTTTTTATTAGTCAATGTGGATACTTACAAAACACATTTCAGATCTTTAAAAATGCATGGCCCAAAGCTCTAAGGAGTCTTGCATTAAAATAAGAAAGATTTCCTCTGATCACTGAGTTTTCCCATTCTATATTATTATCATCTACACCACTGATTTCAACCCTTTAATACATGAAAGCATGCACCAATTCATGAACCAGAAGTTGATTTTATTATATTTATTTTTGGCTGCTGAGCCAAAACGAGCAGTACTCAAAGGCTTACTCCTTGTTCTACACTCACATATCACTCCTGGAAGGGTCTGGGTACTGTATGAAATGATGGGAATTAAACTTGAGTGGTTGAATGTAAACAAATACCCTACCCTATAATCTGGACCCTAAGCCAGAATTAAAACATCTTTGGTTTATACAACTTAACGGAGTTCTCTTACTTCCAGAATTACCTCTGTGGGTATTATCTCATTTCAACAACTAAAGACATGTAAACTGATTATAAAAACAAGGGGTATTTTTTTAAAACTTGTTGTGTGTGGGATAGAGCAATGATAGCTGAATTTCTGGGTATCCAGTTAATAATCCATCATGTTGATTGAACTGCCATGCTCTAAAAATAGCAGAGTAAGACAACTTTATTGGGTTCTTTTATACTAGACACAAATTTTAGTAATAATTTGTTGGTGATGCAGTTATCCTACATCTGGCAGCACTTGGGGCATATCTAAGTTTAGTGCTTGGGGCTCAACTTCTGCATATAAAGGCTCAAGTTTTTTTGTTTTTTGTTTTTTGGATTTTTTGTTTTGTTTTGTTTTGTTTTGGCCACACCTGTTTGATGCTCAGGGGTTACTCCTGGCTAATCGCTCAGAAATTGCCTCTGGCTTGGGGGGACCATATGGGATGCCGGGGGATCAAACCGTGGTCCTTCCTTGGCTAGCACTTGCAAGGCAGACACCTTACCTCTAGCGCCACCTCTCTGGCCCCAAAGGCTCAAATTTTTGTGCTGGCCATTGGACATCAGTTTTAGACACCTGAAAAACTCATCCCAGAGCCCTAGGTTTGGGGAAATTGGGATGAGGCATGGGTTGGCATCATATCTGCATATTTTCTTTATAACTGGATGGTAAATTATCTCTTTCAGTAGGGCTACTAGGGTCTATTTAATAGCCTTACCTCTGTTCCTGAATATTGAGGTCACAATAATGCTTCTACATTGGGAAGACAGAATGTGGTAGTGAGCTATTGGGTGGTGAGAAAATAATAATAATAATATTCAGTAAGAATATTACATATTTCTTTACTCCTTAGGAATTTCTGAAGGGTTAGTATATAAATTGGAAGGATTACATGACAGTACTCCTCCTCCCTAAGCTATCCATCATCATAATGAACGAATGAAGTATGGATTAGTATAGGTTAAGTTTTGAAACAAAGAGGTAACCTACCTCATCTTCAGGGCCCTAACCTCTAACTCTGAAAGTCTCTATACTATATCTATAGTAAGTAGTTGATGAGATCTGAATCATGAGTTTGGTGGAGCTCTTAGGCCTCCTGCTGGCTGCTTTCCTGCTTGATGCGTTCTTTTGGTGAAGAGAGCATGGCCTAAGCACAGCTGGTTGCATAACTAGAAGTTCTTTCATAGAACATGCATGTCACCACAAGTCCTCTCCTTGCACTTTCATTCTGTAACTTGCATTTCAACCACATGTCACACAACAGGACCTACTGTTACATAAAGCAGTGATGGACTATCCCAGAATGGGCTACTTTATCTCCTACTGCCTCTGCCCTCCTGTAGTGGAACTCTATGGTATTGCCTTTGAGGAGCTGTGAGTGGGTATACTTGGCCTCCTAAGCCAGGGCTTGGTGTATTACTGACAACTAGGTCCTGTCAGAGCCACAGTGTTCAATCTTTTTCACATTTGAGGCCCTGCATCTATCCATAAACTGCTTTATGAACTACAATTAATCACTACTTCAGATCAGAGTTGTTCATGTTTTTATTACAACATGGTCCTACAGTAAAAACTCACTGAGTAAGAGACACAGTGGTCCATTGCAAAATTAATTTGGACTTCCCTTGCCCTCTAAAGAAACTTTAAAGACTTTCAAGAAGGGCCTGAACTATAAATGTATGGGTTTTTTTGGTTTTGTTTTGTTTTTTTGTTGTGTTTTGTTTGTTTTTGAGCCACACCCGGTGATGGCTTGGGGGACCATATGGGATGCAGGGGAATCGAAACTAGGTCCATCCTAGGTCAGCCGCATGCAAGCAAACATGCCCTACTGCTGTACCACCTCTCCATGGACCCTGCAGTGAGAAGGTGGATTTAGAGATTCTTAATCTTATCCAAGAGAGCAAGTCAAAAGTCACAGCATGCTGGAAAGACTCATTTGAAAGAAGATCTCAGGCCTCATAAACATCTCTAGCCCTGCTAAACATCTGCTTTGTTGCTTCCACTCCTCAGTAGGAATGATTTCTTCCTAGTAGGTTGGATCTATTTTTACTTTTGAGTTGTTTTTATTCATCTCTTGTATTCTGATTTCAGGAAAATCAAGTTTTTTGTTCATCTGGGTTGTGTGTCTGCTATCCCGCTCAAGTCGAAGTTTTTATATTGGATTTGCTTTAGGGCCACAGAAGTTTTGAGCAGTGCTCTGACTCTGTTCTTAAGGACCACCTCTGGAAGTGCTCAGGGGATCATATGCTGTGCTGAGGATTAAACTGCAGTTGGCTACATGCAAAGCACCCCCTATAGTATACTACCTTTCCTCAGGTCAAATTTTTAATATGCAGCTATCTCAACCCGATTCTGTCAGAACCCCTCATCCTTCCTGGGACCTGGCCTAACCCACATCTAACACATGCATCAGCCTTTTCATAAGCTGGCTGCCAACTTTGCTTACCCATATCTTCTTGGCTGTCCACAGGCATCTCCCCTCTACTGTGGCTCTGCATCCCTTTCTCATGTGTTTGCACCCACTTATCTGTCCCTGACCTCTTCCTGTTTCTTTCTCACATTCTCTAACAGCTCTGAGTTCCCCCTCTATCCCTTTGCCTTGAAGTCACAGGATGTCTGAAAGAGAGATTGTGTCAAAGCACTCAGCTCCACATTCCAACCACAACCACCTTTTTTTTATCCTTTCTAACTCCTTAGATGTAGAATTTATGAACTTAAAGAATATTTTCAATAGGAAAGGGTAATTAGCAGTTTTGAAAACAAGGAATTCCAGTTAAAGAAACATTATATCCACTATTCCCACCCATAAACTAAGCATATTTCCTACAACTTCATATATCAACCATCATTTTTAAATGACAGTATACTGAAAAAAAAGAAATTAATACCATACTGGAAATAAATAAAATAAATAAACAGTGGCATACTGGAAAAATATATAGTTTTGAAATCTAAGAGTAAAAGTAGATTTTCTAAGGAAGCCAAATCCTTCAGTAAAATAACAGCAAAGTAAACTATATAAAGATAAATATTTTTGAAAAATAAAAGGCAATTATAAAAAATTAGAGTTGAACTACAAACTGAGAGAGATTGCTAACAGAACACATAATACAGCTTACAATTCAGAATGTTAGGAGTACTTTAAAATAGTAAAACTACAAAAATGAGAAAAGAAGTAAGGAAGGGTGAGAGGCCAAGAGGACAGAAGGTAGAGAGAAGAGAATAATAGGAAGGAAGGAAGAAAGGAAGGAAGGAAGGAAGGAAGGAAGGAAGGAAGGAAGGAAGGAAGGAAGGAAGGAAGGAAGGAAGGAAGGAAGGAAGGAAGGAAGGAAGGAAAAAAGAAGGAAGGAAGGAAGGAAGGAAAAAAGAAGGAAGGAAGGAAGGAAGGAAGGAAGGAAGGAAGGAAGGAAGGAAGGAAGGAAGGAAGGAAGGAAAGGAAGGAAGGGAGGGAGGAATCATGGAAAAAAGGAACCAAGCAAGGAAGGAAAGAGGAAGGAAGATAGGAAGGAAGGAAGGAAAAAAGGAAGGAAGGCATAGATGGAAAGGAAACAAATCTAATAGAAAGAATGCACCGCTCCACCAGGAAGAATATAAGTGACTAGTGTCTTCTTTCTCCTTCTTAAGTCCCTGAAGATCTCTGGTAGATGAAAGCGATATCCTCCTCCTCATTGCCAGGGGCCTTCAGTGAAGCCTCTGTTCTGGTGCTGTCGCCCAACACATCTACCCTCAGGTGACACACCCCAGATACTAGATACTTCATAAATGTCCTAAGGTAGAAAGCTGTCTCTTTCTACCCTTAGACACAGGGTTTATACACAAAGCAAATAAATATTTCAATAATTATAAAGTGTGGCCTGGAGAGATGGCACGTTTGGCTTGCATGCAGTCACCAGCACTGAATATAGAAGTGAACCCTGGAGTGCAGATTTAGGATCAAGCCTTGATCACTGCTGGGTGTAGATCAAAAACTCAATTCTTAAATGGACAGTCATGAAGTTTTGTTGGTCCAGGGTCTTTGGGTTCAGCCCTAGCCTCATCAGCCACAAGAGCATCTTGCTCTGAGACTGGAGTCTATACTCCTTCAACAACCTTACCCACTTTCTTAAATGGGTTCACCTACAGGTAGAAACTTCTATGGCCTCTAGGGCTAACAGTGCTCCAGGATACCCCTCCCAGACTGGGGTCTTGACTCCCACGTCTGACTTTGAAGTCGAGGTTTCACTTTCTTGACATTCATTACTGGAGGAGACCCTTGCTACAAAAATAGCTTTCCATGAAATACAAGAGCAGTGGCTTGACTGTAAAAGCTGTCAATTTATCAGAAATGTATGTCAGTGTGTGGTTGCATAGTGTATAACTGATTCCACCGTATTTTCAAGGTGAAAATTGCTCATTTTGGTCATTTTCAAAACCCAACATTCTTTCATTATAATGTGGCAACTTCTCGGTTCTTTAAACTCCTTTTTTAAATTTTTTAAAATGAGGTTCTCATGAAGTGCCAGTTCCTGTTTTTCTGAGCTATGTGTTGCACCCAAGCTATTGGGAAGCTCACAGCCAACTCTTATTTGATTACTGGAGTACAGGGTGAAACAAAGGTCTCTAAGAAAATGTGACTTTTCCAGTCTCTTGGGAGCCTGTCATGAAGAGCTATGAGTATGATTTCTGGAGGAAGGGAAAGAAAGGTGATGATGTGATGCAGTTGAAAGTTCCAATCCCGAAGTTTCTCCAATGAGTTTAGTCAGTGCTCTGGGATCCATTCTGAACCTGAGAGAGGTGCAGACAGGCCCTCAGTCTGAGATAAGCCCTATGTCCTTTGGCTTTTCTTTTCCTTTTCATTTTTTTCCTTAAAATACAAAAAGATACCACTTCAGTAACAATAGTACAAACCACAGTGCCTAAAAAGAAAAAAGGAAAAGAGAGAAGAAAAATGTCTGCCATAGAGGCAGATGGGGTAAGGGGATTAGAGGATGAGAGAGAAACTAGAAATATTGGTGGTGGGAAATGTATATTGGTGAAGTGAAGGATGTTGGAACATTGTATGACTGAAACTCAAACATGAACAACGTTGTAACTATGTATATCATGGCGATTCAATTAAAAATTTATTTTAAAAATAACAAGGCTAGACTGGAGCAATAGTTTAGCATGTAAGGCACTTATTTTGCTTGTGGCTGGTCAGGATTTGATGCAGCATCTCATATGGTTCCCTGAGTCCCTCAAGAATTGATCCCTGAGTGAGTGCAAAGCCAAGAATAAATCCTGATCACCACTGTGACCCCAAAACCAAAAATAAAAGATAAGAAAAAATAGAAACCAAATTCTCTATTTGAAGCTTTGGATTGCTTAAGCTCAGGAGCAGTTTGTCCCAGCCAAAACATTGTATTCCACTAAATGAAGTCTCTTCTTCTTGGTGGACTGACATCTCTTGTGGGACTTACCTGCAAGGAGCTGTCCAAGGCCTTAAACCTGTTCAAAGTACTTCCCCAAGCTTCCTTTGGTACAGCCTATTAGTGTCCAAGGGCCAAGCTGCCACCATACATACCACATAGTGAGGATCAGTCTTCTTTGACAGCTCTTCAGGCTTATCTCAAGGGGTGGCAAAGCCCCCATGGACCAAAGGTACCAGGGTTGGTCTGTTTTGTTCTGTCTGTCCCCTGACTTTTGCTTTCTCTGTAGCAGACTAAGTCCCATGCAATCGTTCTGGATATATGTATTCTGGTTCAAGAACACCACTAAGACCAATGTTGACCACACTGGGTGACACTCCTCTCCTCGAACTAACTTGACCTCAAACCATTTCACCTAAAATAGTCATTGTAATTCCAAAGAGAGTGTCATGTTGAGCTGGCGGAGGGATAAGGTATCAAAACACAAAGAAGTGATCAGAAACCTCCTCAAAGAAGAAATACAAACAGCCAAAAGACACATGAAAAAAAATGTTCCACATCATTAATCATCATGGAGATGCAATCAAAATAACAGTGAGATATCATCTCACACCATAGAGACTGGCTCACATCACAGTAAACAACCAGTGCTGGCATGGATGGGGAGAAAGAGACTCTCATTCACAGCTGGTAGGGATGTAGATGGTTCCAATCTTTTTGAAAAAAAAAAAAAAACAATATAGACTTTCCTTCAAAAAACTAGGAATTGAGCTCCCATATGACTCAGCAATACCACTCCTAGGAAAAGCCCTCTGCATTCCTTAGTTCATTGCAGCACGATTCACAATAGCTTGATTCTTCAAGCAACCCAAGTGTCCAAGAGCAGATGAGTGGATAAAGAAACTGTAGTACATCTACACAATGGAATACTAGGCAGCTATAGAAAAAATAAAGACATGAAATGTGCTTATACATGGATAGATATGAAGAGTATTATGCTGAGCAAATGAGTGAGAGGGAGAGGAATAGACATAGAATGTTCATACTCATTTGTGGGATATAAGAAAAAAATAGCATAGTAATAATATAGAGAGACAATAGAGACAAGGGTCAGGAGGACTATTCGGTATGAAGTTTCCCACTAATAGTGGGGAATGCAGTTAGGCAGAGAAGTGTCCACTATGAAAATAATAGATGGAAATGATCACCCTGGACAAGTACTGGAGCTGAAAGGAGATAAAATGACATGCAGGATGCTCCTTCAGTAACAATATTGCAAACCACCGTGTCTAAAAGGGAGAAAAGAGAAAGAGAGGAAAAATACTTGTCACAGAGAAGAGGGTCAGAGGGAAAATGGGGACATTGGTGGCAGGGTATATACTCTGGTAAAGTATGTTGCACATTGGATGACTGAAACTCAATCATGAACAACTTTGTAACTGTGTATCTCATGGTGATTCAATTAAGGAGTTGATTAAAAATAAAAGACATAAAAATATGGATTTGGGTAGATACAATTTCACCCACAATATACGAGGAGGTCCTAAAGGATGACTCACAAGTATGAACTCCCACTCACTTCCTTTGTCATTTCCTCCGCCCATCCCTTCCTTAAGTATATTCCATCTAGACAACTGGCTGTTAGCATTTTTTCCCCACAGGCTCCATGTCTGCACTGAGGAAAGAATTCTAGAAAAGGCTGCCAAGGCATGGAATTGCTTACAGCTCTAATCCTGCTGCAGACCAAAATGTTCCTCCTCCAGAAAAGTCTCTAAGTCTGGCTTCTGAGGGAGCAGGCTAGACAGTAGGGCTTGACCACTGAGACTCAGCACAGCCAGCGGCCTCCAGGGCCCTGTTTTGCCTTTTGCCATCTCCTATTCCATGGAGGTAAAAATCCAGGGGCTCTAGGGCTCTAGGGCTGTGGTCTATGGAGAGCCTGGCTGTGGCAGCCAGCCCTAAGGGAGTTCCAATTTCCCTTCTGCTAAGTTACATGTGCTCAGGCTCTTCTCTGGAAAATGGAGATTTTTCACTAGAGTGATTAGGTGAGTCAAAGTGTGTGAGATCCCCAGAATGGTGCTTGGCCCAGCGTAGGTATTTGCAAATAATCAGCTGTGCTAACAATTTGGAGTAAATTCTGCCATTGAGATAGCATTGACTTTCACTGAGGTTGAGGGGTTGTTGAAAGGATCCTGAGGTGAGTTTTACAGAACTCTTGTCTTCATTTCTCCCCCTACATCTGGCAGCAAGGTGTTCCTAGGGGTCCAGGGATTTCACTATTTTTCTAGCCTCTGACCAGGTTTTAAAAACTCTGAAAACAGGGTCCTAGCAAGGCTTGAGAGCCTGAGCTTGATTATGGACCCCACATCCAGATCTTTTTAACTTGTAAAGATGAGGAGCCCTTACTCAGTGC
The DNA here is from genome assembly GCF_024139225.1 of Suncus etruscus. NCBI lineage: Eukaryota > Metazoa > Chordata > Mammalia > Eulipotyphla > Soricidae > Suncus > Suncus etruscus. The sequence goes on along the minus strand of NC_064859.1, from coordinate 62,896,096 downwards.
TTAGAACCATGAGCTAAGCATGTCCAAAACCCAAAAGTAGGTTCAGAGTGTAAAACAGGGGCCAGAGACAGTGTGCAGGAGGGTTGTAGAGCAATTGTCTTACATGTAGCTTGTCCGTGTTTGACCCCTGACAGCTCCCCTGAGTTGTTCCTGAGCCCTACCAACAGTGATCCCTAAGCAATGAGTCAGCACCACAGTGTGTGCTGCCATCCACCAAATAGTGAAAAACAATTATGATGAAAATAAAAGAGGAAAGAGTCTGCAACTCTTTCTTCTAGTAGCATAAAGGTATTGAAATAGGGAGTGCACACAGTCCAGGGAGCAAGTTACTAGGCTGATACGGGGGTGGGAGGTTCTTTCTCACATTTTGGGATAGTTGAATTTTTGAATCTTACTCAAAAATAGTTCTGTTGTAAATTTGAGGTCCTCATCACTGCATTAGAGGTGGATAGAGACCATCAATACTGGAAAGCCTCAGCCCAAGACTTCCCATGACTGCTTCAGGAATGTGCTCCCACAGCAAGTACTGGAATTCCCAAGGAATTTCCTGAATCCCTGAGGAGGTGTAAGAAGGGATGCACTAAATGAATGCTCTCTTCCTTTGGAAGCCAGTCCTCTGAATGGTGCTCAAATGCTTTCATTTGGATGGGATTTTTATAACATATGTAGTTCAGTGTGGAACACTTGTATGTGTGAGAACCTGGGTTAGATCTCCAGCTACACAAACACTCACACACACACACACACACACACACACACACACACACACACACATGGAAGTTAAACTTGAAATAAGTATAAAGCAACAGCTCACACATGGCTCAGTGAAATCACCCCAAAAATATTACTTCCTCCCTTCCAAAACTGAGTTGAATTGTTGCAAGAATAGCTGTTCATTAAGCCTCTGAGACAGGAATGAAAACCTCCTAGCTGAGAACCAAGAGGGCCTCTCCACCAGTAGCACAATGCTGTCCTGGCCATGATCTGGATTGGGCTTGTTACTGAAACATTCCTGTAAGGTGCCCCTCTCTGCCTCTAAGTCTTCCTTTTCAGAGAAGGTGGGAGGTTTGAAAAAAAAATCAGAGGATTCTAAGTTTGACACCAAAGGGAGAGTGGGGACAAGCAGAAACACTGCTTCTCTGCTTGAAAAGCTGAGGACCATGGATGGGGAGGGTATAGCAGCCATGCCTACTCTCAAGGAATCCTCACTTTTCTGTGTCTCCAAGAAGTCCTCAGCCAATGGAGAGAGAACTGAAGTCTGTGCAGGTCAGGGAAGCTGGAGCCTCAGCAACTTTATCTCACAGGAACCTTCCTTTGCAGTCACCTCTCATGCTGCTGGGGCAGTCTGCATTCATTCTGTATCTCACCTCTGCCCTCTGAAGAACTTCCTTCAGAGCAAGCATGTCTAGGGACTTGAAAAGGCCTGCAGCCCAGACTTAATCTCTGTCAGGCCAGACTCACACTGTGGTGGTACCATCTGAAGCCAATCAAATGCATCTAGCCCACCTGAGTCTAACCAAATGAGGCCACAGTCAGGAGGTGACCTGGGCCACCAAACTGTCAGAATATGGAACAAAAACTACTGACCGAATATGACTTAAAGCTTCCCCTGGGTTAGCCTTGTCAATGCTCTTTGTGCTTCAGAATGAGGGAAGCTAGAAGCAAGGATGAGTGGGGACTCAAAAAGGGAGAGAAGCATGACGACCATCACCAGAAGTCTGGCTGAGCCTCTCTGTGGCTGCTTCCTGAACCCTCTTTTGTCTGAGGGGCATGTCAGGGCACATCAGGTATTTAGCATGTGATACATTTCCTTGTTCTTTTCCCACATCTAGGAAAACAGTGCAACAAGTCAAGTGTCCCACTCCAAGGAGGATTCTTGGTACATTTGAAGAAACAACCTTGAAGTGGACTCCCAGGGGGTGGGGAGGGAGCTCACTCCAGGTCTGCACTGCTTTACTTTGCTCTGCTCTACTCTACTCTACTCTACTCTGCTCTGCTCCAGGACTCACTTCAGCTCAGGTCCAAAAAGTGCAAGATATGAATCTTGGAAGAAATGGGTCAAAGTTAGAAGATTAAACTGCTAACAATATACAATTCTGTTGTGGTTAAACATGGTTGAAACAGAAAAGTTAAGCACCTAAAATATGAAATGAAGAAGCTGTGGCTGCAAGTCCAGTGTGGAACCACGGACAGAAAAGAAGCCAGAAACCCCACCTGCGTGTCCAGGACATGGAACATCATCTCAATGGTGTGAAGAACATGGCAGGCCACAGGCTGTTTAGAGGACAGTTCAATCTCAAATAGCTGAATACACCATCCTTCACTCTAATCTTTCAGAAAGCATGAGAAGAAAGAGCTAAAACTTAAGTGGTGACATCCATGCATTTGGCAGAATTCTAGAGCAGCAGCTGAGGCTTATGTTATAACTCAGCAGTTTCTGGGAGAGGATAATTGCTCAGTGACACTGACATTAATACAGACTGCTAATGAATGTGTTGACTTATGATCATTATGACCAAGGCTCTGCCTGGCTTCAGGGCACAATAATCAAGTGCCACAAGGGTTTGACAATTTAGGGAAATGTCAACTGGTGCGCTATAGTGACAAGCTCAGCTGTCTCTTGAAGGGAGAGAATGGGATTTAAATATGGCCTCTTAAGGGACAGATACAGGGGGAATTCTGTGGTGGCTTCGAACCCAGGGTATCCTGAGGCTGTGTAGGATGTCTTTTTAATGATGATAACTGCAACTTGGGTCATCAAGTGCCTGTCCTATGTTTTTTTTCTGTGCCATGTGCAGATCAGAGGACTTCACACACATCCCTCCCCCAGCCACACAGACAGCAAGAGTTCATCAGGTTTACTGCAGCTGGCCTAGGCAACACAAATGTGCAAATCTACTCCGCACAAAACTGCACTTAAGTGACTCCTCATTAGAAGAGGCTATGGAAACCCGAGTGCCTTTGGCCTACTCCCTCTTCAGGCCCCATCAAAATTATATTTGTTCATTGCCTCCATAGATCTCAATACTGACTGAATAGGTGCAGGGACTGGTCCATGGCTCTCATTTCTCACAGATCTAGGAGGCTGCAGTGGCTAGGGCTTGGTGAAGGGAACAAAGGGCAGGGCTATGGGCTTCTTCAGGTGCCTGTATTTTAGATGCGCTGCACTCAGCCCTATCTCACCCATCTCCTCACTGCTTGTGGAGTTTTCATCAGTTTTGATGAAAACCTGATATAATGAACCTATTTATTACACTGAATGAAAATAATTTAATGCTTAGGGAGCCAAAGTCAAAAGGCATGTGGGAATATGTCGAGGATGTCTGAGGGAACAAGCCTGAGGGTCCATTATATTAGTCCCTAGAAAAGATTTACACAAGGATGCCTGCCCTTGGATAGGAAAACTCATGATAAATCACACAAGTTCAGACAGACTGGCTATGTATGAGCTCATTTCCGGGCTCCCCCCAAAACCCCAAAAATCTCAGCACAGCTGACAGAAATGTCCAGGTATTTGTCACTGAGCACCGCTGAAGGTGACCGTAGGCTTCAACTCACAGAGAGGAAGAGTCAGAGCTTGGGGCCATACAATGGCCCTGATGGCAGACTCAGCAGCCCTTACCCAGCCACACTGCTAAGTTCCTAGGATCTCCCCCCATGGGGACAAGTACCTCTTTGAGGTGCTCCAGTCCTTCAGAACCTTGGTGATTTTCTCTTTCTTTGGGTGCTACCTGGCTTGCCCAGCAATTAGATGAGTGGCTCTGAGCCTGTTCTTTCCAGAGGGGAACCAACTGCCATTGGGCATCTCCTGAGATAGGATTAATTGGAATGAAAGAGGTTCACATCTGGTTCTCAGTCTCCATACTGAGAACCATGCCAAAGAGGAAGGTTGCATCATCACAGATGTTTCTTTGGGACAGTGCTATTCTGGAGGGGGCTGAGGGAATATGATGTGAAAAATGGTACAGGGAAGCAAATGTGAGTTGAATAGATTATTGGAACAATCATTTTCCAATGGTGACATGAGCACTGTGGCCAATGAAACTTCACTAGCAATGCACTAGGAGTTCCAACCCCTCTTCCTTCCATGGAAGTTGCTCTGCAGACACCCACAGTACAGGGCTCAGCCCTTCCAGAATCAGCTTCATTCTCTACAATTGGACCCCTTCTTTGATTTCTCTCCGGCTGCATTGGCCACAAATAAGACAGAGTCTGGAGTTCCAAATACTCTTTAAATAAAGTCTTTAAGGTCAGAATAAAGGGCTTGAGACAGTATAAGCATTAAATTCCTTATGCATGCAGCTAACACTGGTTCAATGCCTGAGATCACACAATTACCTAACCCCTGCAGGAGTGACATCTGAGCACAGAGGCAGGTATAAGTCCTGACTACCACTGGATGGGGTCCCAAAACAAAACTAAATAAATAAATCAGGAGAAAAACCTGCAAACAATGTGAATGTGTAGATAGATGAATTTGAAGATTCATTCCCAGATAGTTGCTATGTTTTTGCTTTCATGAGGAAAGAGGGCAAGACAGCAAAAGTACCTTGAGTTATGGAGGTGAAAGAGCATCCCTGAGCCCATGGCCCTTAGGTCACATCATGCAAGGAACTCTTATGTCTCCGCAGACCTTGCTTTTCACTCACAGAATTTCAGCAATAGTATGCACATAATCCCCTCCAAGAGCCATCCAAGCCTCAGAATCACAAGTGGATCACCAGATAACTGGATGGTGGAATGGAACAGAGATTGTGAGGGTTTCCCTTCCTCTGGCTTTCCATCACATTGAATTACATGCACGAATGCCATGTCCTTGAAGTCAGACCTCCTCCTTCGGACTCTCTGCTCTTTGCTTGAAAACTGCTGGTCTGTGAAATGAATGTCAGTGTTTTTCTTACTATAGTCCTGCACAGCTACAGAGAAACAACTGTCTGCCAGGGAAGAAATGGCTCACGAGTCCAGACCTGTATTGGATTCCTGGTGATTCCACCTCTGTGTGGGAAAAACATTCAGTATGAACTCGGTTCTGCAAGGTGACCTCTGTAGGCAGGAAGTACTGAAGACACAGGGATTCCCCAGCTCTTCTCCCTGCTCAGGGCACTCACTGTGTCCTCATGTTCTTGGCCTTAGGTCTGTTTCACCAGAAAGATAGAAATAGGAATGGTATTTTTTTGCCTACTTGCTCACACTTCATAGGTCAAAGAACCTATTTTGGTTCCAAGTCAAGCTTCTTACCTTACACTTTTACTTTAAGCATCTCGTTTATGGGCTTCTATTCCAAACCCTGATCCCCCACCTCATTTCAGCCCCACACACTTCCCAAGTTCCTCATATGAGCAATGGGGATAAATGGCCAAGAATAGCATTTGCTCTGGTGTTTTGAGAACTAAGTAAGATTACTAGTAGGAAATATCTACAATAGTACCTGATACCAAGTAAACACTTAACAGATTTGCATTTGAATTCTCATTATTTTATTGGAAAAATTACATATTCTTGATGCATGCAGGAATGGAAATAAATTCTATTTAGATTGAATATAAAAATTCTGTTCCTTCAAATGCTCTCTTTCATGTTGAAGGCTTTTGAAGTCAGTCTCTTTTCCTGATGCTTTCAGAGAGATCAATGTATTTAGTCTACAAAGTAGTCTCTTTGTGGCTTCCCAAACCAGTTACAGAAGACCTGTGACTCATCCCCAGGTCCATTCAAGGGACTAATAACGTTAGAAAACAAGTCTAGTAGTTTTTGAAAAAAATAAAACCATATTATGGAGACCATTGACTCTTCTACATCCATTCTCCTCTTTCTTTTTTTATCAATAGCAATTTATTAGTAATAGTAATCAGCACCTCCCAATTTTTTCCCCAAGACTCCTTTCTCTCTCATTTGGTGTGCAGAGAAAGACTAGACTGAGGGTTAATCAAAAATTCTAGAAGCTCTTTTTTAAAAAGCCTGGCATCAAGACTTGTTGGACCCTTTGCATTCCTCACATGCTTACTTCCTTCGATGTGGAATGCAGGGTCTGGAGCTCTAGCAATCTTTTTGAAGCTAGACAACATTGTGAAAGAAGAAACACTAAGAATGGAAAGCAGAGAGGTAGAGAAAACGATTTCTGCCAATCCTCACCCTGATAAATTGTTTCCTATCTTTTTCTGTCTTTTTGCTGGAGGGAGCAATGCTAGTTTGTAAAGTTGTCCTTTACTTACCAATGAATAGAATCCCTTGCATGTCACTCTACTGATGATTTCACCACTGACAATAGCAAAACAAATTCATTTCTTCTATCATGACACGTTTCAAGTTTTAACTATGAGGCATAAAGAGGCATGGTGGAGGAAAAGGTAATATTCCCATGGCAGATGTTCTCCTTGCAAACTGAAGGGAAACAGGAAGCCTAAAAGCTCTAAGATTTGCTGTCACCATTAGCTTTTATGATTGTACAGGATGCAATAAAACCATTTTGTTTTTAATCAGAGAAATCCCCTGGCACAAACCAAGTCTCCCACCCACTCCTCCTTCCTGCAGCCCCACTTTCATCAGATCTGTTGTCTTGGTGGTTTCTCCTCTACTGACTCAGACCATAGAGGAACTGTCTTATCCTTAGCCATGTGGGCAGATGCTCCTGGGGTCCTGCCCAGGGAACACTGTAGGAAAAAAAACTCCCCTTCAATTGGCACAGTAGTAACTAAAAGAGCAGAGTCAGCACTGGGCATTCTGAGTCTTGTCTCGAAAGACTCTTGTCTTCTCTCTTGCTGCTTCTCTCTGGCCATGCAACCCCAGAAGGGAGACAGTTAAAGCAAAGAGACACAGTTGAAGCTTGACTGGGGTCTTGAACAAACCTTAGGATTAGCCAGAAAGTGCTGGGTTGTAAGTTTTCAATATGTCTTACTTCATATTTTCAACATGAGTCAGCACAGTGTACTGCAAGGATTTTGAAATGAGCAGCATCTAGAAGTTGAGCAGGGCTGGCTGTAGACAGGAAGCACAAAGTCCAAAGGTTTCCACCTTGGAGTTGTGGCTTTTCTTACTCTGACCTCAGTCAGTTGCTCTCAGTAGACCTCCTGGTCTACTCCTCATGCTGGAGTTGAAACTTCCTTGTTTGACAGAAACACCTGCCCTGGAATTCTGCTGTCTGCTGAGTGAAGTGGCCAATCAACCTTCATAACTTCCAGGGTGGGTATGTTTGTGTGTTGTGGGCCAAGGGATGAGAGTACTGAAGAGAAAGCTGCTATCATGTGATTGGGGTCTGAATAAAATGAAAGCTACTCTGTTACCACTATTTTCACTACCATGATGTTGATGATAATGGGGACTACAAAATCTAGAACCTCATTTTCCTGAAGAGAAATATGAAAAATCTAAGAAGTATTATCTGTTCAGGACATGGCCTGAGAATGCACAAACTGCTTTGTAAGTGCTGCTGCAGAAACCATCCTGGGTCACGTGCATTAGTGATTATTATTGTTGAGTGTCCTGGGCAGAAGTGCCACAGAGAGTTGGAGAAGTGCCAAAGTTTATGTTTGTCTGAATCAGGGGCTATGTTCATATTAGATGCTATATTTCCTTCCAGTCATGAAATAGTCATCATTCATATTGAACTCCCCAAAAGCTAGTACTTATGTCTTCATTTCTCCACAAGGAGGGTAGGACATGGAGCCACTGAGTCCCGAACATACTAGGTTGAACCACACTAAATGGTGGGGCTATGGTAGGTAATGTCAGGTCAGGAGGCAATGAGAGACCAAGGGACACTAGGAAAAGGCCTTTAAATGTCATACCACTGTCAGTATTTCCATTTATAGGTAAGCATCCTTGTCTTTATTTCTGGATCATGCCTAAATGTGCAAAGAGCTTACTTCTGGCTCTGTTCTCAGGAATTATTCCTGGTGGTACTTGGGGGACCACAACAGGATTGAATCAAAATTGGCTACATGCATAGCCAGAGACTTCCCCCCTCTCCAGCCCCATCCTTTTTAATTACTGTTATTGAGGCTGGGGTGCAGCTCTGTGGAAAAGCACATACCTTACATGGATAAAACCCTGAGTTTGAGCTCCATAAATATGGGGTTAGCATCCTATAAAGAAATAAATGTTGGTTTCTATCATAAAATGTTCCTCTCTTGACCATAGGCAAACTAGGACAAAGCAACAAACAGTATGAGCAAATCCTCTGTTTACAGACTCAGTGAAAGGCCTTGATTCTGGACCATATTTCAAGGGACCTTGATATTAAAAGTGATGCTGTCATGCCTGATAGGCTCATTTCTCATGACTAATAGAGCTGAGACTTGGGCAACATCCACCTGCAGCAAATCCACATGCAATAGGTGGAAGTTCACCAGCTCCGAACTGACATTCAGACACACTCAGGATGATCAAGCCTCACCTGGATATGCTGGTATGTCCTGCACAGTGTCGTGGCACACACAGTGGAGTGGGACACAATAGAAAAAGTGTGTGCCTGCATAGAGACAAAGATCTGAAACTTTGTCCCTCACAGCAAATAGCCTTTCTCTGAGTTCTAAGGCTGGATCCCACCAAGAGAGTCTGGCTGCTGAAGGTTCCACTTGGATACTCATTCAGGAATGACTCTCAGCTACAAAACAGCCACTGCCCCCTTGGAAATTATTTAGGAATGTCAGGGAGCTGGTACAGAGGCCAGGTAGGGGAAAGCAGCTGATGGGGCAGGCGTGGAGGAGGTGGCTTCTTTATACAGAACCTGTTGTGAGCCCTGTCAGTGGAAGTCTTCCTATAAGCTTGCCCAGGCAACTGAGGAACTCTGAACTCCAATAGCAAACTTTGAGTCTTCCTGCTGGCTTCTAGGCACTCTCAGAGCCCTGAGTTATTAGATCAACCCATCCAAGACTAACACCAGAACCTGCTGGGCACAAGGCAATTAGTCCAATGGACCATATTGAGTTCTTCTTGAGCAGTGAGCCCAACTTGTTCTCCCTAACTTGCTTGATCTGACTCTCCTTGATAGTCAAGTTTGCAATATATAACTGATGGAGTATCATAAATTCAATTTAAAATTTTAATTTAAAAAGTTAAAAAAAAAAGCAAATCAGAGAAATAAAGAACTGAAAATGAAAACAAAAATAAAAGTCAAGTTTGGGTCTTGAGTGATATAGTACAGAGCACTTGCCTTGCATGCAGCTAATGTAGGTTCAATTATGACATCCCATATGGTCCCTAAACACCATTAAACTAATTCCTGAGTGCAGAGTCAGAGATAACTCTGGATCATCACCAGATGTGATACAAAAACCAAAAAGAGTCAGATTTGGGGAAAGTTTTTCATTTTGGGAACCTGTTTTCTGATTTTTGTTGTTTTTGTTTTTGGATCACACCTAGTAGTTCTCTGGGCTTACTCTTTACTTTTTACTCAGGGATCACTCACATGGGATGTCGAGGATCGAATCTTGTTTGGCCACATTTAAGACAAGCACCCTACCTGCTTGACCTTCTCTCCCACCCTAGTGTTCTCTGATTTTTCAGCCCATAACCTTACTTACTGCCTCTGCTGCTGTATGGCCCTTAGAAGTGCAGTTTTGAAGCTGGGCTGGGAGCACACTGGGAGAGGTGTGCAAACCCTCTCCCTCCAGAGAGAACCTACAAATCATCCACTAAAGATAGTAGTCTTGGTATTGGGCCCGTATCTGCAGGACACACAGAGCAGCTGAAACTAGTATTGGGGGTGGGGTGTAGAAATTACCAGAACAGAAGAGGCCTCCCAAGTGGATTTAATCAAGTGCAAACAGCCAAATGCTCCTAGGGAAGCCATTTGGCCACCACGCTGGCTGAGCTGGAGGGGGGACAGCGGGCGCTGAGCTGTTCCAATTTTAGAAGCTGGGCGCTGACTCATTATCAAGCCAGCAAGCCCACGCACTCAAATGACTGTACTGAAAAAGCTCCCTGTCATGCCCTGCTTACTGCTGAGAAGTTTTCTAAGCAAATTTGAAAAGTGTTTATCATAAGGTATTTATGCTATTTTAACCATTTCATTTACAGTAACTAGAATGACATTACCGAAAAAAAAAAAGAAAAGAAAACCAAGTTTTCTGAATTTTACTTGACAATACAGTTAAGCTTTATCTGAAGACATACAGTCTGAGAAACACATATCAAGGTCTGATCAAACCTCAGCCATTCGTGCCCCATATGCCCACCCACTACCTTTAACCCCAAGCCTATTTTCAGGTTTTATTACTGTTTGTAATTTTCATTGTTAAGGAGAAGAAAAAAATTCCCTAAATCCTTCAAACATCCTTGAAGAAGAAAAGCAAAGTTCTGCCACTTTATTGTGCACCTTTCTCACATCCACCAAGAGGCCAAAAACTGCTTCTATGAATTTTCCTTTACCTCTGAGAAATGGAACCTCCACCGCCCCTGGCTTAGCACAAATTCATCCACTTCCAGCTCTGGAATCCACTTTGGTGCCACAGAGGGGCTCCCACAGATAAGCGAGAAAGTTCAGCATCACTTTCCAGAGCATTACTCTCCAGAGACAATACACAATATCACAAACCTCTACCAACTCATAAGGCAACTAAGAAAGTTCTCCAGACAGTTGGCTGAAGGGCAGGAACAACGGGGGTAGCAGGGGCAGCATAGAGGGAAGTCTTTTTCAGAAATTAAGACTTTTCCTCAGTACTCCTGTGTTCCCTCCCATACACAACAGCTTGAATACAGCTAGGGCTGAGGTAAACTGCAGGGAGGGCTAAGGCAAGGACAGAATGGCAGACACTCACCAGGGAGAAGCTGAAGGCCCCACCTTCCCGGGAGAACTGAGCTGTGAAGAGGCTGAGGCTGAATCCGAATCTGCAGACCTGAGAGATGATGAGTCTGAAACTTGACAGCAACCACCCGACCATCATTTCTTTTCATCCATTCCCACACAATGTCCATACGATTGAGACCCCCCAAAAATCAGAAGCAAAAGCAAAAAAATAAGGCACACACCTCAGTCTTCATTCTCATTGGAACAAGATGACTCATGCTGACTCACAACCACCACTTCCTCTCCCGACATTCTCTTCATACTTGTGAGCTAGACTGGTCCTGTTCCCAGGGTCTCTGCAGTCCTTCCTGGAAGAACAGCCTTCTGCACACTGCCAACAAGACCCAAACTCTGACCTCACAGGAATTGTCTCCACATAGTGGGAATGTTTTCCTGAGGAGATGCAAGAACAACTGAAAAGCAAAATGCAGGTAACCTGCTGCATTTGAACTTTGAATATGCACCAAAATTTTTTTGTCGGGGGTCAGCAATGCCTGTGTTTGAAGCTCTTGCTCTTTTCAAATCCTTTTGGAAGAGAGGAGGTGAAGAGCATGTATTCTATAAGGAGCTAGCGGGTTCTTTGCCCTGGTAAAGTAATGTCTGTCTTTCTGCATGCTTTCTTCTGCTACATATCCCTGATGCAATAAATCACAGGATCAAATAAATATGTTCCCAGGCTGGAGAAACACGACAATGGGTAAGGTACTTGCTTTGCACATAGCTGACTAAGATTCGATTCTTGGCACCACATATGGTCTGCCAAGCACTGCCGGGAGTGATCTCTAAGCTCAGAGCCAGAGAAAGCCCTGAGCACACTAGGTAAGACTACCCACCCACACCCCCAAATCATATTCTCCTAAGATCTATTTATTAGCAAGTGTGTGCCTTGTGTTTAAGATAAAGCAACATATGGAGTGTTTTCTCTGTCCACCACACTAAGGTATAAAATGTAGATATCACAATGAGTTAAATATTGTTGATAAATGCTGGCATGCAGCACTATTATTAGTTTCGGGGGAATGAACTAGGGTAGAGCAGTCTTCCCTAAATGTCACATTTTTAGTAGGAGAGGTCCTGAAAGATTGCAGGAGCTATGAGTGTGGTGAAGACTACTATAGACCACACAGACCTCCTAGAGGCTGCACAAGGCAATGGGGCAGCTCCAGTGTCTCTTTTCCCATGTTGTACATGGACTGTGGAATTTGTACTCTGACGCCCCCTCCACCCACCCTCACACTTCCCACTTCCCCAGAAAAGGAGAAAGAGCAAATAAGGAATTATATTGGGAGGAGGGCTGAAGAACTGACCAGTAGGGGATCAGTGCTGATGATCTCATCTGTGGAACCACACTCATGGTGCAGAAATGACATTTGCTTAAGATTCTGTTTGGACCTTGGTCTCTTCACTGGAAAGTTGGAGCCCTTTTCAGCCAATACCAAGTGCTTTGAGTTCCTCGTGAAAGTTGTCAGTCCCTTAGTCAAATATTCTTATTTGGCATTTCTCAAAAAATTCTCCCCCGCATATGTACTCCTGAGTGGGAAGTCTGTCAGTTCAGGGGAGATTTAGGAATATCTTGGCAGGACAATCCATGTACTGCATTTGCTTCAGGTGGAGGGGGAGGGCAACAGCATTGTGAGGAGGTCACTCTCAATGACATCCAGAGGTGGGTGTGAGGTTGTAGACTGTAAAAAGTCTCTAGGCCCATTGAAGATGGAGATGACTCTTGTCCTATGTGAGGGAAGTTCACCTTTATGAAAGTAGGTTTGAAGTCAACTCATTAAATCCCTGGGGGAACTGAAAAGTGTGATTTAAACAACCACGCAGAAAGGAGACCTGAAAGGATAAGGATTTCCCAGTCAGTCTCCTAAATGCACAACAGCCCTGTGAGGAAGTTAATTGCAGCACCCATTATTTTTAGCTGAGCAACAGAGGTCAGAGGGATGACCCACGGTTACAGAGTCAAATACAAACTCTGACACAGTCCATTGGTGTCAGAACCCATCTTCCAAACTGCCAGGCCAAGTGGAGATGTTCATTAATTCCTTATAGCATTTTTTTAATATTTGAATTCACATCTCCTCAACTTGTGATGTTGTTGCCCACCTTCTGAAGATGTGTATCAGCGGTTTTGTTTTCATCAGAAAAGCAAATTCAAATCCTGACTCTGAAATGACTGTTACAAATATCAATACAGTCTTCACTGGTAGAAATACTAGAAGGAACAAAAAAGAAAACCAACAACTACGAAAAACAAGCAAAAAAAAAAAAAAAAGACAAAAGCACAAGAAAAACAACACAAAAGGGGAAAAATAGATGGTACCAGGACTAGACAGTCATAACAACATTTAGTGGAAATAAAAAATAACAGACTTAAACACCAAACTCAAAGTTAATGATAACAGAATCGATATTCAATCTACAACAAGCTGTACAAGTGGGGACCAGTTACACTAGAATTCTGGGGGGTAAAGGAGGGAGAAGTGGGATGCATGCTGGAAAAAGTTATGGAGAGAGGACAAAACTGGTGGTGGGAATTCCTCTTATTCATTATCACTTTTAGGTTAAATATTATTGTGAAAGATTTGTAACTCACTTTGGCCACATAAAAATTAAAAAAAAAGTTGTTCTATCGGCAGCATTGATTTTGTGAAGAGCATTAGAGAAAAATTTTTCAACTTTTGTTATTTTTGTTTAATAATAGAAATAAAAAGCAATGGTAAACAATTAAAAAAAAGAAATACTAAAAGGACTGTTGGTAGTTTTCAAAGAATAGCAAGAAACCACATGTGCCATAAATGCCTCCAGGCAATGCTCCTCCAACATTGAACACAAGAGACCAGGACCATCTTTTTTTATCTATTATCTTAGGTATAATATTGAAAACCATAGAACATTACCACAGAAATTATCTTATTATATATCTCATATAGAATAACTGAATGAGGGAATGTAATGTAGAAAGGGGGAATGCGTAGGTTACACTGATCCTAGAGTATAAAGTAAAGGGACAGAGCAGAAAAGAAATTGAAGAGGAAAATAAGAAGATAAAAAAAAAGAAAGTAACAAAGGAACAAGGATAAAAGACCTCCCTATTCTCTGAGAGAAGGCCACCAGCCTGAAGACTCTGGGACAGAACTGGGAATGCAGAAGTGTCTTAGTACCCCTGGGTCATCAGACAGAATTGAAGTAATCGTAGCCTATAAGAACTCCAAAATTCTCATCCTACATAATCTCAGTCAGAAAATTAAGTTCTTCTTCAAGGTAAATTATATAGTTAAGAAATGTTATATGTTAGAAGGTCAAACCTTCAATATTAACAAAGCAACCACAATGGCAACAACACACACAGATCTTTGAGATCAATCCAAGGTTTGTACATTGACAATCCATCTCTTCTTCACTATTCTTCCAGGTGTTCATTCACCAATGAAAGGCATGTGTAAACTATAACAAATTAAGTTTTGTACAGGTTTTTTCAAGTCTAAAGCTTTCTATAATTGATACTAGCAGAATTTTCTGTGTTGGAAATGTTGATTTATCTCTATAAGAATCTTGCCAATTTGTCTTCCAAAGGGGCCAGGTCAGACATTTTGTCTCCTGATGAACATCTCAGATACCTGTTCTTATTTCTAGCCATCACTGATATTGCCAGTATTTCATTTTGCTGTAATCATGAGAAAGTAGACACAAATTACTGGTCAGAATGGAATTGAGAATATGCGCCCATTGCACCTTTCCAAGAAAGAAAAGTTCAGGCTAGGGTGTTGAGAAGTGATTTGCCCTCCTAGAGTAATATTGACCAGTATTTTCCTGGAAATATCAGCTGAAAAGCCACAAGCTCAGTGTTCTGATTCATACAGTGGAGAAAGATGACTATGAGAGGTGGGTGCAGCCCTGAATCATAATACTTAAGGTCAGTACTATGACCCCTCAACTTTTTACCCACCCCCAAAGCACATTTTAGAATTAAGTTAATATGTATGGCTGTTATCATACTTTACCATACAATTATCAAAAAATTAATGACATGTTTTTAATTTTAAAAATGGGTGTGACCCACTATGTTATGTTTTATTTTTAAATTATGCTTGTACTACTGGAAAAACAAATACCAGGATGCTCTCATTCATTATGATTATATGGTGAAAAGTAGTAAGTGGTCTCTTATGAAATCAGGGAAATGGAAACACTTGCTCTGTAAGCTTAAATATTTTTTCTACCTAAATGTATTTGTAACTACAAGTCACATTTTTGGACCTAATTTTTGTTTTCATATGGTATTATCATATCAAGTTTTTGCTTCAATACTAGTCTGGAGTTCTTCTGAGATGAAACTGTGAAGTCTAGAGTGGAGTCTACTGAAAAGGAGAAAAGTTCTAATTGGAAAACATGACTCAGGCAGACCTGTCCTTCTTCAGATGCATTTTCTCCAGCTTCCATCTGAGGAAGAAGCCAGAGCCTCAAAACATAGACAAGTCATGTGCTTAGGGATGAGGATGGTTTTTAAGGCTAAAAGAAGCCCCCATTGTTTGAGTCTTTGAGAGATGGAGGAGGTATAGAGACAATGGCTATGGTAATTGAAATTATGTGCATTCTGTAGCTTTGTAGGCTACAGAATCTCAATTAAAAATATTTTTTAAAAAGGAAGGCTTCCAGCCAACAAAGAGGTAAGAAAATGGGGATTCTTATATTCATTAGTCACAAAGAACCAGACTCAAATGAACTGCATGTGCTCATTTTATTTTATTTTACTTTCTGTTTTTTGAGTCACACCCAATGGTGCTCATGTGTTATTCCTGGCTCTGCACTCAGAAATTTCTCCTGGCAGCTCAGGGATGGATGCCAGGGATCAAACTCGGGCTAGTTGCAATCAACTGGGCAAAACACCCTACTTGCTGTGCTATCATTCTGGTCTTCCATATGTTTATTTCTAAATAAAAAAGTAAATGTTCCTCCCTAGACATTAGTCAAGAGCCCAGGTCTAGGAAACCTGCAGAGAGAACTCAGGAACTTCCAAATATCTGACCAGCAGAGTGTATAGCAATTCATGGAACCTATGATACACCACTTTGTTATTATAAGCTTTAGAGAATCAAACGTTTAGTTCACAGGCAAAATGGAGAGAATAATAGTTCTAACATCACAAGCTTTTATGGAATTCAAAGTTAATCAAAGCAAAATGCCTAGTACAATAAGTACTATTTCTGAGCTTTGTCTATTATTTGTACATGCCATTGCCTTGGTAAAAGGCCAACTCTGTGTGGTTGATTACGTGAAAGTTTTCCCCCATCCAGTATTCTATTTGAGTCACAGGATATAGTCAAAAGTCTAAAATTTTAAAGGAGATGAATCACATCCTACATATATATGTATATATTGTCTTTTTTTAAACTCAGTATCTCCTGAGTGAGCTGTCTGGTTATATAATATTGTAAACAAAGCAGGCTTTTATAAAAAAAAAGGAGAGCAGACTAAAATATATATAATAAATGAGGTTTAAATCTCAACCAGCCAACAAACATTGAATGCACACTTACAGATGTAGGTTCTGAGAGATACAAAAGGAAAAATATTTTCAAGAGACTTACATTATTCTGAGATGGGAAGAATAGAACTGAGCAAGAAAATGTTAGTGGTATAAGCGCTGCAAAAAGTTAGCATTGGATAAAAAGTTGATACTTGAGATGGGTGAGTTGTGTAGGAAGGCCATTCTGGATAGATGCCCACTTATACTTTGATGTGAGTAATGGCTAGGAGCAGCTAGCGCATTACAGGACAAGGGATCAATTAAGGCCAAGACCCCCAAGGCATAAGGAGACTGGGAGTCTGGGGGCTGAAAGAAAGTCCACATGGATGATGCTTAGTAAGCAAAAAGGAGAGATAACAGAGTGGGTCAGATGAGGGTGGCAAGGAAAGAGCTCTATTTTTATACCAAGTGCAATGAGGAGGCAAGGGAGAAACTTTAAATAGAAAGATTTTTAATAGTCTGATTTGAATTTTCCAAGGATCACTCTCAGCATAGAGCCACTTACAGACAAGAAATCCCAAATCATCCTATGAGGGGTCAGATGATTGTAGTGGAGAAAATGAGAACCTGTTAAAGTAAGTTTGGGATGTGAATTTGGTAAAGGTATTGAGTTGGGGGACATTGCTGATGACAAATTAATCAAGCATAGCCCTTAAGTTTTTATTTGAGCAACTGAGTTACTGATATAGGAAGCAAGGAGTGAGCTTGTTTTTGTTTTTGACTCTCTTAATTCGAATATCAGATACATAGACCTAGAATTGTGGGAAAGGTCAACACTTAGAGGCTGATTAGAGAAGCAACATCTCTTTGATTTGGAATAAAAGAACTAACCACTATGGAGGAAATAATGTATAGAGAGGAACTTTGCAATTCTTAGCAAGTAAGATGTGAAGAATCAATAAAAATAGAGCTCTTGTGGAGAAGGGATTTCAGTGGAGTTAAGAATAAAGTTCATCGGCTGCTGGTAAATTATAAATTACCTGTTCAGCAACATTTTCCATCCTGGCACGTCCAGTAACAATATTAAAGATTGGAGCCGGAGCAGTGGCGCAGGGCATTAAGGCATCTGCCTTGCAAACACTAGCATAGGACGGACCACGCTTTGATCCCCCAGGCAATCCCCATATGGCACCCCAAACCCAGAGGTGATATTCTGAGCGTATAGCCAGGAGTAACCCTGGGTGTCACGGGTGTGGCCCCAAAACCAACCAACCAAACAAACAAACAAACAAAGAAAACAATATTAAAAGATGATTGTATCAGCTGTCTTTCTTTTGGTGAAGACAGATTACACTTTTAAAATGTTAATAAAAAAAACCCAAACAACTTATTAGTAGGAGCTAAGACAATTAGAATGCCTTTCTTGGCTAACTAGAAAAACTTATGAACAATTTCTTTTCATTATAAATGATGGCAGATGATGGTTCTTATCATTTTGTATGATTTGGGCATGACAATTGGCAAAGCAAACCAAACTAAACCTTTAATGTTTAATTCATTGGTCTGATAACTACTGCCATTAACAGCATCTTTAAGATGAGTGATTTCTTTTTTTAACTGAAGAAATAGTTTCTTGTCAATTTATTTCACTGGATATATCTACCTGGAGCCATCTAGAAAGTTATAATTAAAATCTTTGCATTAAAAAACAATAAACAGGGGCTGGAGCAATAACACAGCAGGAGGGAATTTGCCTTGCAGGTGGCTGACCCAGGATGGACCTGGGTTCAATCCCCAGCGTACCATATGGCCTCCCCAAGCCAGGAGCGATTTCTGAGCGCATAGCCAGGAGTAACCTGAGCGTCACCGGGTATGGCCCAAAACAGAAACAAAAACAAACAAAAACAAAAAACAATCAACATACTTACTATTCCCATGAGCCATTTATTAAATATAATCAAAAGTGACTGTACACCCCTGAACCATGGATACCATCTACGGAAACAACCACGGTTGTCTATAACATCACCAGGAAGCAAACCTCTACCAGGGAAGACTCTTCCGCTGCCCTGGCACGGACCTCCTCCAAAGAGGATCCTTTTAACACTCAGAGGATTTAGCAACAGCAGCAACCTGCTTTCGGAACAGGGCTCTCCGCATTGCCCTCTAATGGTGAGGTGAAACCATAGGACCCTCCACATCATCCTGACTTCGCATATGCACAGAAACCAGGATCTCTAATACAGAAACTTTACACCAATAACAGCGACTGTGCGAAAATTTTTTACTGGGACCACAGAGAATGAATGACTCAGGGATTGAACAACCTAGTATGCCTGGAGCCCAGATTCAGTCTGATGCCAGAATACTTCAGGGGTAAGGTCTCCCTGTGTTTAGGCCAAGGCTTTTCCTTTCTATTTCTCCCATATTTTGCTGAACCTAGGCAAACAACAACCAATTGTCGCTCTCACAACCTTTTTACTGTATTTCTTTAACTCTTATCCTTAAAAAAAAAAAAGAGCTTACTAAACCTTCTGCTATTGCTTTAATGAGTTCATTGATAATACAATAATTCTCACAAATATACTTGCTACGGAACTTTTTCTTCTTTCCTTTCTCTTTCGTTATTTAGTTTTTCTTTTTCTTTTCTTTTTTTTAATAACTTTGCTTTTTGTCATCTTGAAACAAATGTATTATCATCAGTTATGTCAACTATGTATGCATTTTCTTTAAATAAAATTTTAAAAACCGGGAATGTAATAAAATGCATTTAACCTACAGTTGTTCCAATGGAAACTTGAGTCAAGTTTAACTTTTAATGGGTATTATGTAATAGTGCCCATGACAGCACAATGGACCTAGCTGTGCTTACTCTTAGCTCACAAGCTCTCGTCTTCTCTCTTCTCTGAAATGTTTCTTTCCCTTTGAGGATAAGATAAAGGCATGAATCCGAACAGGCCAACCTCCAGCTTTCACATCTGCACAACTTCTCAGGACTTGAGCAGGCTTCAAGGGTTGGTTTCTAAGACAGACTCATGTGGATCCCAGACCCCAATAAAGTGGCCTGGAGAAGATGATTTTTCTGAATCTTTCCTCCATCATGTGTAAATTGAGTATAGCTATGGTTCTGGGAGAATGTCTGTTCTAGCATTTTGGTTAAATAATGACATAGGTTATGTTCATTAGTGAACTTGGAACCTTAGAGAACACCCAGAAAACAGCAGGTTTTTCTAAAAAATATGATGTTCTTTGTCTAACTATGCCCTTTCTGATCTTAATGGTCCCACCATCCTGAAGGATGCCTCACACTAAAATATCTATCACATGTGTAGTATCCCAATGGAAAACTCAGCTAGCTGCATTTTGCTGAGGGATAAAACCAAGAGTATTAAAGTTCATATTTTATCCTTTGTCCCATATATAAGCTGTCTGACATAGGTAACACAGAGTGATATGGCATCTCGAAGTATTTCAGAAAGATTGCTGATCTACCATCCTGGAGTATTACTTTCAACTTCAATGTGACCTTTTAGACCAAAATGGCTGCCCAAACATCAATTGGTAAATCTATGTCCTCTCTTTTTTGCAAGAGGAAGATGTGAGGCAAGACAGGAATGCATGTGATACCACCTCCTAGCCATATCATTTTAAAGTTTTCCTAACTAAAAGTTGTACATAAAGAAACTAAGTCACCTGACCTTGCTTAACTATAAGCTTGTCTTTAAAATGTAGTCTTTTTTTTATATTTGGGCTACATCCAGTGACACACAGAGGTTACTCTGGCTCTGCACTTGGGAATCACTACTGGCGGGTACAGGGGACCATATGAGATGCCGGGGATTGAACCCAGGCTGGCTGCATGCAAGGCAAACTCCCTACCTGCTATACTATTGCTTTGGCTCCTAAAATGTAGTCTTTTAAAAGGAATTAGATAAGTCTCAGTGGAAGTAGATCCTGGGATATCATAAGCAAAATTAGAAATTGAGGAAGCTGATAGGGTGAGGGGGCAGGGAGAGATCTTGGGACAATGGTAGAAGGATCTTAAAACACTAGTGGAGAAGTTAGTGTAGCAAGACCACAACTGAACATCATGACTTCAATTATCAACTGCACCTTAATAAAAGCAAGAAAATGTTTTAAAAATATTCATCACAACATTAAATGGATTTGAAATGGATAGTGTTTTTCTCAAACAGTTTTTAAAAATGTAATCTTTTTGACAGAACTCATGACCTTCAAAAACATTATTGTATTTTTAAACTTAGGAATAATAGGATGATTCAGAAACTTAAAGCTTTGAAAGGTTAAAAATATCAACTTCCTACACATCCTAAATAGTAAGAAGATAAGATTAGATGGTATTTGAGTAACCAAGGCAAATTTACTCAGAAAGAGATGACAGGAAAGACATGATGTTCTTCATGTTGTGTTACTTCTGGACTGAGATCCAAGATAACCAAGATAACTCAAGATAACTAATATTTAATTAAAAAAAGAATAAGTTAATGGGAGGCAAATGAAGGAAATTAAGTAACCCATAGACTGATGTCTTGGCAAGAAAACTTGATATAAGTGAGTACAATCTTTTTTTTTTGGGGGGGGGGGGCCACACCCGGTAATGCTCAGGGGTTACTCCTGGCTATGTGCTCAGAAGTTGCTCCTGGCTTGGGGGACCATATGGGACACCGGGGGATCGAACCGCGGTCCGTCCAAGGCTAGCGCAGGCAAGGCAGGCACCTTACCTTTAGCGCCACCGCTCGGCCCCCAAGTGAGTACAATCTTAATGAAATGACTAGAAGCAACCCAATTAGAAGTTGATTGTGCTTTTTGTTTGTTTGTTTGTTTTTTGGGACCACACCCATTTGATGCTCAGGGGTTACTCCTGGCTAAGCGCTCAGAAATTGCTCCTGGCTTGAGAGGACCATATGAAACAGGGAGGGGGGATCGAACCACGGTCCTTTCTTGGCTAGCGCTTGCAAGGCAGACACCTTACCTCTAGCGCCACCTCGCCAACCCCAGAAATTGATTGTGTTTTTAAGGAGTCTGAGCTTGTCAAAGAAACTGTGAGCTGAAAAAACATTTACTGTACACAGTGAAATAAAAATGTAGATGATAGATACTACACTCTGGCTGAGTCTGAAAAAAGTAAGCCAAGTGAAAGAAACCAGACCTGGAAAATCACATTCTGTTTGATGCCATTAATGAGAATTATCCAGAACAGGCCATTCCATGAAGACAGATAGAAGTGTGGTAGTTGTTTGGATTTGGGGGTGGTGGGAATAGGAATAAGTGCTAAATGGACATGGTATTTCTCTGGGCATTATGAAAATATTTTGGAACAAGATAGTAGTGGATTGTGTAGAATGTGGTGTTGATACTAAATACAACTGAAGAGGTAGTCCTGGTTCTCTAGCCAGAGCACGTAATCTAACTCTGACTGCCCCACCTAGATATTACCATCTCTAATTACACTCACTAACATGTGCACAGTAATATCCAACCATTCGTTTCTCAAACTTATCCTTGCTATTAATCAACTTCTGATTGTACTTTCATATTATGTAAATTTCACCCCAAACAGAAAAAAAGAAACATCATTTTCTATTTAGCTCTGGAGGTTTCTCATCCCAACCCCAGCCTTTTGGCAACAGAAAATGGAATGGGAAAAGTCCCCTCTCAGGGCATTTTCCTAACCCATAGTGTATTCAACCAAACAATTGTGGGGAGAGAAGGGCTTCCCCAACTTTAGGAGCTGTGTCAAGGCAAGAACCCATGAAGAACAGGATACCTCATGTAGGAGGGGATCACTATATCTTCCCAGAACACTTTAGACTTGCTGGTGAAAGAGCTTTAATCCTGTTTTCATTCCCTGATGGTAGTACCATTGTCTTGATCTTGTGGCAGGGTATAAAGCAATTTGAAACAATTCCCATTTCTAGTTCTGGGCTTCCATATGAAGAAAGAGTGAAGTGGCCACTGTCAATAGGATTGTCCTATATCACGTGGAGGACTAGGGACATTCTACCCAAAACAACTCAAACTATGGCCAGGGTGGTGGCAGATATTGGCCTACAACTATATATGGTCTCCCTTTTCATCCCAAAAATTATACTCCTAAGTTAGATTAGCTTTTTTCTAGAATAATGTCACTGTAGTTACTCCTCCTTGCAGCTGGGAACAGCTACCACCAAAACTGATGAGCTGGAAGAGAGCTCAATGGCTATGGAGACCAGATGGCAATTTTGGGGGAAGTTTTTTGGGAATTTTTACCTGTGAGAAAAGAAAGCCTTTTGTATTTGAGCCTCTGCTGTTAAGGTTTCTCTGATGTGCAACAACTTCATCGTCATTGATAAAAATGGGCCCCCATCCTATTCAATTCTGTGCACCACCAAAATAATGTCTGTAATGGGCAGCCTTCACTCCACCATTATTTGAGAGAGGTTGAAGTCCTTTTTATTCAGGCCTTTCAATACTTCTTTGGCAATAGTTTTTTATCCCTTAAAGATGTCTTTAGTTTCAGTGTCATGAAGAGTTCTTCCTATGTTTTCCTCTGTGTACTTTATGGTTTCAGATCTGATATCAAGATCTTATTTGCTTTTGTTTACTTTGTTTTGGGAGAACACACTGGTGGTGCTCAGGCATTACTCCTGGCTATTCTCTCAGAAATTACTCCTGGCAGACTTAGGAGACCATATGAGATGCCAGGAATCAAATCTAGGTTGACCATATACAAGGCAAACACCCTACCTGCTGTACTATAGACCAAGTATATCTTTAGTATACTAAAGACCAAGATATCATGGTCTTTAATCCATTTTTATTTGACTTCTGTGCATGGTATTAGAAAGAATTAGAAATTAGTTTATTTTTGTATATAGCTCACCAGTTTTCCCCAAAACCATTGATGACAAGGCTTTACTTATACTATGACATATTATTGCTGCTTTATCAAAGACAAACTGATCATATACCTCAGGGTCTGACTCAGGATATTCAATTCTATTTCATTGATCTTATGGGCTATCTTTATTCTAAAATAAACTATTCTTAAGTCAGAGATTACCTCCATTGACACTGGAATTTCTAGACAGATTCACAAATAATGACATGTATTCATGGGCTAGAGAAGTATTACAGTTGGTAATACTGCATGCCGCTGACCCCTAATTCAATACCTGACTATCACATGGTATCCTGAGCCAAAAGTGATCCATGAGTGCATTCAGGAGTAACCCCTGAGCACCAACCTCTATGAACAAAAATATGCCGAGATAAAGAAAACACAGCGCTATTTATGGCACCTTTTATATAGGTAAGATTAAAAGGCATTGCAAAATACTCTCGTTTTACCTATGAACCTAAGAGAAAATCACCTCCAACAAGCTGTGACTATGAGAATAAAAGAGCAGATTGAGCTCCACCTGGTTGTGCTCAGGCCTTATTCCCAGTGGTGCCAAGGATTGAACTGGGGTTAGCTGCAGGGTAAGCAAGCACCTTATATTCTTTGTTCTTTCTCTGCCCTCAAATTTTGTAACATTTATGTTTTTACTCATACTATTGCTCTTACAGGAAATCACACACACTACCATAGCTCAAACCAATTTCTGCTTAATATCTCATTTATTCATAAATAGCCAAAGAATTGATATTAATTAATCAGCTGCTGGTTTGAGTAACAAGAATTTATTCTTGTTTGTTTTTTGCGTTTTGTGCCACACCCAACGGTGTTCAGGGGTTACTCCCTGGCTACCTGCTCAGAAATAGCTCCTGGCAGGCACGGGGGACCATATGGGATACCAGGATTCGAACCAACCACCTTAGTTCCTGGAATCGGCTGCTTACCAAGGCAAACACCGCTGTGCTATCTCTCGAGCCCCCAAGAAATTTATTCTTAAAAATGTAGAGGGAAAGTATTAAGATCTTGAAAACTATGTATATTTTAATATTAAGCCTATTTTTATTATAAAAATTTTTACTATGAAAGTAAAAATTTCAGTGTGTGGGTTGAAAAAAATAAAAGAAAGCAAAAAAAAATTCTGCCCAAATGTAACCTTAAAAATAGAAAAAAAATCGCAGAGCCAACCACTATTAATTATTTTGAGGTATATTCATTCTGCTCACTCCAGTCTCTATTTACATAATTCTATTCACACTGTATACATAACAAGCTTTATTTTCCTCAGCAGTTCAACATAGCAGCTTCCCTATTACTAAGAATTCCTGGGATCCTGAATGGAAATCTACTTTTATGCCTCGAAAGTTTTAAGGTCTTCTTCTTCTTGCTGAAAGTTTTAAGGTCTTCTTCTTCTTCTTCTTCTTCTTCTTCTTCTTCTTCTTCTTCTCTTCTTCTTCTTCTCTTCTTCTCTTCTTCTTCTTCTTCTCTTCTTCCTCCTCCTCCTCCTCCTCCTCCTTCTTCTTCTTCTTCTTCTTCTTCTTCTTTGGGCCACACCAGTTTGATGCTCAGGGGTTACTCCTGGCTAGGCGCTAAGAAATTGCCCCTGACTTGGGGGGACCATATGGGACACCGGCCGGGGGATCGAACCGCGATCCTTCCTTGGCTAGCTCTTGCAAGGCAGACACCTTACCTCTAGCGCCACCTTGCCGGCCCCATAAGGTCTTCTTCTTCTTCTTCTTCTTCTTCTTCTTCTTCTTCTTCTTCTTCTTCTTCTTCTTCTTCTTCTTCTTCTTCTTCTTCTTCCTCCTCCTCCTCCTCCTCCTCCTCCTCCTCCTCCTCCTCCTCCTTCTTCTTCTTCTTCTTCTTCTTCTTCTTCTTCTTCTTCTTCTTCTTCTTCTTCTTCTTCTTTTACTTATAAGGTCTATAATCTCTTTAGAACTGTTCTCCCCTTTACCAATGTAAGTTCCCTCCAAAGTTTTAAATTGTTCCTCAACTACTGTACAAGGGCCACCCCAAATATCAGTAAGGGAAGGACCAGGACCCCAGTATGCTCAGTTCCCTTTGTTGAGGTTCGTTTATTTGTTTCCTAAGATTCACTGCCAATCCAGATGTTCCTTTCTTACAGAAATACATACTGGCATTAAACTAAGGAGGTAATTCAGTATGGCCACAGGTCCAGGGGTTTGGAACACCACACATACACACACACCACACACACACACACACACACACACACATCAGTCAAACAAAGCCAAACAACTATTATGGGACTACTCACTGTAATTTCCAGAAGATAGAGTTTGGTCTTAACTCACAGTCTTAGAAAAACAAAGTCATATCCTGCCAGTTTTGTGGTTCTTGCAGGCTAGGAAAGCACCTTATCTGCTTTGCTATTTCTCTGTTGCACGTGATTGCAGGGGCATCTGGACTCAGAGGAGGAGATTGTTGAGCTGCCCAAGCAGTGGCTCCAGTGTAGACTTCTAGTCAGACTACAAGTCCAGTCTGGCTTCTCTGACGCAAAAACCCTGTTTCTGCAAATTTCAGCAATCTAAGAGCAGACATTGTACACCTGTTTTCTTCATGTCAACAAAGCTTCTAGATCCATACAGTAGCCCTTTATCTGAAGCTGCTTTAAATTGTGCCCTTACATGTTGATGGATGGAATCAGTTGGCATTCATGAGTATTTTCATGTGAACATATGACACGTCTAGGGTTGTGTGTGCATGCTTAGAGCTCTCTCCTCCTGGAAAATCAGTATTCAATCTTGCTGTCTTACCCTACACATTAAGGTATCCCTTGGCTTCAACAAAAGAAGGACAGAGCACATCCCAGACACAGAATTCAAGTGAGTCTTGTTAATGTTGAAGGTAAATCATGCTTAGCACTAAGTATATCCATGGTGAATGGGCCAGTGAGCAAGTTATATCATTTTATATCTAGGAAAATAAATAGCCATTAAGAGTTAATATGTTGGACCACACAAATGCTCACAAATGCTTATCTCAGAGGTATATGAATGATCAAAGAGACCCATCATCTGAATGAAGAATATGGACAGTTGACTGGTACTCTTTTTATCTTCTCTCACCATTCTATACTTACTCTACTGCTATTAGAAATGCATTAGATGATGCACTAGATGATGGCAGGATTTTAGTAGCTAATTTTGAGCCATATGAGAAAAGTTAAAAGAACCACAAAATTTCAGCCTCAGAGTAAAAACTGAATAATTAACCTCCAGATTTTTCCTCAGATGTATCATTGCAAACTCAAGTATTTAAGCCACTTGGGTTCAGTCTGTCAGTAGCATCCAGAAAAATTACTGACACTCACTTTATGGCAGGAAGATTCAGAGAAGCCCACCCCATGAAGGACTAACCATCCTTATGTAGTTAGACCAGTATTCAAAAGCCAATGGTCCATACTAACATTTATCTTGAGCCTAAAAGTAAACAAAGTTTCTGTATCACTATGCTCAACTAAATAGCACATTCATACGATGTGTCAAGGCCAAAACCATTTCCTGCTAGTCATCATTTAGTTGAAACTAGGCTTGCTAATAATTTGACAAAGAAGATGGCAGAAGTAATTTCCAAGATTAAGTTGCAAATTGCAAACAACCTTGACTTCTGGCTGAGAGCTCTCATGCTGATGTCCAGGTCAGAAGGGGCCCTTTGGAGAAGCCAATGTGGAGAGGGACAAAGGCTGTCCAGCACCTACATGAGAAAACTGCACACAGGTCTTGAACCAAAGATAGCTAGCAAGGCCAATTTCATATTCTTGATTCACCAAAATTATGAATACTCTATTGCCTTAAACTTATTATAGGACATCAAATACATCCCTCCACTCAGTTTTCTTGGGTTCATGTTCAAGCTAGTGACTCTTCTTAAAATCTTTCATGCATGTCTTATACATTCCCATCTTGTGGAAATATTGACTTTGCATATTAAGCATAGATCCTGGCACATAGCAGGAGCTCAATAGATAAGTTAACAAGGGAATGAATGATAGAGATGGTGTTTCCTGAGCTCTTCAGCAATTCCTGATATGGCAATAAGTAACTGAGCAAAATACAGAGGAGAAAATAATAAAACTCATCAAATTATTTTCTGATTTGATGGCGTAAGAGCACGCCAGTCATTTTCCTAGGGTGGTTACTTTCAAATCCAACTCCGAAGGAAAATTCAATCGAGTAGATGCTCACAGTTAGAAAAAATATTATATTGTTTCCTATATTCATATTTTTTACCTCAAAGTAAATAGAATTTTATTTATTATTTATTTATTTATTTATTACTGTGATTAACAAAACACCATATTTATAAGGCCAGAAGCTACATATCAAATGATCACAGAGATGACAACAGCAAAATCTCTCCTATTTTCCTAATAATCTAGGAATGGGAGCAGAAGTAAGGACTGACTTTAGAACCAGCTCCTAGGGGGTACAGAAACCTTCTTTGCAGCTAAGTGAGACACATAGAGATATCATTCTCTGTTGTCCAAAGCAGTTATTGTTAATGTTTTAGTTCATTCAATTTTAAAATCTTTATATCTAGACATTTAAATGGTGGCCCAGGGAAACTACAATACTAAAAAAATTTCTTTGAAATCTTAGTGCCAAGGAGTTAGTGTTTGCTAATTTCTATGTTTCCATTAGAAGGGTGGGGTTCTGGGTGAAGGGCCAATGCAGGAAGAAGGGTTAATGGTAGACAAGAAGCCTTGGCTGAGGACCCCAATGTCTGACCTTGAAGGACCCCCACACTTCCCATAGGGGCAAGAGAAATACACCTAAATATTTACAGCCAGATTTTTTTAGTATTTAATTTAGCACAACAGAGTTCTCATGATCAAGAGATATTTCATTATTGACTCTTTAAATCTCCTTTCTGAATTCAAGGGACATTGGTTATGAGCCTTTCTATATGATGTCCTTCAATGCGGAAAATACACAGATGCTGGTCACTGGAGTTTCACAGAGTTATTTCTACATAGCAAGAAACGTAATGACTCTACTACTATTTATTTTGGCAAGCACCCATGATTCTCTCCCTTGCTCTCAACATGCGCCATTCCCTCCCTGCCTGTGACCCTACTAACCTCACAGACAGGTCCTTACTGGTCTATAGACTAGTATTCCCCCTAGGATAATAGCTTGTGTTCTTCGTTGAAAGAACTTTATCTGAAACAGCAACATCCCTGGACATACAACTACATTCTCCTTCTGGTCTCAGAATAGAAGTTCACAAATGACTCACGGAAGTTACTTCACATTGAGAAATCATTTCTTAAAATTCATATCTGATGGAAGACATAAAAGCTCTGAGAGGGACCAGGTTTGCTCTGGTGAATCAGATAACACCTTCCATCAACTCTCTCCCCAGTTCATATGGACAGAGAAAATTCTTCCACCACAAAGGCAGCTTTGATTCTAGTGATATGAAGAATCTGACGTGGTACTTTTCCATTCTCATTTCTCTGTACCCACCCGCTGGAAGGACCATCTCTTTCCACAGGTCTATTGGTCCGTTTACATGACAACTTCATTGCTTAGCCAGCAAAAGGAACATTTCCCACGCTCCCCAGGCACTAAGCTTCTTCCATCACAGAAGCCAAATGCCTCCTTCAAAAGGGACTCATCAGTTCTCACGGCTTCCCCAGGCCAAGGTGCTATGACTGGGAAAACGGCCAGTCCCCATAGCTAGAGCAAGGCCATGGAAAGCTTGTGTGAAAACCAGCCAGGAAAAAAAATGTGGTTTTTAAAAAGAATCACACACACGACAAAAACATAACAAGGGTTGGCAAGAATGTGGAGCAATTGAAACTCCAGTATGCAGTTGATAGGAATATAAAATGGTTCAGCCATTATGGAAAACAATATGGCAATTCCTCCAAAAATTAGACATAGGATTCAGCTGTTCTACTTTTGGCAAAATATTCTAAGGAGAAGGATACTCAAGATATTTATGCTTCAATATTCCTAGCAGTATTAATCATAATAGCTAAAATCAACATTATCAATTTCATGTTGGGGTCGGAGCATAGTACAACAGTAAGGCATTTGCCTTTCATGTGACCAACACCAGACAGACCAGGGTTTGAATCCTGGCATCCCATATCATCCCCTGAGCCTACCACGAGCAACTTCTGAGCACAGAGCCAGGAGTAACCTCTGAGTGCTGCCAACTGTGACCCAATCCCCCTAAAAAAAGACAATTTCACATATTCATGGACAGATGAATAGATAATATACACCTACAATATAACATAATTCAGTTTTATAAAGGAAGCAATATCTTGGTGCATGTTATAGCATAAATAAACCTTCAAAATATAATTCTAAGTCAAATGTCTGACATAAAAAAGATAGATACTATATGATTCCATTAACATGCAAAACTTCAAAAGCCAAGGTCCTAGAGATAGGTAGCAGAAGTATTAGTTTCAAGAGGCCAAGAAAGAAGAGAATGAGGAATCACTGTTTGATGTTTCAGTTTGACTTGTTGAAAAGATTTATAGAGATTAATGGTAATGAAGGTAATCCAACATTATGAACATATTTCATACTGCATATTTCATATATACATTTTAAAAGAAAATTCAGGCAATTTCTTGGGTCTTCTAAAAACACCAGAGCCCAACATTTGGACATCCAAACAGATTCTCAAATGAGAATTTGACTGTCTTCCAGAGCTGCATTGGTGGAGTTGGTTACAGTGGCACCTGGCTTGGTCCTGGAAACAACTGGAAGACAATTGTTAGGCTCTTCTCACTTGGATGTCTGAATAGCATCCAAACTTTCCCAAATTCAAACACATTCAACAGTGGATTTCTAAAGATAGTTTTCTGGGTTTGTAACTGGAAGTCCAAAACTCAACAAAAAATAATATGTCAAACATCTAGCTACAACTCTATTGAGAAGGTGATAGTTACTGAAGTAAGACAAAGCTTTTAAGTTTATCATTAAATGGAACTAGTGTTATTGCAATCTTGGTGAGAAACTGGATGTCTTGAAGGTGAGCTTTGACTCTGAAAGAGGGGTGTCCTGTGACTGAGCCTCTCTTTATGAATGAGGAAGCTGAGCCCAGCTTCTTTAACTATGCCCAAAGCACCTCTATTCATAGTCTAACTCTTTCCTGTCCAGTCATTTTTGACTTTAAAAAATTGGTCAGGCCCTATCATTTACTTCTAAGAGTTTTGTGACTTAGCATATTAGGTACTCCAGGAGCAGAAATCATCTCTGTGATAACCAGAATTTGTCTAGCCTTGGTTCTGTTTGCTTTGGTGGACTAAGTGGCTTGAAAAGTGCCGGCTAATTTAGATAGCATCATGCCTATCATTGCCACCATCAAGAGGACTGTGTTTTCATGCTATGCTTCTGCTGGTCTCTCAGCAATCCCCTATTTCTCAGGTCATGTTGGCCAAATAGTCTAACTATAAAATACCCTCCATCTCTCCATAGCTATTCTTTTACATGTGGCCTGCAGTTTTCTGAATTTCTGTATCTTTGTTTCCAAAGTGAAAAAGTCCTAAAACATGTAATCTCTGACAAATGCAGACACCAGTAGTTTTATATTTGGCCACCTCCACAGACTCACTCTGTTCTTGAAATATATATAAGCCAAGCCTTGAAAAATGATGAGTACACAGGCCATGCAGCTGAAAGATGGCAATATCTGGAAGAGAGGGCAAGTCAAGTGTTTGCCCTGTGGAAGCCATGCCTACTGCACCCATCACCCACAATCACTGCTTCATCACTCACCAGAGACACCAATTGACCTAAACTCCAGGTATGCCAGTATCTGGGCTGACACCACCCGGACTTTTGTCTCATACTTTGCAATCCAAGATCCCAGCACATTTAGTAACAACATTTTGTGTGTTCTTTATAGGGACCACACCAAGCAGTGCTCTGGGAATGAGATAATGCCAACTATTTATGGACTCAGGGCCATACACATATTAGGGAAGTGCTCTACTACCAAGTTAGTTCCTGACTCTCAACATCATGTGAATTTTTTTCAATCTCATAGAGACATTGAACAAAGATGTGAATATTTTCCTTTGTTTATTGTGGAGGACCATGATGATGGCCATAACCTCCAGGGACCAACATTTTCACTTCTTGGAATCTCTCTCTAACCTATTCATTCTCAATATGAATTTATATTTTTTGGAAAATATGAATTTGTGTTCCTATAGAGTAAACCAGCCTTAAGAATGTGAGAATAAAAGTAAACACATTATGGGGAGCTGAACAATAGCATAGCAGGTAGAGCATTTGCTTTTCATGCGGTTGACCCAGGTTTGATTCCTGGCATCCTATGTAGTCTCCTGAGGCTACCAGGAGTTATTTTTGAGCACAGAGCCAGGAGTAACCTCTGAGCAATGCTAGGTATGGCCCCAAAACAAACAATATAAGAGAGTAAACTCATTATGTGCCTATCTAAATTGGAAGAGAAAGAGCACAAATAATTGGTGTAGGTGACAGGGGCAACCAACGTACCTCCTCAATCCAGGCCCTGTGGAAAATTTGAGATGCAAACTGCAGTTTTCTTCATTTGTTTAAATTGTTAGATAGATGTCCCATAATACAGTAGAATGATAGATAAATTGAACCTTGTTAGGTTAACCACCTGAAACAATTTGTGCATGTTCAACTTTATAGGATTTGTAATATTTGTTAGCAAGTCCTACAGACTAAAAGATATACTTGAGGGGTACAGAAAATAGTTTGAAGGAGTACAACATATGCTTTCACATATAAAGTCTACAGTTGAAGCCTGATATGCTTAATGATCCCTCCTTCTACTACCACCACCTATAGTTCTACTGACCCCCACCCCCAATCATTGAAGGGCATTCCTTAAATTTAAAACTTATAAACCGGGACCAGAATGATAATACAGTGGATAGATAGTACAGTAGGTAGTTTTGTACGTGGCCAACCTAAGTTTGATCTCTGCCATTCATGTGGTCCCTTCAGCCCACCAGAAGTGATTACTGAGTTCAGAGCCAGGAGTAACCCCTGAGCATAGTAGGGTCTGGCCCAAAACCAAAAATCTTTATGCAATTATGTATTTTATTTTAGAATCTGAATTTAAGTTGAAAATGTTTAAATAATTTCTTTAAGTGAATATGCAGATTAAAGATGCATTGATTATCAGAATTATTGCTATGTGTTAAGTGGTTGGAAAGGTCTGGTTTTCTGATAAAGACAATCAATTAGACTGGAGGTATAATGCAGCTTAAATTATTTTGTTGTTATTTTTGTTTGTTTGCTTGTTTTGAGGCCACACCCAGCGGCACTCAGGGGTTATCCTGGCTCTGTGCTCAGTAATCACTCCTGGTAGGCTCGGGGGACCATATAGGATGCCTAGGATTGAACCCAGGTCTGTCCTGGGTCGGCTACATGCAAGGCACATACCCTACCACTGTGCTATCGCTCTGGCTCACATTACTTTAAAGTATTTAAGGGGCATAAACCACAGGTTATAAAAATGAGTTAGTAGGTAAAGTTATAAATTTTACTATAAAGCTTAAGGTAAATATATATAAAAAGTCAAACTTTAATTATTGCAATATTTCTTTTTAGCCCTATCTGCACAGCATCTTGCCTTATAGGGTATCTGCTGGACTTATTCTGACACATAGTTGTGAGAATATGTGTAAGAAATAGAGCAGAAAGAAGAAAAAATGAGAAGAACAAAATACAAGAGTATTTTAGGAAGTACATTTGTTGCCTGGAATAAAAAAAGTATTCCAAGCAAAGGTTCTCCAAGGAAGAAGGTAAGAGCAGCAAAGGGAGAGAGAGATCCCGACTGTTTCCTAGACTGTCTGTCAGCAATTTCATTGAAGATTTCCTTCACTCAGCTTTTACTGGACTAAGTACCACTGAGGAGAAAAAAAGGTGAAAGAACAAATGTCATAAGGCCACAGAACCTTGATTGAAAGATCAAAGGTTTGCATCTGCTCAGAGTAAGAGCTGAGCAAGAAGTAGCTACCTCCATAGGCTTCTCTGAGGGAACGCATCAACCTCATAGGAAAGATAGAATAGAGACAGGGCATTCTTGGCCTGATTTCATCCTGTGTGTGGCTTCATCTGCGCATGGCTAGCCTTCCCTGGAGCCTTCCCTGGAGGTGAGTTGATACGCCCGGAAAGGGGGAAGCCACTGAACTCTGCTGGAACTCAGATGCCAGCACCTAACTCTGACTGTCTCCTATGCTGTATTGCATTTTTCCCTTGATTTCATCCTGTGTGTGGCTTCATCTGCACAAGGCTAGGCTTCCCTGGAGGTGAGTTGATATGCCTGGAAAGGGGGAAGCCGCTGAACTCTGCTGGAACTCAGATGCCAGCACCTATCTCTGACTGTCTCCTGTGCTGTGCTGCATTCTTGGCCTGATTTTATCCTGTGTGTGGCTTCATCTGCGTATGGCTAGCCTTCCCTGGAGGTGAGTAGATACACCCAGAGAGGGAGGAGCAGTAGGAGCGTGGCTGCTCCGTTTTGCTACGCGGCTGCGCACATCATTTAGCCAATGAATACAACCACAACACGTAGAGAAACCCACAATACAAGTGTGACAATGGAGAAACAACGCAGGCCAGCGCCAGTCAAAGAGAATGAAGACGGCAACTCAGATGACCAGAACATGGCCAACCAACTAGTCAGTCTCTCAGACAAGGAGTTTAGAATCGAAATATGGAAGATGTTCAAAGAACTCAAAGAAAGTACAGAAGAGAACACTAATAAGAATCAAGAGAATATGAAGATAGAAATCAGAAAACTCCAAACTGAAATTTCAGGTCAAATAACAGGTCTGAAAAACTCAGTAGATAAATTGAAAAAAAAAACATGGATGAGTTTTCCCACAAAAAAGCTGAGGATAGAATTAGTACACTGGAAGATGAGATAAATAACAACTCCATACAGCAGAAGAGATTAGAAAAAAGTCTTAAAGCAAATGATCAAACAATGGAAAAGTTACTCAATGAATGGGAACAGATGAAAATAGAAGTCTATGATAAGCTCAACAGAAACAACTTAAGAATCATTGGAGTCCCAGAGACCCAGGAAGAAAATCTCCAGGAAGAATCAATGGTCAAGAACATCATTAAGAGAAATTACCAGAGCAAAGAATACATGCAATCAAGTCCTGCATGCCCGAAGAGTACCAACTAAAAGAGACCCCAGAAAAAACACCTCGAGACACCTCCTAGTCACAATGATGAATCCCACAGATAGAGACAGAATTCTGAAAGCAGCAAGATTGAAAAGAGAAATTATATTCAAGGGAACATCCTTGAGATTTACTGCAGACCTGTCACCGGAAACACTCAAGGCCAGAAGGCAGTGGTGGGACATAGTGAAAAAATCAATGAAATAAATGCTTCGCCTAGAATACTGCACCCAGCAAAACTCATTTTCAGGTTTGAAGGAACAATACATGGTTTCACAGACAAACAACAGCTCAGAAACTTTACAGACTCAAAACCAGTCTTAAAAGAAAAACTGAAAGACCTACTTTAAGACAAGACTGACCAACAGACACACCAAACTTTGATATAAAGATGGCACTAACTCCCAGGACAATTCTTTCTCTCAATGTCAATGGACTAAATGCACCAGTTAAGAGACACAGAGTGGCTAAATGAATCAAAAAACTCAATCCAACCTTCTGCTGCCTACAAAAAATGCACCCGAATAGTCAGAACAAACATAGACTAAAAATAAAAGGCTGGAGGAAAATTATCCAAGCAAACAACACCCATAAAAATGCTGAAGTGGCCATACTAATATCAGATGATGCAAACATTATACTCAAGAAAGTTGTAAGAGACAAAGAAGGACATTTTGTATTAATCAAAGGATATGTATAGCAGGAAGAAATCACTCTCCTAAACATATATGCACCGAATGAGGGTACAGAAAAATATTTAATACAATTGTTGATGTATCTGAAAAACAATATCAAGAACAACACAATAATTGTGGGACACCTCAACACGGCATTGTCAACACTTGATAGGTCAACCAGACTGAAACCCAACAAGAATATACTAGACCAAAAAAGAGAAATGAAAAAGTCCTAGTATATATATATAGGACACTCCACCCCCAGAAACCTGGATACACATTCTTCTCTAATGTACATGGGACATTCTCCAGGATAGACTACATTCTAGCACATAAAACATACCTCCATAATATCAAGAGGATAGAAATTTTGCAGGCTACCTTCGCTGACCACAAGGCCCTGAAATCATATGTGAACTACAAAGGAACACAGAAGAAAAACTTTAATACCTGGAAGTTAAACAGCCTAATACTGAATAACCAGTGGGTCCGAGATGAAATCAAAGAGAAAATCAAAACCTTCCTGAAAACAAATGACAATGGAGACACAAACTATCAGAACCTATGGGACACAGCAAAAGTGGCACTGAGAGGAAAATTTATAGCTTTGCAAGCACACATCAGGAAAGAAGAAGGGGCATACCTGAATAGCTAAATGACACAGCTCATAGAATTAGAAAGTGCTCAACAAAAGGAAACAAAAATAGGGAGACAGAAGGAAATAACAAAGCTGAGAGCAGAAATTAATGAAGTGGAAACCCGAAAAACAATTCGAAAAATCAACGAAAGGAGAAGTTGGTTATTTGAAAAAATAAACAAGGTTGATAGACCACTGGCAAAACTAACAAAGAAAGAAAGAGAGAAAAACTTGATCACTTGTATTAGGAATGAAAAAGGAGAGATCACTACTGATATGGCAGAGTTTCAAAGGGTAATCAGAAACTACTTTGAGAAACTCTATGCCACTAAAAATGAAAACTGGAAGAAATGGTTAAATTCTTGAAATCTTATAATCTTCCACAGTTGAATGAAGAGGATGTAGCATATCTAAACACCCCCTTCACTATTGAGGAAATTAAGACAGTAATCAAATGTCTGCCCAAAAACAAAAGCCCAGACCCAGATGGATTCATGAATGAATTCTTTCAAACCTTTCAAGAGGAACTACTACCAATCCTGGCAAGACTCTTTCATGAAATCGAAAAAATAGGAACACTTCCAAATAGCTTTTATGAAGCCAACATCATATTGGTACCTAAACCAGACAGAGATGCTACCAAAAAAGAAAATTACAGACCAATATCGCTGATGAACATAGATGCAAAGATCTTCAACAAAATCCTGGCAAATAGGATTCAATGCCTCATTAAGAAGATCATCCACTACGATCAAGTATGTTTCATCCCAGGAATGCAAGGCTGGTTTAACATCCATAAATCTATCAACATAATAAACAACATCAACAACAAGAAAAATAAATTCACATGATCATATCAATATACGCAGAGAAAGCATTTGATAAGGTCCAACACCCATTCTTGATCAAAACTCTCAGCAAAATGGGAATGGAAGGAACCTTTCTCAATATATTTACGGCCATCTACCACAAGCCAGAGGCAAATATTGTCCTCAATGGAGAAAAACTAAAAGCCTTCCCTCTAAATTCTGGCACAAGACAAGGCTGTCCTCTGTCACCACTCCTATTCAACATAGCACTGGAAGTACTCGCTATAGCGATTAGGCAAGAAAAAGATATCAAGGGAATCCAAATAGGAAAGGAAGAAGTCAAGCTCTCGCTGTTTGCAGATGACATGATACTCTACTTAGAAAACCCTAAAGACTCTACCAAAAAGCTTCTAGAAACAATAGACTCATATAGCAAGGTGGCAGGCTACAAAATTAACACACAAAAACCAATGGCCTTTCTATACACCACTAATAATAGGGAAGAAATGGACATTAAGAGAACAACCCCATTCACAATAGTGCCACACAAACTCAAATATCTTGGAATCAACTTGACTAAAAATGTGAAGGACCTATACAAAGAAAACTATAAAACTCTGCTACAAGAAATAAGAGAGGACACGCAGAAATGGAAACACATACCTGCTCATGGATTGGCAGGATTAACATCATCAAAATGGCAATACTCCCCAAAGCATTGTAAAGATTTCATGCGATCCCTCTAAAGATACCCATGACATTCTTCAAAGAAGTGGATCAGGCACTTTTGAAATTCATTTGGAACAATAAACACCCTAGAATAACTAAAGCAATCATTGGGAAAAAGAATATGGGAGAAATTACTTTCCCCAACTTTAAACTTTACTACAAAGTGATAGTTATCAAAACAGCATGGTATTGGAATAAAGACAGGCCCTCAGATCAGTGGAATAGGCTTGAATACTCAGAGAATGTTCCCCAGGCATACAATCACCTAATTTTTGATAAAGGAGCAAGAAATCCTAAATGGAGCAAAGAAAGCCTCTTCAACAAGTGGTGTTGGCACAACTGGCTACCCACTTGCAAAAAATTGAACTTAGACCCCCAGTTAACATCATGTACGAAGGTAAAATCCAAATGGATGAAAGACCTCAATATCAGACCTGAAACCATAAGATATATAGAACAACACTTAGGCAAAACACTCCATGACATTGAGACTAAAGGCATCTTCAAGGAGGAAACTGCACTCTGCAAGCAAGTAAAAGCAGAGATTAACAGATGGGAATTATTCAGCTGAGAAGCTTCTGCACCTCAAAGGAAATAGCACCCAGGATACAAGAGCCACCCACTGAGTGGGAGAAACTATTCACCCAATACCCATCAGATAAGGGGCTAATCTCCAAAATATACAAGGCACTGACAGAACTTTACAAGAAAAAAACATCTAATCCCATCAAAAAATGGGGAGAAGAAATGGACAGACACTTTGACAAAGAAGAAATACAAATGGCCAAAAGACACATGAAAAAATGCTCCACATCACTAATCATCAGGGAGATGCAAATCAAAACAATGATGAGATACCACCTCACACCACAGAGAATGGCACACATCACAAAAAATGAGAATAAACAGTGTTGGCGGGATGTGGAGAGAAAGGAACTCTTATCCACTGCTGGTGGGAATGCTGTCTAGTTCAACCTTTATGGAAAGCAATATGGAGATTCCTTCAAAAACTGGAAATCAAGCTCCCATACGATCCAGCTATACCACTCCTAGGAATATACCCTAGGAACATAAAAATACAATACAAACCCCTTCCTTACACCTATATTCATTGCAGCACTATTTACCATAGCAAGACTCTGGAAACAGCCAAGATGCCCTTCAACAGATGAATGGCTAAAGAAACTGTGGTACATATACACAATGGAATATTATGCAGCTGTGAGGAGAGATGAAGTCATGAAATTTTCCTATACATGGATGTACATGGAATCTATAATGCTGAGTGAAATAAGTCAGAGAGAGAGAGAGAAAGATGCAGAATGGTCTCACTAATCTATGGGTTTTAAGAAAAATGAAAAACATTCTTGCAATAATAACTTTCAGACACGAAAGAGAAAAGAGCTGGAAGTTCCAGCTCACCTCATGAAGCTCACCACAAACAGGGATGAGTTTAATTAGAGAAATAACTACATTGTGAACTGTCCTAACAATGAGAATATATGAGGTAAATAGACAGCCTGTCTAGAGTACAGTTGTGGGTAGGGTGGGGATGAGGGCGATTTGGGACATTGGAGATGGGAATGTTGCACTGGTGATGGTTGGTGTTCTTTACATTGCTGAAACCTAAACTCAATCATGTTTGTAATCAAGTTGTTTAAATAAAGTATATATTAAAAAAAAAAAAGAATAGAGCCAGGGCCTGACTGATGGGTAAGCAGGCAGAAATTGTTCAGAGTTGGAAAAAAAAAAGAGTAAAGGATCTCACCAGGTACCTGGAAATTGAGGAAGAAGTTGAGGAGAAATCTTTATTCTCCTTTTTTATATATTTCTAGTTTAAGTACTATGGTTATGCTAGTTTTAACATTTTGCTATCACTACCAAAGTGCTGAATAGTGAAGAGAGAATTCTTACAGAAGAGGATGTTAAGGGAATACAAGGAAGCAAAGGGCACCATGAACATTCCCTTCCCACACCTCCACATAAGCACCTGTGAGTGGCTCCATCCGCAACCTCTAGGCCTCAGAGCCACAGGTTTGAGGTTGCAGGCAGAGAGGAAATCTTAAGCCTGGGAAATCTCTCTCTTGGTTGGATTCTTCACCATTGGAACTTCCTTTAAGAGTCTCCCGTCCCACTAGGCAAACGGCTGGATCCTTTCCAGCCCCTTTTGGCATGTTTACACTCAGATAAAGAAGATGAAAGCCAACCTTTTGCTTCTGGAACTCTTTTAGTCAACATGAACTAGGTACATCTGTGTGTTTGGATTTTGGGGTATTGTCTGGGTATGGTATGTATGCCTAGGAACAGTCATAAAACCCAGGGAAGTATTAACAGTGGGAAGTTGGCTTGAGTACAGGGTCAGATCTGCAAAGATTTAAAGGCTACCAGGGAACCCCCAAGAAGAGGGAGGGACTAATCTGATGGTAGGTAGTTCCGAATCCTGATGTGGACTTGGTCCTGGATCTAACTAGACAATAGCAACAACACTGCAGCTTCTTGTGTTTTGCTTTTTATTTAAAAGTTAAAATCAATACTAAAATAATTTCCAGAGCAGGCTTTGCAAAGACAGGAAACACAAAGTTATCTTGGTTTGTCCCTTTTCTTCCCTAATGCAAACAAGTTTCTCTGGGGTCTTCATTCACTGTCACCAAATCCACACACTCCCTATCACTCCAGCTTCTATACAGAAAGTATGATACTTCTGTGCCCAGAGCTGCTGGACAAGACCTTTAGTGAATACTTAAGATGGAGTAGAGATATTTTCTGGTCCAGATGGCATTTTATCTAACATTGGGTCTTCTTAGTGTCTCCAAACTATGCACATGCCCAGGGGCACCTGCTGTGATTGTAGCTCCATTTCCTTCCAAAGGAAGTTCCAGCAGGCCAGAGCTTTTGGAAAAACAGGTGGAGTTTCTCCACTCCTTTCTGCTGACCTGCCGCAGAGGCCTGGGACTGGAAAAGTGCAGGATGATGAAAGGAGCTGTGTCTTGGAAAGGAGAGAGAGAAAGAGGGAGAGAGAGAGAGATACAGAGAGACAGAGAGAGACAGAGAGACAGAGACAGAGACAGAGAAAGAGGGGAGAGAGAGCTAGATAGAGAGAAACTGCCAACCTTCTGGTAGCTCCTGCAAAGTCGCTGGATTTTCCCCCCAAAAGTGAAACCAGTGAGAAACTGCAAGTTGTTTTCATAGGTATTGGTAGACCCTGCTCTCTATGTCCCTAAATGTTTTTTTCAGCACATTCCATGGGGCATACACTGCTTTAATAAATAGAGATTCCATACTGATTCTTTCTCAGTTAACTGCATCCCCATCACAGGAGGGGCCAGCACTATACAAATGATTCTCTGCAGGAGACCACTCCTGCTCCCTGAAATGCAATTAAGTAATTACTCTGCTGACAAAAACAAACCCTGATTTCCACACAGCTTGACAATTTGCTCTCTACATTATGAATGTTTTTCTGACCCACACAGAAGATGGGAGGGTGCAGGTCATCCCAGAGTGCCAGATAGTCTGACCTTTGTCCCTACCTCCCAGCTGATGAAACTGGGTAGAGTCGCGCTCTCCCACCCCACTCCACCATGTCCTGTGCATCCCACAACACAGTCCCATCTGAAACAAGCAAGATCCCTGACAGGCTTCTACTTAATGGTCCAACTATATGGATGGCATTGCCATAAGTGGGTCCTAACCCTCTTGTACTTAGCAAAGTTTGGATCTAAGATGGCAGGAGCTGCTTCCTGTCAAAAGGCTGGGACTCTGGGTTCCTGGGCTCTTTCTTCCAGAACTGGAGACTACAGGCCCAATGAAGTGATGGGAGAGGATTGACCAAATTAGATGGGTATGTTGGGCTCAGACTGGCAGATTCAGGCCAAAGCCTGGCGCCACTCCTGTGCCAGGGAAAGGAAATGAAATTTAAGGAAAGGAAAGGAAATCTAGGTTGCAGTGTGTTCAGAAAAGGTGCCAAAGACCAAATTTCACAAAAAATCAAGGACATCAAGCTGGAAATAGTGATAGAAGTCCAAGAGGGAAAATGGGACCTAAAAACTGACTTAAAATTCCGGAATCATTTGTGTGAAAAAAAATCCAAGAGGTATGATAGGATTTTATTTTATTTTATTTTATTTTATATTTTATTTTATTTTATTTTATTTTATTTTATTTTGGTTTTTGGGTCACACCCAGCAACGCTCAGAGGCCACTCCTGGCTCTACGCTCAGAAAGCGTTCCTGGCAGGCTCAGGGGACCATATGTGATGCCGGGATTCAAACCACCATCTTTCTGCATGCAAGGCAAACATCCTACCACCATACCATGCCATCTCTCCAGCCCCAGGATATTTATTTTTAAACATTTTATTTTAAAATATTAAAAACTTTTAAATAGTTTAAAACACTTTTTAAACTTAATTCAGCAAGCAGAGTGATGTGATTGCAAATGTAACAACTACTGGG
The DNA here is from genome assembly GCF_024139225.1 of Suncus etruscus. Classification (NCBI taxonomy): domain Eukaryota; kingdom Metazoa; phylum Chordata; class Mammalia; order Eulipotyphla; family Soricidae; genus Suncus; species Suncus etruscus. The sequence continues at coordinate 62,854,463 of NC_064859.1, read as the reverse complement.
ATAACCAGCACAGTTGCAACCCACTTTCAAACATCAGAGTAATGCCTGTTCTGATGACAAACTCATGGGGATCTCTTCTCCTGGAGAAATTTATGTAGATTCAGCTTAACATGCATTGAATCTGTAAATGCTCTATGTGGAATTGCAATTTTAATGAAATTAATCCTCCCAATTCATGAGGAGGGGAGATTTTCATTTTCTAGTGTCCTCTTTGATTCCTTGAAATAGTGTTTTGCAGTTTTTTTTTATTTCTTTAGTTAATTGATTCAAGGAAAGCCATGAAATTTTGCATGTTAATTTTGTAGTCTACCACTTTACTGTAAAAATGTATTATTCTAGATGCATTTATGTAGTATCTTTAGGATTATCTAAATATAGTATCATATCATCCACAAGTATTGAGAACTTGACTTCATACTTTCCTCTCTTTATCTTGACTAATTGATCTGGCAAATATTTCCAGCACTGTATTGAATAGAAATAATTAGAGTAGGCAAATGGGCATTGTGCCTGACATTAGAAGGAAGGCTTTTAATTCTTCTTTCCCATTGAGTATATTGTTTGCTGTGGGCTTTGGTAAATTGCTTTCACTATTGGGAGGAAAGTTTCTTCAATGCCTGTTTTTTTGTTTGTTTGTTTGTTTTTGTTTTTGTTTTTGAGAGCATTTATCATGAATGGATAATAGATCTTATCAAATGCTTTCTCTTTTTGTTGATAATATCATATGATTTTTTTCATTTAGATAATGTATTATGTTGATTGGCTTGCATATGTTAAACCATCCTTGCTTCTCCGAGATAAATCCCACTTGGTCATGGTACATGATATTTTTATGCATTAGATTCTATGTGCTATTATTTTGTTAAGGATTTTTGCATCTGTGTTCATCAATGACATTGGCCTGTAATGCTCTTTTCTCATGGTAGTGTCTCTGACTGATTTTGGTATCAGGATGATGTTAGCTTCAGAGAATTATTTGGGAATGCTTACATTTTTTTCAGTTTCCTATAAGGGCCTGAAAAGGATTATAAGTAAGTCATCTTTAAAAGTTTAAAAGATTTGAAAGAATTTACTAGTGAATATATCTGGGCCTGAACTTTTGTTTTGAAGAAGGCTTTTTATTACCTTCAATTTACTCAATAGTAATAGATCTGTTGAGCTATTCAAAATCATATTGGTTCACCTTTGGGAGGAGATAGCATTCCAAAACTTTATCTATTTCTTCTAGGTTCTCTTGTTTCATGGTAGAAAAGTTCTCAAATTAAACTCTGATTATCCTACGAATTTCTGTGTTGTCTGTGATGATCCTCTTTTTTTTTCTTCTGATTTAGTATATTAGGGTTCTCTTTGTGTTTGTGTCTTTCTTTGTGAATCTTGCTAATGTTTAACAATCTTGTTTATTTTTTCAAAGAACCAATTCTTGGTTTAATTGACTCTGAATTTTTTTTTGAATTCCAGTTCATTAATTTCTACTTCAAATGTTATTATTTCCTTCTTCCTGCTTGCTGTGGTTGTTTGCTGAGCATCTTTCAGTTTCTTAAGTTATGCAGTCAAGTTACTTATGTTAGTTCTTTCTTCTTTTCTGATGAATGCCTGCATAGCTATTAAATTTCCTCTTAGCATTGAGTTTGCTGTGTCCCACGAGTTCTAGTTGCTTATATCCTCATTCTAACTTTTTCCAGAATATTTTTATTTCCTTTTTTATTTCTTCTCTTTAGTAATGAGTTTCTTAGTTTCCAGGTATTTTCATTGTTTCTTTTGTAAATAACTTCTATTTTCAGTGCATCATAATCTAAGAAGACCGTTGGTATGATTTCTATCTTCTTGATTTTTTTAGAGGTATGTTTTGTGTACTAGCATTAGAGAAGAATGAGGATTCAGCTTGTAGGGGTGAAAACTCCATTATATATCTCTTAAGCTCTTCCCTTTCATCTTTTCCCTCAATGCAAGTATTTCTTTACTGAGCTTTAGTCTAGTTTATCTATCAAGAGGCGATAGAGTGGTGTTAAAGTTGTCTACTACTATTGTGTTGCTATCAATGTCTTTCTTCAAGTTTATTAGCAGTTATTTTAAGCTAGTCCCTCATGAGATGCATATATTTAGTAGTGTGAGTTCTACTTGGTGCACATGTTCCATGATCATTTAAAAATGACAATAATGAAAAACCAGTGTTGAAAAATAAGAAGAGAGAGAAGAAAAATGCCTGCCCTAAAGCAAGGAGAAAGGGTGGAAGGGAAACTGGGAACATTGGTGTTGGAAAATGTACATTGTATGGCTGAAACTCAACAACCTTGTAACCATGGTGTTTAAATAAAGTAATTTAAAAAAAATGACCTTTGCTGTCTCTGTAAACTTTTTGAGCTTGTAGTCTATGTTGTTTGACACTAGTGTGGCCACCTGGCCTTTTTGAGGGGGTTATTTGTTGGAATAATTGTTTTCCAATCTTTGAGCTTGAGTCTGTGTTTGCATGATTGTTCAGATATGTTTCTTGCAGGAAGCAGAATGCTGAGTTCAATTTTCTTTTTTGTTGTTGTCTTTTTCTGTTTGTTTGTTTTTTGTTTTTTTGGGTCACACCCAGCAAGGCTCAGGGCTCAGGGGCTACTCCAGGCTCTATGCTCAGAAATCGCTCCTGGCAGGCTCGGGGAACTCAGGGAATCATATGAGATGCTGGGATTCGAACCACTGTCTTTCTGCATGCAAGGCAAATGCTTTACCTCCATGCTATTTCTCTGACCCCTGAGTTCAAGTTTCTAATCCATCCTGCCAGTCTGTGTTTCCTTTTTTTTTTTTTTTTTTGGTTTTGGGCCACACCTGGCAGCGCTCAGGGTTTACTCCTGGCTATCTGCTCAGAAATAGCTCCTGGCAGGCACGGGGGACCACATGGGACTCTGGGATTCGAACCAACCACCTTAGGTCCTGGAGCTTCTGCTTGCAAGGCAAACACCGCTGTGCTATCTCTCCGGCCCCTAGTCCATGTTTCTTAAGTGATGCATTTAGTCCATTGACATCAAGAGAGAGTATTGCCATAAAGTTTTGGACCATCTTTTAAAATTTGGTTTACTTTTGGGATTCATGTTGTCTTAAAATAGCCCCTTTAGTTCTTCTCTTAAAGGTGTTTTTAATTCTATGAAGTTTCTAAGCTATTGTGTTTCCATGAAGGTATGTGTCTTGTCTTCATATCTGCATTTTATATGGCTGGATAAAGTCTTGATGAGGCATTCATTTCATTGAGTTTTTTTCACTAGATACCACTATATCTTTGAATGTGAAATCCTTTAGTAAATCTTCTGTATATCTCAAGGATGTTCCTTTATATATCATTTCCTTTATGATCTTGCTACTTTAGTATTCTATCTATATGGTTTTCATCATTCTTATTTTTTTTGTTTGTTTGTTTGGGGGGCACACCTGGTGACACTAAGGGGTTACTCCTGGCTATGCGCTCAGAAATCTCTCCTGGCTTGGGGGACCATATGGGAGACGGGGGATCAAACCTCGATCTGTCCTAGGTTAGCACGTGCAAGGCAGATGCCCTACCACTTGTGCCACCATATTAGCCCTTCATCATTCTTAATAAGATACACCTTAGGGTGTTTTTATTTTTGTCTTTTAGCTAGTACCCTCAGGTTACCAGGATGTTTTTCCATACACTCCCTAGCTTTGGAACTTCTCAGCAGTAATATAGCTGACTGTTACTTCTTAAGGAATTTCTTCCTGGCTTTCTGAGGATCCCAATGATTCTTATATTGTTGTTTTGTTGTTGTTGTTGTTTTGGGGGGCCAACCCAGTGGTGCTAAGGGGTTACTACTGGCTCTGCTCTCAGAAATCGTTCCTGGAAGACTCAGGGGACAATATGGGATGCTGGGAATTGAACCCAGGTCTGTCTGTGTCTGCCACGTGCAAGGCCAACAACGCCCTATTGCTGTGCTCTCTCCAGCCCCAGACTCTTATATTGTTCCTGTTTAATTCATATGAAAGTTTTCTTGCCATCTGTTCATCTATTTTGAGGCCTTATTTCCATCTTCTGTTGTTGTCTGAAGGTTTTTTGCACTTTAACTTCGAACTCACTGATTTAGTCCTCAATAGTTGTTATTTTTCTGGTAAGGCCTTCCAATGAATTTTTCACTTTGCTTACCAGGTTCTGACATTTCTGTTTGCCTTTTTCTCATTTGCACTAATATCCTCTTTTATTTTATCGGCTGGATGCTCCATTTTTTCTTTGAGCTCATTGAACATTTCACGTATTTCTACCCTATTGTCCATTTCAAACAAATTATATAGAGTGCTACTACTGATTGGGTCTACAGGATTGCAATCTTTACTCACAAAATGTGGTGGAGTTTTGCTCTGCTTCACTCTGGTTTCTCTTGTAGTCTCAAGGTACAGCTTTTCTAGGTCACTGTCAAGAATCTTCCTTACACCCAGGGAAATCTCAGGGATGTTAATGTGGGTAGGAATGTTTCTTGGGCTATGTAAGAGGCTGCTCAATTAAGAGATTATGCCCTTGGGTGTGACCTCTAACCTGTGTGGATGTGCTCTGAAGTCCTTTCTGCAAGCAGATCAGATAGCTCCACCTATGGTGTGTGTACTCTTCCCTTTAATCTCCTGCTCAGGAATCCTGTTTTGTTTTGTTTTTTTTTTTTTCAACTGATATTAATATTCTACATGGCACTCACTGGCTCAAAGCCTGAGATACTACCAAAATTAGTGCAATCATTTTGCTCTTCATAATATGACAGGTGTTGATGGCAAACAATGTGATGTGAACCAGACACTCTGGAATAGGAGATTCAAGGACGCTAAGTTTGGACCTGGTCCCAAGATGCCTTTTTCTAATTATTCAACAGTAACTGCCTCCTTGAATTACCTTGGAACTTCCAGGGAGGGGCTCTTTTCCTTGTTTTTTAATTGTATCAAATGATCTTTAACCTGAAATGACTTTCAAAGAAAATTTGATTCGCAAAGAAAGCTAGCAACACCATTTCCTTAAATCTCTGCTTTGTTTAGGATTTAAATTATGTGCTCTGACTGTGGAGGAGGTGCATTCACTTTATACAGCAAAAATATAATTTTATTGTAAATTTTATTTTATTATTATATTAAATATTAATCTATATTAATTTAATTATATTAAATATTATATTAAATATAAATTTACTGTAAAATAATTTGGAATAAGCATTTAAATGATGTTATGATTTTTTCTAGCAAACAGATCACCAATACTCTTCGTAAACATTGCCAAATAGAACATGTGTCTCCTTGGGAAAAAGCCAGGTATTCAGCCAACACAGTCTTAGCCTATAATCAGCAAGTGCAAATGAAGGTGTGCTTTGGGCTCAAAATTCCCAGTAACGATTGAGGAGCCTCCTAACCATTTGATGCTCCTGGCCCTTTGGCCACAGATATCAGAGTCTTTTCACTGAGTTGCCATCAAAATGGAATGAGATCCATGTGGTGGTGCTCATAAAACTGGCAATCAGATGATCTTTTGGTGTAGATTCTGAAGTGTATATATAAGTGTATCTATAAGATACACTTTTATATTGATGTGCCCATGAAGATTTGTTTGAGTGAGACCAAGAAAATTCCAAAATTATTTTTATTTTATAAACAAAGATTCTCCTTGAATCTTTCTACCCTCAAGAGTTTTACCTATTTGCAAATTACAGCTGCCCTTTTAGACTCTAAGTTAGAGGAAATTGGCCATATTTCAGGCTCTTTTTGTTTCTTTCAATTTCAATTTCACTGAGCTGGAACAAATCAATTTCTGAACCCAACAGTCTTTCAATGATAACTTTTTTTTTTTTCAGAAACTTACCAATGATAACTTTTTTATTTGAAAGTTTTATGTTGCTTTAGATGCCCTTATTAATAATCTGTCCTTACTCAAATTAGATCATTGCTCTCTTATGTTTTCTTCTAAAAGTTTGGTTTTTTACTTTCACATTTGAATCCACCATCCAGCTGGAACCTACTTTTAGTAACATTTTAAGCATTTTGTGTTTCTGTCTAATTTTAATATTAATTGGACAGGGTTTGTTATATTTTTCCTTTATCAAATTTATCAGGGTGGAAAATAAATATAATTCTTAGAATTAGACTGATAGAAATTCAACAAATTTTATATTCCTTTTTATTTTAAATATACATTTCCAATACATGTTATTACTTAAAAATTTAACTTAATAGTTGTTAGAATCATTACATTTACTTGAACATATTTATAAGTGTATTAACATTTATTATTTTAAATACACTGATATTGTATTTTTTAAATATACTTATCAGATACACATATATATTGATGTCCCCATGAAGATTTGAGTGAGACCAAGAAAATTCCAAAATTATTTTTATTTCATAAACAAAATTCAAGAATAGATTAAACAAGTCACTATATAGAGTCAACATAGATGTAAAATAAATAAGCAATAATAAGTACTATATCATTTGTTTGCACTATCATAATATCACAAATATCACAATATCTTTACTATAAACATTATTATTTCTAAATAGTGTCTTTTAAGCTATAATATGGCTCCATGAGTAGCAGAACAGTAAATAAGACTACTATAAAGCTCCTTTTACATGTGACATTTACTAGGTGACATTCTGAGTCAGAATAGGACATTACAGAGATTGGCTATTAGGGATATGTAGCAAAACACTTGTCCTGCAGTGAATTAACTTTAGACACTGGATTTTTAGGTGGTCAAGATGATAAGGGAAGCAGTTTAGCTATCTCTCTTCTGAACGTGGCAAGAACTAAAGCCACAAAGTAATCAAATTTATTTTTGATTAAACAATAAAACTATATGCCATCCCATTTTTAGCACCATCATTCACTTTCTATACAAGCACTAAAACTATCAACAGTGATGTTGGTAGATTCACAATAAAGAACAATATACTCTGTCTGAAAGAGGGGCAAGACCAAGGAATCTGAGGCATGGAAAGAGAAAAAGGGGGGCCTGAGTGGTGGTGCAAGAGGTAGGGTACTTGCTTTGCATACACTAACCTAGGACGGACCGCGGTTAGATCCCCTGGCATCCCATCTGGTCCCCAAGCCAGGTGCGATTTCTGAGCACATAGCCAGGAGTAACCCCTGAGCATCACTGGGTGCGGCCTAAAAGCAGAGAGAGAGAAAGAGAAAGAGAGAGACAGAGACAGAGAGAGGCAGAGAGACAGAAAGAGGATCCATTTGGTGAACTGATGTCAGCTCTAGTGAACAGAGCTCTGCTTTGGGGGTGAGTCTGAATTCTGACCTTCTTGAAGCAGACAGGAATATCAGGTGATTCAGAACCATTCTTGAAGTTGGTCTTTGTGACTTCCCAGGTAGAAGACCAAGTTCATTGCAGACCTCAGAAGACCCATATTTTTCCACGTATCATTTTAGCCAAAGATTTAGAAGAAAACTCGTGGCCCACAATGCTGTCTTCCATAAGGTATAAGGCATGATTATTTTTAACTTTTTCAGCTGCTCTCAGGCAGCAAGAATCCAGTCATATTCGATGGGCTGAAGTACCACAGGTAGAAGTCATGTGCATGTGGAAGCCACAAAGCACCATAAGTCTACTTGTTAGGGCCAAAATGACATCGTCTAATATGACTGATAAAACCTCAGTTCAGGAGATGGTATTTACCTTCAGGGTATGGTCTTATATATGGTCTTATATGGTGGCTACATATAGCAAATTACAATGACAATTCAATGTCTTTGGAAAGGAAGGAGAGTTGGTCCATGACTCTTGTTTTTAACATAGAATTTTAAGTTCCTGATGGAACATTCTTTGATGGCTTCTAGTAAATGTGATCTGCTCCATAGCTAGCCACACCAGCAGGTAGGGCTCCTCCAGGACAGGTGAGCTCTGGGATCAGCCTCCTGGGGTCATGACTAGTTTCCTAAAGACTTTAAAAAAAAAAGAAAATATCACCTCTGGCATGTAACTACTCTTGATACCAGTGGAAAACCATTCACTGCTCATCAAGGAAAATAGTTTCATACCTGTGTGCCCAATGGTGGAACCTCAAGCAGAAAGTCCATTTATTAGAGTTCATATTATGTGTCTGAAATATAGCATATCAGTAGAGAACTATCAATGTATGAGCCCCAGAATCCATCCCTGAAACAAAAACCAAATGTATTACTATAGACATGTTAAAAATACATGAATTACGGGGCCAGAGAGATAGCATGGAGGTAGGGTGTTTGCCTTTCATGCAGAAGGTCACTGGTTTGAATTTAGGCATCCCATATGGTCCCCTGAGCCTGCCAGGAGCGATTTCTGAGCATAGAGTCAGAAGTAACCCCTGAGCGTTGCCGGTGTGACCCCCCAAAAATAAATAAATAAATAAATTGCATTTATGGGTGCATTGTGGAAGTTCTGTCTCTAGCTTGAAAAATAAACAATCCACTTATACTAGCAGCTCAGGAGGAAAGGAGGGGGATATGGGATGTATGCTGGGAACAGGGATGGAGGGAGGACAACATTGGTGGTGGGAATGCCCTGATTCAACGTCACTATGTGCCTAAAACATTACCGTGAAAGATTTGTAATCAACTTTGGTCAAAATAAAAATTATTATTAAAAAAAGAAAGAAACAATTTTCAGACTGCCCAATTTAAAACTCCATATACTAAGCTTCAATAAAAGAAGAAAGAAAAGGGTTGTGAATTTAATAGAAAAGTCAGGGATTATACCTTACATTTATTGAGTCTGGGTTTGGTCCCTGGTACTATGTGATCCCTAAGTATTAGTGAGTTAATCCTAGAAAGCTCTGAACCCTGTCAAGGTGACCCAGATGAATCAGTCACTACAACAACAGGAAGCCCTGCAGCCTTGAGTCCCAGCCATGAACTTCAAGCCCAGTTAACAGAGTATCACTCAGCAAGTCATTCCCTAGATTCCTGAGGACCACTTGGTGGGAGCTCCCCCACCAAAATGAGGAAGAATAAAAAATAATGCACAAGAAAGTATGTAAAGAGTTACTATGACAATTATTGAAATCTAGTCCTCCATTTATTGGGAACTTCGGTTTGCAATAATATCTTGGAAGTCAAACAACAAACGAGTTGGGTATTATATTTATCTTGTAATTGGTATTTCAGGTTCCACCTTCATAGCCTTGGCAATACAAAATGAAGTAAGCTCAGGACACCAGGCCTGAGAAAAGAATGCAATTCTCATGCAGTGATTGTTAAGATATATAAGATATAGAGGGTCACAGTTATGGCCATTTAGCTTCTGCCAGTCAACCCACCTATAGTCTGAATGGCCTACAGAATCCCTTATCCTTTGCTGGGTCTTTAACATGAAGAATCAAATGAGAAACAGCAGCAAACCATTTCTAAATGTAGAGTATTTGACATTGACTTTGTATAGTGATCTTTATTTTACTGCTCTTGATTGTCCTCCCAGAAGTGCTATTGAAATACTAGGCTGTATCAATCGTCATTAAAAACACAACCCTTTATACGTCAGTCACAAAGGAAATAAGAAATGCTGACACTCTGTTTTGCAAGGGCAAATTAATTTGCCCCAGAAACGGCCTGTTTGCCACCAATCTCATTAAAAGTACTGTGAGATTATCAGGAAAAATTAATACAAGCTGTTGGTTATCAGCTACATCATTTCAGCTCACAGAGGCAAGTCCTGGTTGTCAGTTTGCTGCTGGGGGCAAGGACAGGCATTAACAAAGAAAGTCACATTCAATTAGAAATCATCACTGAGGCTGGCATTTGCAGTTACTCTGCACAGATCAGTTTGAAGAACAACCACATTGCTGCTTTTTTGGTTTGAACTTGAAATCAAGGACATTTTTGGCAGCAAGAAAAATCAAGTCCTTTTTTTTTTAATATGCCAATCAGATTAAAGAGCAATTTATCAGGAAAGTTTGGAAACTGAGTCACATGCTCAGAAAGGATTTGATTGAATAATCTAATTGAATAATAATGTGTCTTAGAAATACTCATGTACTGATAGCCAGCAAGTTGAATCTGTAAAGTGATAACAATATCTCCAAGAGGCCCCATACTCAATCCTCTCAGGACTTTTCCCCAATTGATTTGATCCTGGACGTCATGCACAGACTTGAGTGGAACAGGGTGCTACCAACAGTAGTTTAATCTCTAAATATACTTGATAATAGTTATTGGATAGTCCTCATATGCCTTCTTAACAAGCCACTTAATATGCCTTCATGGAATTATATCTATGAGCATCATCACTAAACAAATTTCTTTTGCCATTTTAGGCTGTGGTATAATTTTTTTAATTAAATAATTTTTATTTTGACCAAAGTGGATTACAAATCTTTCACAGTAATATTTTAGGTACATAGTGACATTGAATCAGAGGCATTCCCACCACCAGTGTTGTCCTTCTTCCATCCCTGTTCTCACTCCTGTATCAATTCCTTTGCCCCGTGGGGCTGCTAGTATAAGTGGTCCCCTCTGTGTCTAGTTTGTTGTATATTGGGTTTTGATTCTATTGTCATTGGCTTTAGATATGGTGTTTAAGTATGATCATTTTTTATTTCTACTCAACGTTCATACACCTGTTTGGTCTTGGTACCTTTCATTATTTCCCCCTCAATTGGTGACGCAGAACAAGAACAAGATGGTTCAAGTTAAGTGGTTCTGTTTGGAGGGAAGAAAAAAGAAAGAGAAAAAAGAGGGGGGGGCTAAAAATCAAACAAAAAAGAAACGGAAGGAGTCCAAAGGCTATAAAAATCAATTTAAGATAAGAAAGGGTAAAAGAAAAAAAAAAGAAAAGAAAGGGTAAAAGGAAGAAAAAAATAAAAAACATACAAAAAAATCAAACGAAAGTACCCAAAAAGCACCACAGCAATAAGGACAACAACCAGACAATAACTACAGTCCTGTGGCTGTGATATCTTTGAATAAGAAGCATCCAATATGTCTCAAGAAGAACCCCTTGGACTGGAGGACAGAAAGCACAGTTGACCTGGATTCAGTCCTAAGCACCTCCTAGGATCCCCCAAGTTTCATAACACTACAAGGAATGATCCCTGAGCGTAGAGCCCAGAATAACCTCTGATCACAGCCAGATTTGACCATCAAACAAATAAAACAATTAAGTCTTTTATAGTTCCTCTTGCACAAGTAATTGTTGCAAGTACTCCTCTGCCTCTCCTTAGTCCCTTACAAACTCACACATGGCACTGACTGCAAAAAAACACTCTGGCCTCTACTTTGCCACTCTCTGTCAGGTCATTTCCTCCAAATAAAGCACATACATTTCACACTCCCTTCAGATTATACTCAAATATTGTCTTTTTCTGAGGGAGGCCTTTTCTGGCCTTTTTATACCCTCATTCAATTTCCTTACTTCCTCCCCTGCATTCTTTTTAACCTTTAGACCGTTTTGTTGTCTATATTCTATACTCCTCTTGTCTTGCACTTCAGATCCCTTAGAGAATAAAATGTTGGTGCTCACTGGAGTTCCTGTACTCTGTAAAGGCTCAGCTTATATTTGCTGAGTGTATTTTTCACCTTTGCCTCTTCTATTTAATACAATCGTCAAAGCTTTCTTTCACAAAGATACAACATGTTCATCCTATTTTGTGTTCATGCGTATAAAATAATAGACATTAAAAGCAATGAGCAGTTAGAAAAATTGCACCAAGATGGCTGAAAAACATGACTGAAGCTAGAAACTCTAGGCCAAATTGTCAAGACAGGTTTGACCATCTGCTCTTGAAAGAACAAATTTAGAAACTATTTAAGTCTTGGAGTAGCTATATTCTTAATATGCATATAACTTAAAGGTATGTATTTAAGTCTAGGAGTGTGTTTACCTTATTTTCTCTTTGAAATTTTTATTTATTTACAGTTTTATTTATTCTGTTCATAATAATCTCTTTTCCATAAATAAAGTTGTTTATGATTGAGTTATAGTCATGCAATTCACCAGTGCACATTTCCCACCATGATGCCCTCTTCATTCCCATCATTCTCTCCTGCCTGCTTCTCTCTCTATCTCTCTCTTTCTCTCTCTCTCCCTCTCTCTCTCCCTCTCTTTCTTCTTTTTTGACACTGTGGTTTGCACTACTGTTAATGAAGTGGTTTCATGCATAACACTTTATCCCCTTTCAGCACTCAGCTCTTGTCCAAAGTGATCAGTTAGTTCCAATTAACACTTTTGTAGTAAACCATTCTCTACTCTAAATGCATTTTTTGCAAGCTTCCCACCATACTTCCTACCATGTTCCTAATTTCTACCAAGATGCTAATTCACATCTCTATTATTTCTCTTTATCATTTCACACTGTCTTTATTTTCCTTATATCCCACAGATGAGTGATATTCTATATTTACCCCTCTCCCTCTGACTCATTTCATTTAGCACAATAATCTCCACATCCATCCATGTATAAGAAAATTTTATGACTTTATTTTTCCAACAGCTGCATAGTATTTCATTATGTAGATGTATCAGTTTCTTTAGCCACTCATCTGTTGTCAGGCACTTGGTGATGTTTCCAGATTCTGGCTATTGCAAATAGTTCTGTAATGAACATAGGAGTGCAGAAGGAATTTTTACATTGTGTTTTTGTGTTGCTAGAGTATATCCCTAGGAGTGGTATTGCTGGATCATAAAGAAACTCAATTTCCAGGTTTGTTTTTTTTTTTAGAAATATCCATATTGTTTTCCAGAAGGGCTGGACTGGACAAAATTTCCTCCGACAGTGAATGAGAATTTCTTTCTTCCACATCCCCTCCAGCACTAGTTGTTCTTGTTCTTTGTAATATTTGCAGTTTTCTGTGGTGTGAGATGATAAGTTATTTATTGTTGTTTTGATTTGCATCTCCCTGGTGATTATTGATTTGGAACATTTTTTTTCATGTGCCTTTTGACCATTTGTATTTTTTCTTGGAGGAAAAATGTCTGTTCATTTATTTCTCCCCATTTTTAATGGTATTACATATTTTTTCTTGTTAAGTTCTGCCAATACCTTGTATCTTAGATATTAACCCTTTACCAGATGAGTATTGGGTGAATAGTTTCTCCCATTCCATGGGTAGCCTTTGCACTCTAGTCACTGTTTCCTCTGAAGTATAGAAGCTTTTCATTTTAATTTGTTTAATTTGTTTATCTCTACTTACACTTTCTTGGACAGTGGTGTTTCCTTTTTGAAGATACCTGTAGTCTCAATATCATGGAGTATTTTACATATATGTTCTTATATATATATATATCTTATAGTTCTGAATCTGATATCAAGGTCTTTGGATTTGACCATTGTGCATGGTGTTAGATGGATGTCTGAGTTTGTTTTTTTGCATGTGGCTGACCAGTTGTTCCAACACCACTTGTTGGAGAGGTTTTCCTTGCTCCATTTTGCATTTCTTGCTCCTTTACCAAAGATTAATTGATTGTATGTCTGAGGAACATTCTCTGAATACTCAAGTCTATTCCACTGATTTCAATATCTGTCTTTATTCCAGTACCAGCTGTTTTAATAACTATTGCTTTGTAATACATTTAAAGTTGGGGAAAGTGATGCTTCCCATCTTCTTTTTTCCCCCAAGGATTCCTTTAGCTATTCATGAGCATTTACTGTTCAAAATAAATTTCAAGAGTATTTGATCCACTTTTTTTTTTGAAAAATATTATGCTTACCCTTGAGAGATCCTTATTTTCTCTTAATTAGAATTGGTTTGTTGTCCTAATGAACCTTCTTATTCCTGGAGTATAGGGAGGAGATATATAAGTGGTATATGATATCCTCCATAGTATTCATTTGGAACCACACTAAGTTGCTCTGGGATTACTCCTAGCTTTTTGCTCAAGTCTCCTTGAGGATCAAACTGAGATCTTACTCATATAAGACCATAATCCTGTACATCTTTCTGTTTCACTTCATATTGTTTTATACACAATTTAACTGTTATGAATGTTCTAAAATAAATGTTGTTGGGATAAGTTGAATGTCATTGAAGCATTAACCATTTGCTTAATAATTTGCTTTTTTATCCTTTCTGAGCTTTGAATGTCAGGTGCTATAGCCAGAAGTAAAATTGTAAATCATGAAGCTTCACTTGCTTCAGGTGTTGGGAATGAATCAGCCACATATGCTGTTGACCTGGAACATTTCAGAGTTTAAGTGGCCATTCCACAGGCAGTTAAAAATCATCTAATAACTTTTATCTTCCTCAAAATCTAACTCCTGTTAATGTGCAGTCTTAATACTAATACAAAATGTCTATCAACCTATCTACCTAGTTTATTCTATATTCTTTAAATACTGTATTATTCTGATTAGGCAAATTATAGAAAAGAAAGCGGCCTTTGACCAGTATAAACCTGGAAGTCCCAACAAACTTGGTTTCTACTCACTTTTTTGTTCAGCCCTGTTAAATAAATATTTTTGGAAGACTAAATTAGAAAAAGAAAGAAATGGAACTAAGGAAATAATAAGAGCTAATACATTTCTAGCATGTATTGATTCCATAAGCTTAAATTATACTAAAAATAAAATTTCCTATTGGTACATCAATATTAACATGTACTATTGAGTTCTGTCTTTACTACACTGGCAGAACTGAGCCCCAAGTCAACCCTTCTGGCTATTGGTTGGTTTCAAGAATGGAGTGAAATCAGGGGGCTGCATTTTAGAAAAGCACTGGTACTTCAGAGATAAACTGATAAGGAGGAAGCTGTCACTCACTGTAGCTCTGGGACTTTTGTGCAGGGGATAGAATCTTCTGTCGATGCTCATACATTGGCAGAAAAGGGAACTTGGATACTTCTTAGATGGACAAGTCAAGGCTTGGTAAGGACCATACCTCAAAGTATAGAAATAACAATAGATAAGAAGGGCCATGGAATTGGGGGGGGGGGAAAGGAGGTTGTAGGCCCAGCAAGCTAGAGTTATATTTGTCTTTCCACTTTTTGTAGTTAACCTGACACAAGTCAGGAGTAGTAGTTACCTAACCTAGTTCCTTGTAAGGGTCTAAGAAGAAGCAAGAACCACTTTCATGAACATAAGGTGTGAGAGAAGGACAGGATCATATTCATTTTTGCTTTGAATCTGGGCCTCACAGGGTGAGCACCCATCTAGGGATATATGTAGTGAAGGACAGAACCAGGCAAAGCAATGCTATGGATCTATGAAGAAAGTTGGCCAAGTGGCCTTCAGGACCAGAAGTTTTCAGTTCTTTAGAGACATTTGGGAAGCTTCACTAGGATGTTTGTAAAAAAAAAAAAAAATCCCTACTTGAACTGTGGGAAAATAAAAGGAACTCAAAGAGGTTGAGCAGAGAATAGAGTAGGGCTGGTTCTTGAATCTTTTTGAAAACCTCGTGTTTGAAGAAAATGTGGGGCTTTTGACAGTGTACCAGCTGGGCATCACTGTGGAAGATATTCCTAGGGATACAATGTGACTGAATGCTTGCATTTGGCTTTTGAAGTTTAAGCATGACGCATGACGCCTTGTGCAAGAATTAGAAAGAGAGAGAGACACGCCACTATCTTCAGCTAAAAGAAACAAGTGAATAGCTCCAAGGATTCATCCTTCTTTTCTCACTCATTTTGAAGTAAGTATCCCCCAGACAGAAGACCAGAACCTGCTATCTATTGACTCCAAGCTGCTGAGAGAAAAAGACTCAATCTGACTGATCCACAAAACACCTCTTCACTTATTAGTTCCAGTTTTTCTTCATTAGGCTTCATCTGATAATGCCTCTAAACTTTACTTTGGCTTCAAATCTGAGAAAAGCACAGTGATTACTCTCCAAGTTATAGGAATTTTACTGCCAATACTGCACTCATCCACCCCTCCCAAGATACCACCTGGAGACAGATAAGAGCTTCTGAGGAGCAAGAGGCTGTGAGACCACAGCTTCATAACTATGTTCATATTTTTCTTGTAGCATAGCCCATTTTATACTAGTGTGGTATGAAATGCATTTTGCCAGTAAGTTGAAAAGGCATTTTTTGTAAAAACTGAGAAACAGGCAAGTGCAGATAGTTCAGAAATGACTCAGAATCATGTTTTGCTAAAAGAATGCTAATGAATTGCAGAGCATATATTCATGGAACGGATAACACGCCCTCAGAAAGAAAAGTCTCTTATTAGACATCTGAACTGAAGCAAAACATTCATGCCATTGAATATAATCTAATGGATGAAGTCCTGCTCAACCAACGATGTGAGCTTTTATGTGGCCACAGAAGGAAAGATTCTTCTCTGGGGAGTACCCTAAGAGTGGAGCTCTCTGAACATCAGAAATAACTCGTTCACCTCTGAAACTGAATGTGAATTTAGGGGATGAAGCTTCTCAGAAATATCTGATTTAGTGAGCTAAGAGTCAACTTTTCAATGCATTACCTTCCACACCCACAACCTGCCTTGGATCCACATACCTTTACAGACTTATTTAGGACTTAGAGAATAGTATACCTCCTCCAAGAGCCAAATTCCTTGCTAATTCAGCTAGCTTGATCATGACACCAGTGAACACCTGGTTTTTGAATGGGATAATTTATCAAGATACAGTATATTTGCAATTTATATTAGCTACTCAAGTATTTCTCTAAATAGATAACTCCTACTGGGAAAGCATTCAGCTAAGCTCTCTGGGTGCCAGCAGATCCCCATTCTCTAACAACGCCTTAGTTTTTGCACACCCTCAACATACCATTGACCGCTGTGTTTGACAAGGTCTTTGTTCTTGGACACACCTTCATTGATCTTAAGGATCTTTGGCGCTATGAGTGGAGTTGGTTTAAACTCAGGAGAGTCAGATTAATAAAATCTACAAATAGGGCAGTGCGTTCAAAGTCTGTGCAGGGCTCTGGATCAGAGGACAGACTCAAAATTTTCCAGAATCCAGAGACCTAAAGTCTGAGGAACTCAACTTTATGCCACCCTTCCTTCTCCAGAACCACTTTCTAGAAGTTTTAGATTCATGCCACAATATATGCTTTAAAAGACAAAAGAGCTATTTAAAACCAGGAATCACGTTGAGAATGGAAAAGCTTGGGATTTCTTTCAACAAATCAAAATTTTATTTCATACATTGAATTTGACTTTTCTTTTTTTTAAATAATATAATTTCTTTATTTAAGACCCATGATTACAAACATGTTCATACTAGATTTTAGCCTTTGAATGCACCCCCCTTCACCCGTGCAGCATTCCCAACAACATTGTAACATTGTCCCCCATTTCCTTCCTCCCCCATCTGCCTATTTTTGAGATAGGCTTTGTATTTTTCTCTCTATCATTGCCATGGTAGTTGTTAATGTAGTTATTTCTCTCACTGCAGTTACCACTCTTTGTGATAAGCTTCTTATCGTAGGCTGGTCCTTCAGGCCCTTATCTCTATTGTCTCTGGGTATTATTATCTTTATACTGTATTTTATTTTTCGTAAATCCCACATATGAGTGAGACTATTCTCTGTTTATCTCTCTTTCTCTGACTTATTTCATTCAACATAATAGTCTCCATATCCATCCATGTATAGGCATATTTTATGATTTCAGTTTTCTAACAGCTGCATAATATTCCATTGTATAGATGACCGGTTTCTTTGTTTCTCTATTTTTATTTAAACAACTTTATTACATACATGATTGTGTTTGGGTTTCAGTCATGTAAGGAACACCACCCATCACCAGTGCAACATTCCCATCACCAATGTCCCAAACCTCCCTCCTCCCCATCCAACCCCCGTCTGTACTCTAGACAGGCTTTCTATTTCCCTCATACATTCTATTTCCCTCGTACATTCTCATTATTAGGATAGTTAAAATGTAGTTATTTCTCTAACTAAACTCATCCCTATTTGTGGTCAGCTTCATGAGGTGAGCTGGAACTTCCAGCTCTTTTCTCTTTTGTGTCTGAAAGTTATTATTGCAAGAATGTCTTTCATTTTTCTTAAAACCCATAGATGAGTGAGACCATTCTGCATTTCTCTCTCTCTCTCTCTCTCTCTCTCTCTGACTTATTTCACTCAGCATGATAGATTCCATGTACATCCATGTGTAGGAAAATTTCATGACTTCATCTCTCCTGACAGCTGCATAATATTCCATTGTGTATATGTACCACAGTTTCTTTAGCCATTCATCTGTTGAAGGGCATCTTGGTTGTTTCCAGAGTCTTGCTATGGTAAATAGTGCTGCAATGAATATAGGTGTAAGGAAGGGGGTTTTGTATTGTATTTTTGTGTTCCTAGGGTATATTCCTAGGAGTGGTATAGCTGGGTCATATGGAAGCTCGATTTCTAGTTTTGGGAGGAATCTCCATATCACTTTCATAAAGGTTGAACTAGACGGCATTCCCAAAAGCAGTGAATAAGAGTTCCTTTCTCTCCACATCCCCGCCAACACTGCTTGTTCTCATTCTTTGTGATATGTGCCAACCTCTGGGTGTGAGGTGGTACCTCATAGTTGTTTTGATTTGCATCTCCCTGATGATTTGTGACGTGGAACATTTTTTCATGTGTCTTTTGGCCATTTGTATTTCTTCTTTGTCAAAGTGTCTGTCCATTTCTTCTCCCCATTTTTTGAACGGATTAGATGATTTTTTTCTTGTAAAGTTCTGTCAGTGCCTTGTATATTTTGGAGTTTAGCCCCTTATCTGATGGGTATTGGGTGAATAGTTTCTCCCACTCAGTGGGTGGCTCTTGTATTTGGGGCACTATTTCCTTTGAGGTGCAGAAGGTTCTCAGCTTAATATATTCCCATCTGTTAATCTCTGCTTTCACTTGCTTGGAGAGTACAGTTTCCTCCTTGAAGATGCCTTCTTTAGTCTTAATGTCCTGGAGTGTTTTACCTAAGTGTTGTTCTATATATCTTATGGTTTCAGGTCTGATATTGAGGTCTTTCATCCATTTGGATTTAACCTTCATACATGATGTTAGCTGGGGGTCTAGGGTCAATTTTTTGCAAGTGGCTAGCCAGCTGTGCCAACACCACTTGTTGAAGAGGCTTTCTTTGCTCCATTTAGGATTTCTTGCTCCTTTATCAAAAATTAGGTGATTGTATGTCTGGGGAACATTTTCTGAGTATTCAAGCCTATTCCACTAATCTGAGGGCCTGTCTTTAATCCAATAACATGCTGTTTTGATAACTATTGCTTTGTAGTAAAGTTTAAAGTTGGGGAAAGTAATTCCTCCCATATTCTTTTTCCCAATGATTGCTTTAGCTATTCTAGGGTGTTTATTGTTCCAAATGAATTTCAAAAGTGCCTGATCCACTTCTTTGAAGAATGTCATGGGTATCTTTAGATCTTTAGATCACATTAAATCTGTACAATGCTTTGGGGAGTATTGCCATTTTAATGATGTTAATCCTGCCAATACATGAGCAGGGTATGTGCTTCCATTTCGCGTGTCCTCTCTTATTTCTTGGAGCAGTGTTTTATAGTTTTCTTTGTATAGGTCTTTCACATTTTTAGTCAAGTTGATTGTGTGGCACTATTGTGAATGGGGTTGTTTTCTTTTCTTTTTTTTTTTTTTTTTTGGTTTTTGGGTCACACCCGGCATTGCTCAGGGGTTACTCCTGGCTGTCTTGCTCAGAAATAGCTCCTGGCAGGCACGGGGGACCATATGGGACACCGGGATTCGAACCAACCACCTTTGGTCCTGGATTGGCTGCTTGCAAGGCAAACGCCGCTGTGCTAACTCTCCGGGCCCAGGGGTTGTTTTCTTAATGTCCATTTCTTCCTTATTACTATTGGTGTATAGAAAGGCCATTGATTTTTGTGTGTTAATTTTGTAGCCTGCCACTTTTCTATATGAGTCTATTGTTTCTAGAAGCTTTTTAACAGAGACTTTAGTGTTTTCTAAGTAGAATATCCTGTTTTCTGCAAAGAGCAAGAGCTTGACTTCTTCCTTTCCTATCTGGATTCCCTTGATATCTTTTTCTTTTTTTTTTTTTTAATTTTTTTTTTTTTGGTTTTTGGGCCACACCCGTTTGACGCTCAGGGGTTACTCCTGGCTATGTGCTCAGAAATCGCCCCTGGCTTGGGGGGGACCATATGGGACGCCGGGGGATCGAACCGCGGTCCTTCCTTGGCTAGCGCTTGCAAGGCAGACACCTTACCTCCAGCGCCACCTACCCGGCCCCTTGATATCTTTTTCTTGCCTAATTGCTATAGCAAGTACTTCCAGTGCTATGTTGAATAGGAGTGCTGAGAGAGGACAGCTTTGTCTTGTGCCAGAATTTAGAGGAAAGGCTTTCATTTTTTCTCCATTGAGGACAATATTTGCCTCTGGCTTGTGGTAGATGGCCTTAACTATATTGAGAAAGGTTCCTTCCATTCCCATCTTGCTGAGAGTTTTGATCAAGAATGGGTGTTGGACCTTATCAAATGCTTTCTCACATCTATTGATATGAACATGTGATTTTTATTTTTTTTGTTGTTGATGTTGTGTATTATGTTGATAGATTTATGGATTTTAAACCAGCCTTGCATTCCTGGAATGAAACCTACTTGATCGTAGTGGGATGATCTTCTTAATGAGTCATTGAATCCTATTTGACAGGATTTTGTTGAGGATCTTTGCATCTGTATTCATCAGCGATATTGGTCTGTAATTTTCTTTTTTGGTAGCATCTCTGTCTGGTTTAGGTATCAAGGTGATGTTGGCTTCATAAAAGCTATTTGGAAGTGTTCCTGTTTTTTTGACTACATGAAAGAGTCTTGCCAGGATTAGTAGTAGTTCCTCTTGAAAGGTTTGAAAAAATTCATTAGTAAATCCATCTGGGCCTGGGCTTTTGTTTTTGGGCAGACATTTGATTACTGTATTAATTTCCTCAATAGTGAAGGGGGTGTTTATATATGCTACATCCTCTTCATTAAACCGTGAAAATTATAAGAGTCCAAAAATTTATCCATTTCTTCCAGGTTTTCATTTTTAGTGGCATAGAGTTTCTCAAATTAGTTTCTGATTACCCTTTGAATCTCTACCATATCAGTAGTGATCTCTCCTTTTTTATTCTTTTTTTGTTTTTGGTTTTGGTTTTTGGGCCACACCTGGCAGTGTTCAGGGGTTTCTCCTGGCTGTCTGCTCAGAAATAGCTCCTGGCAGAAACGGGGGATTATATGGGACACTGGGATTCAAACCAACCACCTTAGGTCCTGGATTGGCTCCATCCAAGGCAAACACCGCTGTGCTATCTCTCTGGGCCCAACTTTTTCATTCCTAATATGAGTTATCAAGTTTCTATCTCTCTTTCTTCGTTAGTTTTGCCAGTGGTCTATCAATCTTGTTTATTTTTTTCAAAGAACCAACTTCTGCTTTCGTTGATCTTTTGAATTGTTTTTCGGGTTTCCACTTCATTGATTTCTGCTCCAGGCTTGGTTATTTCCTTCTGTCTCCCTATTTTTGGGCCCTTTTGTTGAGTACTTTCTAATTCTATGAGCTGCATCATTAAGCTATTCAGGTATGCCCCTTCTTCTTTCCTGATGTGTGCTTCCAAAGCTATAAATTTTCCACTCAGTACCACTTTTGCTGTGTCCCATATGTTCTGTTAGTTTGTGTCTCCATTGTCATTTGTTCTCAGGAAGGTTTTGATTTCCTCTTTGATTTCATCTTGGACCCACTGCTTATTCAGTATTATGCTATTTAACTTCCAGGTATTAAAGTTTTTCTTCTGTGTCCCTTTGTAGTTCACATATAATTTCAGGGCCTTGTGGTCAGTGAAGGTAGCCTGTAAAATTTCTATCCTCTTGATATTATTGAGGTATATTTTATGTGCTAGCATGTAGTCTATCCTGGAGAATGTCCCATGTACATTAGAGAAGAATGTGTATCCAGGCTTCTGGGGGTGGAGTGTCCTGTATATATCTACTAGGCCTCTTTCTTCCATTTCTCTTTTCAGGTCTAGTATATTCTTGTTGCGTTTCAGTCTGGTTGACCTGTCAAGTGTTGACAATGCTGTGTTGAGGTCTCCCACAATTATTGTGTTGTTATTGATATTATTTTTCAGATTTGTCAACAATTTTATTAAATATTTTGGTGACCCTCATTCGGTGCATATATGTTTAGGAGAGTGATTTCTTCCTGCTGTACATATCTCTTGATTAATACAAAACGTCCTTCTTTGTCCCTTACCACTTTCCTAAGTATAAAGTTTGCATCATCTGATATTAGTATGGCCACTCCAGCTTTTTTATGGGTGTTGTTTGCTTGGATGATTTTCCTTCAGCCTTTTATTTTTAGTCTATGTTTGTTCTGACTATTCAGGTTCATTTCTTGTAGGCAGCAGAAGGTTGGATTGAGTTTTTTGATCCATTTAGCCACACTGTGTCTCTTAACTGGTGCATTTAGTCCATTGACATTGAGAGAAAGAATTGTCCTGGGAGTTAGTGCCATCTTTATATCAAAGTTTGGTGTGTCTGTTGATCAGTCTTGTCTTAAAGTAGGCCGTTCAGTTTTTCTTTTAAGACTGGTTTTGAGTCTGTAAAGTTTCTGAGCTGTTGTTTGTCTGTGAAACCGTGTATTGTTCCTTCAAACCTGAAAGTGAGTTTTGCTGGGTGCAGTATTCTAGGCAAAGCATTTATTTCATTGATTTTTTTCACTATGTTCCACCACTGCTTTCTGGCCTTGAGTGTTTCTGGTGACAGGTCTGCAGTAAATCTCAAGGATGTTCCTTTGAATGTAATTTCTCTTTTCAATCTTGTTGCTTTCAGAATTCTGTCTCTATCTGTGGGATTCGTCTTTGTGACTAGGATGTGTCTCGGCGTGTTTTTTCTGGGGTCTCTTTTAGTTCGTACTCTTCGGGCATGCAGGATTTGATCGCATGTATTCTTTAGCTCTGGTAGTTTCTCTTTAATGATGTTCTTGACCGTTGATTCTTCCTGGAGATTTTCTTCCTGGTCTCTGGGACTCCAATGATTCTTAAGTTGTTTCTGTTGAGCTTATCATAGACTTCTATTTTCATCTGTTCCCATTCTTTGAGTAATTTTTCCATTGTTTGATTATTTGCTTTAAGGCCTTTTTCCAATTTCTTCTGCTGTATGGAATTGTTATTCATCTCATCTTCCAGTGTACTAATTCTATCCTCAGATGCTGTGAACCCATGGGAAAACTCAACCATGTTTTTCTTCAATTCATCTACTGAGTTTTTCAGACCTGTTATTTGACCTGAAATTTCAGTTTGGAGTTTTCTGATTTCAGTTTGGAGTTTTCTGATTTCTATCTTCATATTCTCTTGATTCTTATTAGTGTTCTCTTCTATACTTTCTTTGAGTTCTTTGAACATTTTCCATATTGCGACTCTAAACTCCTTATCTGAGAGACTGACTAGTTGGTTGGTCATGTTCAAGTCATCAGAGTTGCCATCGTCATTCTCTATATCTGGTGCTGGCCTGCGTTGTTTTCCCATTGTCACACTTGTATTGTGGGTTTTTCTACGTGTTGTGGTTATATTCATTGTCTAAATGATGTGCATGCTGTGAAGAGAAGCTCAGTGGCTGTGCCCCTCTGGCCCCTCCCTTTCTGGGCGTGTAAACTCACCTCCAGGGAAGGCTCCAGGGAAGGCGAGCCATCTGCCAATGAGCCACACACAGGATGAAATCAGGCGGAAAATGCAGCACAGCACAGAAGACAGGCAGATAGGGGTTGTATTTGACTTTTCTTAAAAATCATAATCACTATAATATTGTTTAAGAAAATCAAGAGTTTAAATATACATAAAAATATATACAGAAATGTTTGTAAATAAAAAACATAATATGTGGGGATTTGCTACATTGAGAGAATGGCAAAAGTTTGAGAGATAAAACAAAACTGAATATAAGTGGGTTATTGTTAAAGTCATATGATAGGTATATAAAGGGTTATTATTTTATAGTTGTAAGTAAGTTACACAATAATCTAATTTGGGACTAATTTGGGACTCAATTTTCTCTAACTATATAAAAGTATTGACCTATATATAAACAACATGGTCTTCCTCATGCAAAAAAGAAAAAGAGTTAGAGCTTTTCTTTTCTTCCCTGTCATAGTCCTCCTCTTTCCTTTCCTTTCCCCTCTTCTCAGCTTTTCCTTCTTTACAGGGATTTAAAGAAATAAAGTGGCACACACCCAGCACAATGCCTGGCATTATGCAAGCACATTCTAGAAATGCTGTGACACAGCCTGTGTCATACACTTGTAAAATTACTTTCACTTTTTATGCATTAATTAGTACAAGTACTCTTTTTTTATCTTTTCAATCTGAAAAAATAATCCATTTAAGTACTCTTAATTTCATCAACCTTCACCCTCAGGTGATTTATGTTAAACTTTGGCTAATAAAAGTGACAGGGAAAGCAGCAGAAAGAACATTGGCTGGTTCAGTAAGATTTAAGAAGCTCAACAGCCCCTGGCTGAAATGAACTTTTACCTGTGACTCTTTTTGTGTGTGAAATTGCAAGCTGAGACACCACAAAATTGACACAGGCCAAGTACCAGCCCTGCATTTAGAAAACACCCTTCTAAGAAACCATCTCAGCATTTAAATTGTGCCAATATACAAATTCTTTTTTTTTTTTTTTTTTTGGTTTTTGGGCCACACCCGGTAACTCTCAGGGGTTACTCCTGGCTATGTGCTCAAAAGTTGCTCCTGGCTTGGGGGACCATATGGGACACCGGGGGATCGAACCGTGGTCCGTCCATGGCTAGCGCAAGCAAGGCAGGCACCTTACCTTTAGCGCCACCGCCCGGCCCAATATACAAATTCTTAAATGAGATAAACTAGTGCTCTTTGTTTCACATCCTGCACCCTGCTCTCACAGGCTACCCTCCTTCCTAGAGTGTGAGACTGACCAGATCTTCAGAGGGTAATGCCCTAAAAGGCAAGTATAAAGGGTCTAACACCCCACACACAATACAAAGAGATCAGTTACATTGATAGTAATGAGATTCCCACTTTGGATCTTCATTGGATATCTTCTATAACTAAAGTTTTCAAGGACTCCAAGCACTGAGCAGGAATAGCCTCTTTAGTAAGGGAAGAAGGCACTCCAAAAAGCAAATAAGCAAAAAGTGTTTCTAATATCAATGGCACAGCTTATAGAAATCCATAAACTAAGTTAAAAAAAAAAACACAAATCAATGAACAGACTTTAAAAAATACTAAAGAAGGGGGCAGAGAGATAATATGTACAACTTTCCTTACATGTGACTAATCCTATTTTCATTCCAAGGAGCAGAGAACCAAGAGGAACTCCCAGGCACTGCTGGATGTGGCTCCAAAACCCAAACCTCTTTCCTCAAAAAATGAGTAAGTGTTCAACTCTTCATAAAGAAGTTATGGCATCTGCCTGGGACAGCACTGAGAGTCATTTTAACATATTTTCTTGTTCAATTATAATAGTTTTGTAGGTAGATGGACACCTGCCAAAAACCAGAAAGAATAGCCTGCTTGATCTGTCTAACAGGAATGGGAAGGGTGGCTCAATAACACCCGAAAAACAGAGGAAGAAGTTTAATGACCTACTGATGTGAATTCAATGTGGCCTGAAGCCAGAGAGCAGCCTGCCAAGACACCCCACCTGTTTAGCACTTATTCCCTACTCATATGCTCTGGTCCAAGAGAATTGTGAAATTCAATTTGGGGAAAAAAACTATAATAACTGCCTGGAGGGAATTTCATGTAAAGGAGGACTGTTGTGAGTTTTCTGAGAGGATTTCTAGGGTCAACTTGTGATGTCCTGCAAATTGTCTCATTTTTTATCCAAGCATCTTATCTGTGAATCTGTGAGACAGGGAGATTATGTGCCTACCCATTGAAGCAAGGGAAAGACTGAGAGTAGTCCCTTGGCTATTTGGTGCTCAATCCAGCACAACTAATTCAATTTGCTGTTTTGAATGCCCAAATTTGGGTGCAAAGAAAATTTACTGTATTGTATGTGTTTATTTTCAAGAAAATGAAGGTATAATTTATAGGTACATGGAAATAATTGGGACATGATAGTAATGATTGTACACCTGTGACATCTATGCATGCGTGCCTCACAGGTGTATGCTCTCATACATGTGAGCACAGGATTGACTTACCAAGATTGACAATTACCAAATAAATTGATTTATCAAGTGCAATATTGACATTACTGCTCCATTCTGCCTCCCAAGAACTTTTTCTAGTTCTCACTCTTTTCTAGAACACTGCAAATTGTCTTCTAAAAGATCAACAGTGTAGGGACCAGAGCAATAGTACCATGGGTAGAGCACTTGCCTTGCACACAGCCAGTCAGGGTTTGATCCCTGAAATTCCAAAATAATTCCTGACATCCCAGAAATAATCCCTGAGTGCTTCCTGGTGTGACCAAAAAATAAAATAAAATTAATGTGTCACTGTCAGGAGGCATTATAGAGACTGGCCCATCTCTTGCTACATATTTCTAGAAGCTCAGTGACCTTAAAATGTAATTGTTCAGGCCAAGAGTCATCATAGGGTCAAGGGTCCATGCTTTACATGTACAAAATCCCAGTTTCACCTGACATGGTCTCAGAACTCTGCTGAGTTTGTCTCTAATGATCCCCATCACCAATGTGGTCCTGGTGGTCATTGGTACTGCAGAGCCCAGGAAGCACCACATCTCCAGTTCCTTGCTTTGAACCATTTGGGCTGATTGGCTGGGTATGGCCAGAGTGTCCTTCGGGTCTCCTGAGCACTGTTTGAGGGATCTATCCTAGACAAAAGAATTTTATTGATCAACAAAGGCCTTTTCCAAATTGTTCCCTATCTTTCTTTTTGTAAGCTAAAATATCAATTAGTGCTCTTAGTTCAGCTCAGCAGATCCTTTTGCAAGTAGTCTGCCCAGATTACCAAACCAAAGTTCCCACCTTTCTACACAACCTACATATAATAATATATGTGGATGCTTCCCCCTAGGTAGGGTCTTATTCCATGTATGTTGGATCCCTCTGGGAGTGTAGTTATTGTCATCCATACTAGAATTATTATCCGTTGAGTTAGGTGTCAAGTTTCATTTTTCTTTTTTTTCTACCAAACAAGCATAAAAGTTCCATTTTGGATCATTGTTCTCTGTGTAAGACTTAACAGAGCCTGAACCTTAGTTCTGAGAGGGAAACAGTCCTGTCTTGTTTGGTTCTCTATGAATATGTCTGACCACATCAAGGCAAAAGCGTGGCAGCTTTAATTCATCCAAACTCTTGCTTATCTTCTTTTTCCACAGAGACAACAGCTTTCTGTGAGCAAGAGAATCGCTGCTTTGTTTTCAGTGTGGTCTTTAGCAACATTAGAGTGATCATATGCTTCGATTTAACGCTGTCTTTTCATGGCAAGTGGCACTGGTATTTTATTTCTAATAGTAACATGAATCACACAACCTAAATTATTTAAACACAAGCAGTGAGTCATTATAGAGGAGACAAGCAAGTGTACAAGTATTACAACAGTGTACGAAGAAAAGAGGCTTTGTGAGGGTGTTGTGTGACACTTGAGATAAAGGACTTGCACACTTTTTAGTCCTTATGGAGCTGGAAGTGCACTAGTCTACCACTGGCTCCTGAATATCTGTCTTTCCTCTGCCTAGTACAACCCCAGGTATATAGCAACAGTAGTGGTCATTAACAGTGTCAACAAAGGTGCCTACTGTTACCCCATTCCCCCATTCTTCCTGTAACCTTACCTGCTAAGAAGACCTTCCCATTCCTGGGAGGGGTCTTTGGGAAGTAACAAAAGGTTTGGCCTGAAGGGAGAAGGAGATTGATTAGAGGATTGATGGAGGAAGAAGCAGCAGGAGGAGAGATGGCTGAGAGACAAAGTACAATGCAGGGCTGAATAGGAATCCAGCATAGTAGGTTATGCTAGGCCACACACATGTTGGCCAGGGCTGAATAAAGACGATGTCTCCTGAAACCTGTCTGTGGATTTCCTCACCGCTACCCTGAAACCTCAGACCTGACGGCTGGAAGGGGTTGCAGACACATGGTCGGTCCGAGCTGAAGGAGAAAGGCCCCTCCATCATCCATCTCTTCATCCAGCCCATCCAAAGGGCTGTTCTGCAATATCTACTACTCTAGGAACTCTCCAAGCCTGAATCTCCCATATATTCTCATACAACACCTACCTTCTAGGATTCACTCAATAAACATTGGAAACTTACAACACCTGGTAGCAAAAACACCTGCTAATGTTTCCACCCAAAGTCCAATTTTCCTTGCCTATCAAAGGCTACCTTTGCCAATTCTGTTAAAAGGCTGGCTTACATAAGGCCCATTTTCAGTATGGGTGCTCAGTTAGTAGTCCTGGCTGAATGCAATGCTCTGCTGATGTTTTCTCTGCACTAAGAGATATTTCCCTAAGAGCTTTCTGTTTGAGCTCCAGAGAGTTGCATAAGCTTAGCACCTCTTTCCTGACCTTGGGAAGGTATAGGGAGCATTCCAGAACTGGTTGTTTCTGGTTTTCTGCTTGCCTGACCCTGGTTCTAACCCACAGGGTACATTTATGCAGAATAGAAATGCAGCCAGCCCTGACTGGGGAGCAGAAGGTCCACACTGCAGCACCTGGGGGTGTTGAGGCCAAGGACCTCTCCCAGTCCCTCCTCTACACAGAACTTCAGGGCACAGACTGACCTGGAAAGAACCTCCTCTTATCACAGCACACATTTCCCATCTGGCACGTCCCATTTCCACCCAAATCAAGGTTGTATGTGATGTCCCATCTGCAGCCAACAGTCAGAAAATCTTTCATCAGCTGAGTGTGCTGGGCCCCCTGTTCTCAGAATTCACATCCATTGCTTCCCCAGGACAGACTCCCGGAGGATTTGAGGCACATTTAAACCAGATTTAAACTCTCCCTTGCGAGGAAAGATGCCCTGGATCCTTTCTCTTTCCCTTTTCTTTTTTATGACTGACTGATTTCCCCCCCCCCCTTAAAGAGCTTGTTTAATCGCCTTTATTTTTTGAGCAGTTTTAGTTTTACAGAACAATTGAGCAGAAGTACTAAAAACTCCTCCTCCTCCCCCAGTTACCCCTATTATTAACATCTTGCATCCACATGGCTCATTTGTTACGATTGATGAGCCAACACTGAGGCAGTGTTATTATTAACTAAAGTCCATAATTTACAATAGGACTGACTCTCTGTTTTTTTTTTCTATAGACTTGACAAGTGTACAATGACATGTATCCGACACTTCTAATATCATACAGAATGGTTGCACTGCCTTAAAAATACTCTGCTACTTTCCTATTCTAGAAAATTGGCTTCCTGCTGACTTTCTCACAGGGGAGTCTCATCAGTGCCTGGAAAGTTGGGTGTGCATCAGCTGGAGAGGTGCTGTGAGGTTGGTGAGGAAAGGGCTGTGAAACATGGCACTGTCATTGACATCCAGAAGTAGAGTACTCAAGTGACTGCCCTTTACTTTTGAGAGGCGTAGAGGGTCTCCTAAGTGACCTGAGGGGATTCAGAGACTATTCCCAGTGATACTGCATCAATCAGGCAGATCTGTGTCAGGGCCTGATAATGAAGCTTAACATAAGGCCCTATATTACCAGGGATCACCAGAGACTACCTTTTTTGGAGATCATATGGTGCTGACCTATATTCCTAGACCCTCAAATCCACTTTTAAAATCATTGGCATGATTAAAAAGCTACTCCTCCTCCTGCCACCATGAAAATACTGTATCTTTATGTCTTCCTTGGTGGGCATGATGAAATGGTAGGAAAAAATCAGGTTTCTGGTATGAGCTACTGTGAGGACATAAGAGGCCCCCTCATGAGGCCCTGAAAAGCCAGGAAAGCTCCTCTTTCTGCTGACATGCACCCACAAAATACAGGGACATAAAGCAAGGCCATAATGATGCCATGATATCATTTTTTACCTTAATTTGCAGCACCTGACTACAAAGGGTTCTGGAATCTATGAGGTCTGGCTTATCTGACCTCTGCCACAGAGTTAGAGGAGAGTGATAGGATCCTTAGTTTTCATCATAGACCATTGGTCAAGGTTGTTCCCCATGTCTGAACACCTGGACTCTCTTCTGCATGTAAGTGGGCACAATGTTTGGCCTATTCTGGCTCCTTTGACAAGTGATCTTTGACCCCCAGGGTCTGCCAGCATAGAGAGGAGGAGGAAATGGACCTGGAGGAATAGCTAAGTGTGGGTTATCAAATTTGGGGATTAAGAAAGACAATTTATAAATTTGGTCATCTATGACTAAAACACAAGAAAATGTGGTAAAAATTGGCCCCCCTCCAATGGGGCTTTCTCTTTGGCTTCTAATGAGTATTCTTCAGGTTAAATATTTCTGTACAGAACCAAGATCCAGCTTTGTTCTCTCACACCTTGATTCCTAGGCTATCAGAGGACTTTCCCTAGAATCCCCCAGAGCAAGGAACCCTGATTCAAGTCTCACTGCCTGGTGTCCCTCCTGTCTCATGCCTCTACCCATGTCACCCCAAAACACAGCCATGACCAGTCATCCAAGGAATGGATGTAAAAGCCTTCCAAATGAAACTTGAAAAGTAATAAAAAAATAATTATGCATGTCAAGAGTCCCCAGAGCAGAAGAGATAAAGAAGCATCCCGAGTCATTGATTTGTATTAGATTGGGCCTAGTGCTTTGGCCTCAGCAGCCCTGCCCAATATCATGAGCCTACCAAAAGACAGTGCTGGTGGATGCTTCCTGAAGAGCAACTGGCCAATCAGAACGACCCAGCTTCATCTTTATACCCTTAAAAAATAGCCATAAGAAATTTTCTTTAATTCTAACCTTGGGACAACTGAGGGAAAATGACTGGGGAAAAGACCCAAAACAAAACAGTACATTAAACTCACCTGCCTCTTGCATTCTTCCAAGATACCAGTGCCAAGAAAGTGGGAAGTCAGGCCTGGCACCTCCCTGCTAGGTGGAGATCCCAGCTCAATTTTTAATTAGCTGGTTATTCTGGGCAGATTTGTCTACCATTCATAGTTTTCACTCTAAAAATGGGTGAAAATAAAAGATTAGCGACCACATTGGGGTGTGAGAAATGAATGGCTATTCTTAGCAAAAGATGCATTCACACAGTGACTGAAACTACTAGCTCATCAAGTTAGCTCAGAGGACCTAAAAAAGTGCAGGTACACTTTTTTAATGTGTTAATTTTTATCAGATGAGAGAAATATTCTTCTTTCTATCTAAACACATGATCAAAACCCACCAGCTTCTCTGTCTGAACTCAAAAAGTTTCCACATTCTTGGAATATCCAGTTTTCATTCTACTCAGGATAATTCTTCTTTGCTTATCACTCATTAGATTGAAGAATCTTTGGATTGAAGCACCTTTGGGATTGGTTCCTTTACTCTACCTGCTCTCCACCCCAGGGTGTGGTCTTTCACTTTCCAATAAAGACCCTGAGTCTCAGGGAGAAATGACTGAGCTATATGCCTACTGGCATTAGTGTTAGGAGAAGAAATCTTGTGGTAGAATTTTCCTGGACTTGGACCATCCCCTTCCACTTTGTGTGGGTTTATCCTGTTTCAGCATTTGCTTCCAGGCATCTCCCCAAACTCTTGGGATTGAGCCATGAGGTTTCTGCTTCACCTGGCACCAGAACAGGAACACAAGGACCTGAAAAGACCTCAACAATGGTTATTGATTTGACCCTATGGTGGCTAATCACCATGATGGCTTCCTTTATATAAGTGTGCAGTGCCCTTTACCAGAACATCAGTGCACATGGCCCCTGTTCTGAGTGTAGCAGAGGCCCCTTCAAATGGGACAGAATCTGGCAGTAAAGGAGAGAGCTGAGCAGTATCCCAGAGACTGATGTCCATCACCTTTCTTTTACCAAAGGGGCTTTGTGCAAGAATCTGGGCCCCCCAACCTACAGCAGCTTTTCAAGATCGCTGATGGTGTAGAAGCCAAAGAGAAAGCCCCATTGAAAAGGGACCAATACCAGGGAGATGAGCAGGTCCCCCTACCCAGATTCCTGCCCAGGTATCAAAGGCCTTTCCATCCCAGGTGATCTCAGTAGCCTACTACAGAAGCAGAAGATGGGATGGAGGAGAGGATGGAGGATCCAAGCTCAGCAAAGCCCAACTAAGAAGCTGTTTTTAGAACCTCCTGCAACTTTTTCCTAGTTAATATCTTGACCATATTTGCATCATTAAACTGTATATTCTACCTGTATATGTCTTAATAGTTACTATTTTGTTCTATGCCCCACTACAAACGTAATTATGTATCCAACTCTCACAGTTTTATATTAGTTTGCACAGTTCTAGGGAAATTCATAATGTTGTTAGATTTTTAAGAGTTTTCAGCTACCTTAGTTAATGCTTCTAAATTGCTGTGATGTTTGATTGTGTATATTATTAAGCACCTTATTCTCAAAGTTATGTCTGCAAAAATGTTCTAATGTCTTTGTCCACAGAAGTTGATGGAAAAGGAACTTGGATACTATACCCTTATTACAGTGCTAGATATCAAAACTCCTCATTCTACCAAGAGATAAGCTTGGTCTTTGACTCCTGGTAGTGCCATCAACCTTAGTAGAGGTAAAATGGCCACCTCTACCATTGGAAGAGGTGGCAGAAGCCATTTTTGTCCAGCGGAGAGTGGCTGAGCAGGAGATACAGGGGGGAAAGGTGAGAGATGGCGGCAAAGATAGGAGAGCAGAAAGGGCTAACCAATATCTTATTGCTCTGCATCTATGCCAGGAACCACTAAGGTCGAGGTATCAAAATTACCTACATACAATTAGCCCTGCCTTTTATGTAGCCTGAAAAAGCCCTAAAGGGAAAGTGGTTTTAGCTATGAGCTTGCATAAATTCATCATGCCAAGGCCTGTGTCAAGTGCCAAATAAGACTGAAATAGGGAGACTCTGGACAGTGTAAGCCTAGACCAGGATGACCAGCAAGCCCTGGTGATGCTAGGACTGGTCACTCAGCCCCAGGCCAGCCCCAGCCCAGCAATGGCCCAGCCAGAAGCTCTTTGAGAATCAGAAGTTTCTCCCTCTTCTAGTTTCAGGCTGAGACAGATTCAAAAGATAATCTTTTGAAAAAGTAAATGCAAAAGTCCAAGTGGCTCTCAATGGGCAATCTTGGGGATAAGAGGAGGGGGTTTCCCTGCATTACTCAGGGATTGGGTCCTGGCTCTGTGTTCAGAGATCACTTCGGGCAATACTCAGAGACCATATACATTGTCAATGCTTGAATGGGTTTAACCATATGCCAAGCAAGTGAAAACACCTGTAAGAGTGCTCCAGCCTCTCAATGGGCAAATTTAAATTTTACTTCTGTCTCTTCCCACCAGTAGGAAATATGATGAAGGTTAGAACATTTTTACTATGAAATCAACTCATCTGTGGAACATATTTGAATTACTGAGTATAAGTTTCACCTCTGCTATATGTGCAGAAGAAGTGGAAAACCAAGTTCTCAGAGGACCTTAATTCACGCTGCTGATGTTATAAATAGTTGTAGCAAGTGTGCTGGGTTGGAACCTCGGGGAAACTGTCTTCGGAGCAGAAGTCTGCTGTGCTCAGAAATGAGAAGGCATTGAACTTTGCAGCCACTGAAACTTGGGGTTTCCACCTGGTCCTGGCACAGAGCAGCTGTGAGGATCCAGGTGAATCATTAAACTGTTCTGAGTTACTGCTTTTCAAATTAACACAAATATGTGAAGACAATCTCTAAAGTTCCTTGAATAGGAACTGATGACAACAGCGTCAATAAGAACAAGCATTTATTGCCTTGTACACGTTGCCAACCACAGTGTGATTTGTTTACTTGCATAACCCTAATTTTCCCTTGAAACAATCTTGGCAGGATTAGGACTCTAACTTTGATCCTGGCATTACATGGTAACCTAAGGACCACTTGGAAAGCCCTGGTAGGCCCTGGAACTGAAAAGCCACAGATGACAGAGCACAAGCATTGAATTGCCTGGCTGGTTGTATGAGAATTTCTAGGTATGGTCCCAGAGATCCCGAGTGTTTCTTGGGACACAAACCTCAGAACCCCCATAAAAGAACTCACCTAACATGGCTATATTGTTAATTCATGTCTTCCTTCCCATTGGATGATGCCCCCACAATATATCTATTTTCTAAATCTAGCAGCAGTCAGAATAATGGAGTTCTAAAAGTCACAGATCTTAACAAGAACAGATTTCCAGGAGAATGTCAGCCCCCCAAACTATACACAATTCATCATTTCTGTAAGAAAAATTCAGAAAACCATTATCTTTGACTTTCTATAAGTATATAAAGAAACAATACACCAAATAAGAAGAATCCATACATAGTCTTAAAACATGGCCTCCAAGTTATAGTGGCCCTGGAGACTGAGAATTGATAGGGTGACAAATGGTTATTTTAAGTGCTTCCCTGGCACATTCTATGGGTGAATTTATGGGTATTTACTAAGCTCTTGTAAATAAAAAGTTGTTTACTGAATAAACAACAGAAATGGCCATCCATGGATCAATGGTGGAGACTCTTAGTTCCAAGGATGGTAACTAATCAGATTCTTGAGTTCTGAGAAGTACCCTAGGAAAAAAAATTCTGTCATTATCCCCTACTACAGAAAAGTGAATTAGGGCTTAGACTGATGAAGCAATTTATTCTAGTTCTACAGCAAATCAGGGACCCACTGTTAGACCCTGAGTAAATAACCAGGTCTTCAATAGTCAGGTAAGAGTCTGTCTATAAAACAAGAAGCCTCCACTTCTCCCTCAGTATCCTATCAATCTGAATCATTTGTTTCCACATCAACTCTGATGTCTACTTTTTTTGCCCTCCTAACCTGGAAGTCTTGCTTTATTCCTCTGAGCTTGATACTTCACCCCTGTCCACTCTCGCCACACTCATATGCCATGTATCTTCTGGCACCTTTTCAAGTCATTTTCATATTCTTTCTGAGAAGTTTCATTTTCTAAGTCTGTTACTTCATAGCTCATTCATTAGATACTTATGAAAGAAATGCCTCCCAGCATTGACTAAGTAGATGAGTAAGTTCACATTTTAATAGCACCATGTAGGAGGTTTCTTTGTAAATGAATAGAGAGAGCTGGGGAGTGATTGCAAACTGCCCACAGACAAGACTAAAACCTAGAGAAGCATGATCTCCCGGAAGCACTCGCTTCAGTTTCAAGGCAAACTGCTTAGTTATCATCTTTTTCAAATTAAAAAGAAAAGGTATTAAATAATTTTTTCACACTGCAACTCTTAACAATGTCTGCCCTCACAGATAAACAGGGATGTTTCTAGACCGTATGCACAGACAGAAAATTTATCAGGTCCTTATTCTCATATGAAATGTTTGTACAACAGAAATGCTCACCTCATGGGGCCTTAGCGGTGGCGCTAGAGGTAAGGTAAGGCCTTACTTAGGAGGAGGCCTTAGTAAGCGCTAACCTAGGAGGGACCACGGTTCGATTTCCCTATGTCATAAGGTCCCTCCAAGCCAGGAACGATTTCTGAGCGCATAGCCAGGAGTAACCCCTGAGCATCAATGGGTGCGGCCCCAAAACAAAAACAAAAAAACAAACAAAAAACCCAGAAATGCTCACCTCAGAAACTAGAGGAATGGCAGATTCTTCTGAGCTTCAGCAGCATGACTTTGCTCAGTCTTAGACTGCTAAAACTTACTAGAAAACATTTTCAAAGAGAGAGCACCATGTTGGATTTAGGATGGGTTGGTGCGTGATTGGTGGGAGGAGGGAGGAATCACATATATTTGATTGTTTGCTTGTGAGCTTGAACACTTAGCCATGGTTCTTGACAAGACTGTTCACTTTATTTTGGAGCATTGCATCCATGCTTTCTGGGGGGTCTTGTTTAGTTGTGGGGCTCATGCACATTCTGATGGTAGTGCTTTCCAGAAGTCATTATGGTGCTAACACAATGTTCTCCAGGATTCGTTCACACAAATTCTAGTTGGTTGGGGCTTACCAGAGAATCATGCTTTTTGGTATTAATGTGGCCACAGCAGATGGATCATTTTAGAAGAGGACAAGTTGTAGCCTCATATAGCATTAGATTATTTCTCCTTTTGGTAACTGCTAGGAAAGGGGAAGACCTATTGATAATCTTTAACATTGACATTTTTAGTGTTATTTTTAATATTTTTTAAAAAATCATCTTGAAGTATCTGACTATCATTCCTGGTACTGGAGTGGTTTCTCATGACATGTACTTTCATTTAATTTTTATCTCAGAGTCACTAGTTTGGGGCCTAATTTTAAAAGTACCACCCAGAACCATGCTGTGACTATCAGATGATCTTGTAAGTATCACAAAGCCTATGAAAAGCAAGATCTGGAACATGCAGAGGCTTCAGATGTCTGTTTCCAAGCACAGGCTGGAAATGAACTGCTTTTGATTTGAAGTGACTCACATTGCATTTGAATCATATCCAAAGTTTCAAATCCCCATGATCCAAAGTCCTGTTGAAGATGATCCCATGGGAAACTAGGAAGTCCCATGGGGGTCTATGATCAATGGCTGGATCATAAGTCTCAAATGTGAAAGCCTCAGGTTTTATCCCTAATACCTAATGGTCTTTGAGCATTGTTAGAAAAAATTCCAAACACCCTGAGAGTAACCCAAAAACAAACCAAGCAAAGATGACCACATGGGTAAGTTGAATTCTGTTTTTTATGATCCAGTGAGATCTCCCTCACCTGGTAATTGCCCTCCCTAACCAGAATGCCCAAAATTAGGGTTCGCCTCTATGGTCCTCCACAGTCTGTCCAAAAGGCTGCCTGGGCTACCAGATATTCAAGTGCTATTTTAAACAGATCCCTGACACACCTAAACAGTGTGATGGCATCTCTTCCTATAGTTTAAGTGCTGTACCTATGGGGAGACCAGCACCCTAGCTAGTTTGCCAGCTGGGACTTAAGGCAGTTGGAAGTCCTATTCTTGTACTTCTCAGCAGGAAGTCTTTTTGCTTGGAGTCAGAAAACAGCAGGAAACTGACCCT
The DNA here is from genome assembly GCF_024139225.1 of Suncus etruscus. Taxonomy (NCBI): domain Eukaryota; kingdom Metazoa; phylum Chordata; class Mammalia; order Eulipotyphla; family Soricidae; genus Suncus; species Suncus etruscus. The sequence continues at coordinate 62,817,543 of NC_064859.1, read as the reverse complement.
TACCACTTGCTCTTCCCCTGTCCTCTCTCCAGGAAAAAGCCATGATCTCTACTGCTCAGTCTCGTCTTAGTCATGAGGACCTCAGGCATTTGGTTCACAGGCCATCTGCCATCCTCTCCTAGCCTCACCAGTCTAATCTCGTATCTTCTGGCAAAGCTAGAGCATCAAGGTCATCCTGAACTTGCTCCTTCCCCATCATGGTCCTCAGATGCACCTTTGTGGGCCCTGTCTAAGTTCCCAAAAGAATATGATCCAGGTGCCACTGGAATGTGCTCCATAGACATACTCTAGATATTCCAGGGTTGTGCACTGAGTGCTCCACAGATGAACTCTAGAATATGATTCTTTCTCTTCTATCATGTCCTCTGTGTTCATATCTCTCCTCAGACACTGTTGCACACATTCTCAGCCACTATAAGTGGTTCCCTTGCGGGGGGGGGGGGGGGGGGAAGATTTCCCAGACACATGCCTGGCCACAGCTAAATGGTTCAGGGATGAAATGGTTCAGGAATGCAAAAGCTGCTGGAGCTCCCTGCTTAAGGATGCAGAGGGTGGGGGGGGGTAAGGGGGGGAGTGGGGAACCTGAGTTGTTGGAGAAAAAGGAAAGAAGAAAGAGGAAACTCCAGGCCTTCCTGGGTTGGCAGCCCAGGAGGCCAGACAAGGTGGGTGTCAGATGGTCCCTTCTGGAGGTGGTCCCAAGCTTTCCCCGCCCTTCCCCCAATGAAGGGGGGGAGGGCACAGGGAGGAGGGCGGGTATATCCTGGCTTCCGGTTCTCTACCAAATCCTTTCTTGCTCTGGAGGCTAGCTCTAGCGCAATTTCTTCCCTACATGTTCAAAACCACGCAGGGGGCACTGTATATATTAATAGTATATCCTATCCTTAAATTATGTTTTGTGTATGTAGAATGTTCAAAACCATGCAGGGGGCACCGTATATATTAATAGTATATCCTATCCTTAAATTATGTTTTGTGTATGTAGAATGTTCATCTGGTATTCTGCCCTTTCGCACACCCCTGTAAAGCTCATTTTCACTCCTTAACTCTATCACCCCCAACCATCAGGACACCCCATTTACCCCTTTGTAACTTCAGCACTTCACTGTCCTAATCACACACCAAAGTGGTGCACTGGATTTAACAGCCCCCAACTATTTTAAAAGACTTAAAATGGACACGTATGGCTTTTGAATATTTTATGTCTATTTTCTTTGACAGCTATAACTCTTACTAAATATTCCCTTATACAGTGAAGATTTTCCCCACTTTTTATCTTTTCTTCTCTCTGTGAGCTGTTCAATAAGGAATATTCGGTGAAGGAGTCCCTCAGATTAATGGTTATGTTTAACCATGTCATGGGGATTTTTGGACTTGTTCTTGCAGCCCCATATGGGCCTATAATGCCATGTGGCATTGTTCCTTGTTTGCATAGGCACATTAAAATGGGAAAATACTACACATACAAATAAGTTCTTATCTAATAGAGGTAGGAACACAGAAATCTTGTAGAGCAATGGGTCCTTACACCCTGAACATTGACATAATAACCTGGCACAGGCCTCAGAAGAATGGGCATTCTTCATTCATCCCTGAACCAGGGAAGCTAACTACGAAACATCCAAGGTCATTGATAACATCATCTGGAAGCAATCCTCTACCAGGGAAGACCCTATCACTGCTCTGACATTGACCTGCTCAAAAGAGACTTCCCTCAACACTAAGAAGACTTGACAACAACGACTTGCTTACAGGACAGAGCTCTCTGCATTGCCCTTTTATTTTGAGGTGAAACTAGAGGACGCTCTACACCATCCTGACTTCAACTTAGGATATACAGATTCCAGGATCTTTAATACAGGAACATGATACCAACAACAGAGACTGTGTGAAAAATAAAAGTGTATTGGCACTACAGACAATGACTTGGATTGGACAAACTAGTTTGCATGGAGACTAGAGTTGGTCTTCTGCTAGGAAACTTCAGGGGTAGGGTCTCCTTGTATTTAGGCCAAGGCTTTTCCTTTCCATGTCCCTCATATTTTGATGGGCCTATGCAAACAAAAACTGCAACTCTAACACCATTTTTACGGTGCTCCTTTGACTCTAATCCTTAAAAAAAACACTTAAACTTTTGAGGTTAACTTAAACTAATATGCATATGCAAGGAAATGTAAGAAAATACTATGCCTTCAAAGTTTAAGAAGTTACATAAGTTTTATGGCCTTAGATTGTTTTGTGTACTGCTAAAAAATGTTATAATGTACTACAATCTGGGGACTTGAGGGACAAAGTAATTGTACATGGGTTCTATTTTACTTTTCTTAATGTTCTTTGGCTGAAAGTTCAAAATTAAGGTATCAGCAAGGGGTTTTCTTCTAAGAATTCTGTTTATGAGTGATTGTACTTCCACTGTAACTTTACCTTGTCCTCTTACTTTGCATCTTTGTTCTCACAATTAAAAATAAATTTATTGGGGCCGGGCGGTGGCGCTGGAGGTAAGGTGCCTGCCTTGCCTGCGCTAGCCTAGGACGGACCGCGGTTCGATCCTCCGGCGTCCCATATGGTCCCCCAAGAAGCCAGGAGCAACTTCTGAGCGCATAGCCAGGAGTAACCCCTGAGCGTCACAGGGTGTGGCCCAAAAACCAAAAAAAAAAAAAATTATTTAAAAAAAAGAAAGAGGAAACAAGAGAGAAGGGTAGAGATAGAATGATCAGTGTGGAGGTAGGATGGATTCTGAAGGACTGTAGGCAGTGGGTGAACCAGGAGGCAGCTTCCCAGAGAGAGGCAGAGGTTGTGAGGTTCATGTCACTCTTCAGGTGATTTGGACTTTCCCCAGGAGGCTCCAGCAAGGTTTACATTGGCACCCCTTTAGCAATCCATTTTGGCTACCTGGCCCAGAGAATATCACTAGGCAGCACCTTAGTTCCCAAGTCCAGGATCCCTTTAAGGGTTCCTCTGTGCACCATTCCCTCTCTTACATCCATTTTCCCTTCTGGTTTAAATGTCATAGCACCATATAGCACCTAGGCCTCAAGTGCACATCACTGAACCATCTGCAGACTGCCTGAAATTTACTGCTAAAAGGCTGGTATTTACCACACATGTGCATTCCAGAGGTTCCAACTTACCTAAACTTTTGATTTAGAGTTGTTGGAGGGGGAAACAGATCTCATATGGTAAGTAAAGGCATGCTGTAACCCTTCTCTGAACATACAAAGTTAACACAGTTAACTTTTTTGTTATCTGTTTACACAAGAGGACACAAGAATTAACACAAACAGTTCTCTTTGATCTATTAGTGTCTCCTGATTACCTGTAACATCAGGATGATCTGATAAATGAGTTTATATATATATATATATATATATATATATATATATACACACACACACACACACACACACACACACACACAGATATATACATGATAAGTAACCCGAATAAGTTCTTTCTCCAAAACTTTATTAATGAACTTTAAAGGTTTTATTACAGAGGCAGAACAATAGTATAGTGTTTAGGGGCATGTGTCTTGCACACAGTCAACCCCAGTTTGATCTCAGACATTCCATATAGTTTCCTGATCACCATCCAGGAGAAATTTCTGAGAGTAAAGCCAGGAGTAACGTTGGAGTATAGCCCAGGTTATGTTCTATCTCTTTATACTATCTCTCCAACACCATATTTTAAATTTTGGATAAGTTTTAACAATAGCTGGTTATTAAAATTCAAATGATAAAATTTTTGCTCTGCTGAGTCTCTACCAGCTTCTTCACATCCCTCTATACTTAGGTGTCTGCTGGGGAGGACAGAAGGGCGCGGTTCACGACCCAGGGCTCTGTCCCACTTCTGCTTTAAACAAGTGAGAACTGCTTGGCCCAGAGCTCAGGGATTCCCAACAGGAAGCAGCACTGAGAGAGTAAAGGAAATCATGTGCACTTGCTAATCCCACCAGACAGCCTGTTCCCATGTACACTTGAGAAAAGGAAACACACTGGCCAGGGGACGTCCCTCAGGAATCACAGGGATGTTGCTACAACTGGCCATGAAAGAATCTGACTGTGGGAATGTACTAAAAGAATTGCAGCTGGAGTCAAGGAGAGGGGGGATAGGGACAGCAATATTGTGGAAAGACCCAGGAAAAAGGCATTTACCCAGGAACCCACACCCCTGACCACCCCCCCCCAAATGTGGGAATTCCAGGCCTTGAGCAGTGTATTCAGAAAGATTTCTAAAGGTTATCAGGGGTCATAGAAGGCAGGAAAAAGAAAAACTGTCCTAATCCCTCTCTTTCTCCTTTCCACACCCTCCATGTCTCTAAAACTCTGCTTCACAAGCTCCCTAACTCTGGGAATACAAAGCCTGTGTCCAGGAAACCCCTGGACAGTCTAGCTGACACTTTCTCCTTCTTTTCCCTTACCTATTCAGTGACCCCCATAGGAAAGCAATGACCATCAAAGTGAAGCTACTCAAAGACTGATGAAGGTGTGGGATCCAGAAGAGAGACACCAACTCTAACCTGGGCAGACACTAATGCTAGCCTTGCTCTGCTTTTTGTTAACATCCACTGTGATACAGAAACACACAGTGAATCTGGGCTAATAGGTTATTTTTAAGTCAGCTCCAAAGGTCAAACAAGACCAGATACACTGGGTTTCTTTTTTGCATTGCTTTACTCTTCTGTGGTCAAAGAATCCAACCTTTTTAAATGCTCATGATAATATGTGCAGAGAACACATTTGTGAGAAAAAAGTCAAACACCATAACACAGCTCCACTCCTTCAGAAAATTTCAGCTTAGGATATCAATATTTCCTGTGATCTTCATGGGAAAGGATGATGTGGTACTCTTGTTTTAAAGGATACTTCTCCCACCCCACACAACAGAGTCCCATACCCCTGCCTAACTCACTGTTCTGGAATTTTCCTATATGGCATCACTCTCTGTCCTATCTGTTTTTTCAAAGACTAATTTGACAGTGTCACCTGCTAGAGGCACAACTCCTTTCTCTGTTCAAAGTGCAGACTTGGCCTCACTTTCTTGCTTGTAATAATCTAATTAGAGAATTGAGAGAATGTGGCCTGACAGACAAACACACACAATACAGTGATAATATAAAAATGGTAAACATTCTACGAATGGTACATTAGGGCTTTGGCCGGTATTCACCCAGAAACAACACCATAAGATTTAAACATAATGAGCCCTTATACTGTGTATGGGAAAAGGGAAGGGAAGAATTTCATAATCCATGAGGATGGGTTGGGAGCTCGTAATTGATGATGTCAACAGAGGCTTCTCTGCTCACATTTCTTTGGCTTCTCTTTAGCTCCTGGTTCTACCTTTCAGGGAACATCATAGCTCCCAACACTAAGGAAGATCAAATAAATGAGAAATTTAAAGACAGTAAAGTTTATTTTTTCATACTCTCTCAACTTTAAGCAAAGAAATGTGTTATTTCAGAATAGAAAGGCAATCCCTTGTTGTGGACATTTGATATGATAAAGGCCCTCTGCATTGAAAACACTACAGTTCAATGAACAGTGATATCTCAGAATTTGGAAAAAGTAGCCATTGTTCAACTTTCCCCCGGAAAAACTTCCAGGAGCAGACATCTACCTCCAATTCTCCAAATCTCACCAAATGATGGGAAACACAGAAACCAAAGAGTTACCAAGTGACAAAGAGAAGAGACACAATATTTGAGGGCAGAGTGCTGCCTTTCCTTTGTGCCTATAAGGATGGTTGAATCAGAAAGACTGGGGGATCCCTTGAAATATGTAAAGGTTCAGTAATGAGAGGCCTGTGGCTCTGAAGAGAAAAAGGAAGTGATGGAAGTGAGTCTGAAAGTAAATCTGAATAAAGAACTGCAGTTTTTCAAATGGTCTTCTTCATCCTCCAACCAATACCCCACCAAGGAATAGAAATAATCTCTGGTGCTCACTCCTAACCAGTCAGATGACAAAACTTGAACAACTTTATAACCTTTCTGTAACTGTGACCCAGTATGGAGCAGCCAGAATGTACCTTCCTATTATCCCCAATCCAAGTCCCCACCAGGCAGGAGAATATCCAAGCTGATATTTGGACTTCAAAAATAAAAGATTGACTTGGTGCCTGAGTCCTACAAGGAGCAGACCTGCCCTCTCCCCACCCCATAGCATACAGCATTTCCAATCAAAATTGCAATCCCCACTTTCATAACAAGGGATTAAAGACAGAATCACCCAATATTGACAAGGTCTCTCAAAACACAGGGAATAAATGAAACTCTTAAAAAAAAGTGATAGCAAAAATAAGAGGGGATTGTCCAAAGCATCAGTAGTTCAAAATTTATATTAAAATTCTACTACTATAAAATTTTAACTACCACATAATGCATTCATAATCATAGATCTACTTAAATTATCTTCAGTGAATAAATCAAAGACTAGCAATAAAAATAATGTTATATAAACACATAAAAATCAATGCCAAAGAAATGCAACCAGGGTAAGTGAATGAATAGACAAGACTGTAGCAAGAGCCAAAGTTTTTATCAGTATTTTTAATTTGTGGTCATTGTAAATTCCAATGTAGTTATAAAAGACACAATATAGGAGCCTCTTGTTGTTGCTACCAAGTTTCTTCACTGGTAGCAGATTGCAAAAGAATAGTCTAAAACATAGCATCGTCAGCACCAGGATAATAACAATACTATCCACATACAAGGCCAATATATAAAAATCTTCATCACCACAAGTTGCCTATGTTTGCATTTCATGGCCATACCTCTGTCCTTCCCTCCCAAGTCTCCTTACAATACTGAGTAGTACATTCATCTGTTCTCCATTTCTATAACTTTGCCATTTCAAAAATATTTTGTAAATGATCAACACTGTCAAATTGCTGTTCTCCTGCATGAAATGCATATTTTTCTCTAAACTCTTTGAATATTATTTATTCTTCTTTACTGTTCAGATGTTTTATTATGATGCATGCTGGCATTAATTCCTTTTCATTTATCTACTATGAGTTTTTGCCCAGCTTCTTAATCTGTATGTATATGCTTTTTGTCAAATTCAAGAAATAGTTAGCTATTAGCTTCACTTTCCTTTTTGCCCATGTGTCTTATCTTTTCCCTCAGATTCTAAAATTCTTTTAGTTTTGGCGTATCTTTAGCAGTTCTAGAGTGAGGTTCCATGATTTCAATGCATTCCATGGTTGTGATATGTGGTGACACATATTGTCACAGGAGAAATCTGACCCTAGGCTTGTGACAGTTATGTTTCCTTTATATGTGAAATAAGATAGCAGATATTGTTATCTGTAAAGTTATTTAACTCCCCTTCCCAACCTTTTAATATTTCTCTGCAGCTTTTCAGACAGACTGACAAAAAGGCAAATACATCTTTTTTCCAAAATGCTGGCATTTAATTTGTTTAAATTGGTTGTACATTTCTGGTGTTTAAAAGAGTAACTGGGGTCTGTGTTTTAAGATTTTTATATAGGCCATGACTTCTTAAATATCTTTCACTCGTGACCTCTTTTTGCCCATGAGGTATAGCATAGGTGAGTACTGTCAGAGACACCTTAGACCCATGAAGCATTTGAGTTTGAATAAATTGTTGATTGGGTGTTCAGAAACCTTTTACTATTACTAAGTTTTGGAGATACCACATTTATATGGGATCTCCCCTTCTTCATAAGAAGTTGGGGCTTGAACTCCAGCCCTTAAAAATGCCATTGGCTTATTCTATTCTTTGTTGTTTTCATAACTCTAACCAAGATTAAATGACCCTGTGTACTAAATGATTAGGTCCTAAGATCTCTCACTCCTAAAGAATATGAATTCTCTTCAGGCAGGAGCCTTACCATCCTCTTCTTAGTCACGTGCACAGATATTGCCCAGCACAAACATTGAGAAAATAGTTGTTAAAATGAATGGCGCTGATTTTTTTCAGGGAGGGACTTCAGAGCATAAAAACCGGCTAACCTTTGCAAAAGCTGGCTCCCTGTGTGTGACACCAGGCGGGGAAAATCCGCGAAAGTACACCGGCCCAGTGGGGCTCAGCTGTGAAAGACTGTGAGTGTGACCTGTCTATGTCTGTCTACTGTCCTCTTGCGTGAAACTCTTGCGAGTGGGGCAAAAAGAGCCTCCAGAAACCTCGCTCGCCCAGACGCCATTTTCAGGGAGGGACTTCAGAGCATAAAAACCGGCTAACCTTTGCAAAAGCTGGCTCCCTGTGTGTGACACCAGGTGGGGAAAATCCGCGAAAGTACACCGGCCCAGTGGGGCTCAGCTGTGAAATACTGTGAGTGTGACCTGTCTATGTCTGTCTACTGTCCTCTTGCGTGAAACTCTTGCAAGTGGGGCAAAAAGAGGCTCCAGCGGAGCAGGGCCGCTCCGCTTCGCTACGCGGCCGTGCACTCTTTCTAAGGAAAGAACTCCATTGCAACAAGAAGGAAAAATCACACTAAGAACGGCGCTATATCACAGAAGCAAACATTTCTCTCTGGACTGTCTTCTCTGTTGCATGCTCGGGCCTAAGATTTGACCCAGTGTGAGGCTTCATCCACGGAGGACTCCCCTCCCTTAGAGGCAAGTCAGTCCATCCAGAAAGGGAGGAGCCAGAGGAGTGTGCTGCCTACATCATATAGACAATGAATACCACTACAACACGTAGAAAAACCCACAATACAAGTGTGACAATGGGGAAACAACGCAGGCCAGCATCAGACATAGAGAATGAAGATGACAATTCTGAGGACCAGATAATGACTGAACAACTAATCAACCTCTCAGATAAGGACTTTAGACTAGCAATATGGAAGGTGCTCAACAGACTCCAAGAAACCATGGATCGAGTTGAACAGAACACTAATAAGAACCAAGAAAATATGAAGGCAGAAATGACAAAACTCCAAACTGAAATAACATGTCAACTAACAGGACTGAAAAAGTCAGTAAACGAAGTGAATGACAAAATGGATAAGCTCTGGGACAGGGTATCAGAAGCTGAGAATAGACTTGGTGCTGTGGAATATGAGATACATAACAATTCCATACAGCAGGAGAGATTGGACAAAAAACTTAAAGCAAATGAGCAGACAATGGAAAAATTAGTCAAAGAATGGGAACAGATGAAAATAGAAGTCTATGATAAGATCAACAGAAACAACTTAAGAATCATTGGAGTCCCAGAGACCCAGGAAGAAAATTTCCAGGAAGAATCAATGGTCAAGAACATCATTAAAGAGAAACTTCCAGAGCTAAAGAATATATGTGATCAAATCCTGCATGCCCGAAGAGTACCAACCAAAAGAGACCCCAGAAAAACCACCCCAAGACACATCCTAGTCACAATGACAAATCCCACAGATAGAGACAGAATTCTGAAAACAGCAAGATCAAAAGGGGAAATCATGTTCAAGCAAGCTTCCCTGAGATTTACAGCAGACCTGTCACCAGAAACGCTCAATGCCAGAAAGCAGTGGTGGGATATTGTGACAAGACTGAATGAAATGAATGCTTCACCCAGAATACTATACCCAGCAAAACTCACTTTCCGGTTTGATGGAAGAATACATGGTTTCACAGACAAAAAACAGCTCAGAAACTTCACAGACACAAAACCAGTCTTAAGAGAAAAACTGAAAGACCTAATCTAAGACAAGACTACCCAAAAGACACACCAAATTTTGAAATAAAGATGGCGTTAAATCCCAGGACAATTCTTTCTCTCAACGTCAATGGACTAAATGCACCAGTTAAGAGACACAGAGTGGCTAAATGGATCAAAAAACTCAACCCAACCTTCTGCTGCCTACAAGAAACGCACCTGAATAGTCAGAACAAACATAGACTCAAAATAAAAGGCTGGAGAAAAGTTATCCAAGCAAACAACACCCATAAAAAAGCTGGAGTGGCCATACTAATATCAGATAATGCAAACTTTATACTCAGGAAGGTTGTAAGGGACAAAGACGGACATTTTATATTAATCAAGGGGTACGTAGAGCAGGAAGAATTCACTCTCCTAAACATATATGCACCAAATGAGGGGCCAGCAAAATATTTAATACAACTGTTGACAAATCTGAAAAATAATATCAACAACAACACAATAATTGTGGGGGACCTTAACACGGCTTTGTCAACACTGGACAGGTCAACCAGACTGAAACCCAACAAGAATATACTAGACCTGAGGAGAGAAATGGAAGAAAGAGGCCTAGTGGATATATATAGGACACTCCATCCCCAGAAACCTGGATACACATTCTTCTCCAATGTACATGGGACATTCTCCAGGATAGACTACATGCTGGCACATAAAACATACCTCCATAAGATCAAGAGGATAGAAATTCTGCAGACTACCTTCGCTGACCACAAGGCTCTGAAATTATTTGTGAACTCCAAAGGGACTCAGAAGAAACACTTTAACACCTGGAAGTTAAACAGCCTCATGCTCAATAACCAGTGGGTCCGAGATGAAATCAAGGAGGAAATCAAAAGGTTCCTGGAAACAAATGACAATAAAGACACAAACTCTCAGAACTTATGGGACACAGCAAAAGCAGTACTGAGAGGAAAATTTATAGCTTTGCAAGCACACATCAGGAAGGAAGAAGGAGCTTACCTGAGTAGCTTAATGACACAGCTAATAGAACTAGAAAATGCTCAACAAAAGGACCCAAGAATAGGAAGACAGAAGGAAATAACAAAGCTGAGAGCAGAAATCAACGAAGTGGAAACTCAAAAAACAATCCGAAAGATCAACAAAAGCAGAAGTTGGTTCTTTGAAAAAATAAACAAGATTGATAGACCACTGGCAAACCTAACAAAGAAAGAGAGAGAGAGAAACTTGATAACTCGTATCAGGAATGAAAAAGGAGAGATCACTACTGATATGACAGAGATTCAAAGGGTAATCAGAAACTACTTTGAAAAACTCTACGCCACTAAAAATGAGAACCTGGAAGAAATGGATAAATTCTTGGACTCTTATAATCTTCCACGGTTGAAGGAAGAGGATGTAGCATATCTAAACACCCCCATCACCATTGATGAAATTAAAACAGTAATCAAATGTCTGCCGAAAAACAAAAGCCCAGGTCCAGATGGATTCACTAATGAATTCTATCAAACTTTCCAAGAGGAACTACTGCCAATCTTGGCAAGACTCTTTCATGAAATTGAACAAACAGAAACACTTCCAAATAGCTTTTATGAAGCCAACATCACCTTGATACCTAAACCAGACAGAGACACTACCAAAAAAGAAAATTACAGACCAATATCACTGATGAATGCAGATGCAAAGATCCTCAACAAAATCCTGGCAAATAGGATTCAATGCCTCATTAAGAAGATCATCCACTACGATCAAGTAGGTTTCATCCCAGGAATGCAAGGCTGGTTTAACATCCGTAAATCTATCAACATAATACACAACATCAATAACAAGAAAAATAAAAACCACATGATCATATCAATAGATGCAGAGAAAGCATTTGATAAGGTCCAACACCCATTCTTGATCAAAACTCTCAGCAAGATGGGAATGGAGGGAACCTTTCTCAATATAGTGAAGGCCATCTACCACAAGCCAGTGGCAAATATTATCCTCAATGGAGAAAAACTGAAAGCCTTCCCTCTAAATTCTGGCACAAGACAAGGCTGTCCTCTCTCACCACTCCTATTCAACATAGCACTGGAAGTACTTGCTATAGCGATTAGGCAAGAAAAGGATATCAAGGGAATCCAGATAGGAAAGGAAGAAGTCAAGCTCTCACTGTTTGCAGATGACATGATACTCTACTTAGAAAACCCTAAAGACTCTATCAAAAAGCTTCTAGAAACAATAGACTCATATAGCAAGGTGGCAGTCTACAAAATTAACACACAAAAATCAATGGCCTTTCTATATACCAATAGTAATAAGGATGAAATGGACATTAAGAAAACAACCCCATTCACAATAGTACCACACAAACTCAAATATCTTGGAATCAACTTGACTAAATATGTGAAGGACCTATACAAAGAAAACTATAAAACTCTGCTCCAAGAAATAAGAGAGGACACACGGAAATGGAAACAGATACCCTGCTCATGGATTGGCAGGATTAACATCATCAAAATGTCAATACTCCCCAAGGCATTATACAGATTTAATGCATCCCTCTAAAGATACCCATGACATTCTTCAAAGAAGTGGATCAGACACTTTTGAAATTCATTTGGAACAATAAACACCCTTGAATAGCTAAAGCAATCATTGGGAAAAAGAATATGGGAGGAATTACTTTTCCCAACTTTAAACTGTACTACAAAGCAACAGTTATCAAAACAGCATGGTATTGGAATAAGGATAGGTCCTCAGATCAGTGGAATAGGCTTGAATACTCAGAAAATGTTCCCCAGAGATACAACCATCTAATTTTTGATAAAGGAGCAGGAAATCCTAAATGGAGCAGGGAAAGCCTCTTCAACAAGTGGTGTTGGCACAATTGGATAGCCACTTGCAAAAAATTAAACTTAGACCCCCAGCTAACATCATGTACAAAGGTAAAATCCAAATGGATTAAAGACCTCGATATCAGCCCCAAAACCATAAGATATATAGAACAGCACATAGGCAAAACACTACAGGACATTACAGGCATCTTCAAGGAGGAAACTGCACTCTCCAAGCAAGTGAAAGCAGAGATTAACAGATGGGAATATATTAAGCTGAGAAGCTTCTGCACCTCAAAGGAAATAGTGCCCAGGATACAAGAGCCACCCACTGAGTGGGAGAAACTATTCACCCAATACCCATCAGATAAGGGGCTAATCTCCAAAATATACAAGGCACTGACAGAACTTTACAAGAAAAAAACATCTAACCCCATCAAAAAATGGGGAGAAGAAATGAACAGACACTTTGACAAAGAAGAAATACGCATGGCCAAAAGACACATGAAAAAATGTTCCACATCACTAATCATCAGGGAGATGCAAATCAAAACAACGATGAGATACCACCTCACACCCCAGGGAATGGCACACATCACAAAGAATGAGAATAAACAGTGTTGGCAGGGATGTGGAGAGAAAGGAACTCTTATCCACTGCTGGTGGGAATGCTGTCTAGTTCAACCTTTATGGAAAGCGATATGGAGATTCCTCCAAAAACTGGAAATCGAGCTCCCATACGATCCAGCTATACCACTCCTAGGAATATACCCTAGGAACACAAAAATACAATACAAAAACCCCTTCCTTACACCTATATTCATTGCAGCTCTATTTACCATAGCAAGACTCTGGAAACAACCAAGATGCCCTTCAACAGACGAATGGCTAAAGAAACTGTGGTACATATACACAATGGAATATTATGCAGCTGTCAGGAGAGATGAAGTCATGAAATTTTCCTATACATGGATGTACATGGAATCTATTATGCTGAGTGAAATAAGTCAGAGAGAGAGAGAAAAACGCAGAATGGTCTCACTCATCTATGGGTTTTAAGAAAAATGAAAGACACCCTTGTAATAATAATTTTCAGACACAAAAGAGAAAAGAGCTGGAAGTTCCAGCTCACCTCAGGAAGCTCACCACAAAGAGTGATGAGTTTAGTTAGAGAAATAACTACATTTTGAACTGTCCTAATATTGAGAATGTATGAGGGAAATGTAGAGCCTGTTTAGGGTACAGGCGGGGGTTGGGTGGGGAGGAGGGAGATTTGGGACTTGGGTGATGGGAATGTTGCACTGGTGATGGGTGGTGTTGCTTTTATGACTGAAACCCAAACACAATCATGTATGTAATCAAGGTGTTTAAATAAAAAAAAAATTAAAAAAAAAAATGAATGGCGCTGCCAAGATCTCTAGATACAGAGGTCTGATTTTACCATCCATGACGAAGCAGAAGTCTTCCATACACCACAAAAGCACCAAGGGGAGAATAAATGATCTTGCAAGGAGTCTATAGTTAATCCCATGACAGTATACTTCAGGGATGGAGAAACCCTGTATCTCCTAGGCCAAGGGAATTCCCTCTATAATATTCTCAATAGTTACTGTGCCTATGTGGGGGAAAAAGAAAAAAAAAGCACAAAATTATCATTTTATCCACATATATATTTATTGATTGATAGATTTTTTGACTTCTTTATTTTGGTGTAGATATTGAAGTTGATGTCTTCTATTTTATTTTACTTTATTTTATTTTATTTTATTTTATTTTTCTCTTTCTTTTTGCACTCCGGCATGGTTTGATTTTAGGACTGAGACTATTGTGCGGTGCTTGTCTTTATTGCTGTAGTGCTCACTGGATATTTAATTTGATATTTCTTTCTGTATTGTTGTGGTGTTTTGGTTACCTTTTTCATGTCCTCTCTCAAACTGAGGTTGAAAGCCTCTAGAAGGACTCTGCCCATTTTCAGCTTATTTGATTTTTTTTTTTACCCCATTCTATTGCTTTTCTTTCCTTCAAACAAAACCACATAACTCGAACTATCTAGCTCTGCCTCTCAAATATAGGGGAAAACAAGGGAGGGTACCAGGACCAAACAGATATATGATCACTAATAGTAAGCTAGACAAAGAGGGAACCACCTACTCTAGCAGCCCGGGGGTGATGGTGGGAGGTATGGGTTGCAAGAAGGGAATGAGGGTGGGGGGAGAACAAATTTGGTGATGGGTATTCCCCTTATTTAATGTTAATATGTATCTAAAATACTACTGTGAAAGATATGTAAGCTAATATGATCAAAATAAAAATTAAAAAAAAAAGAATGGTGCTGAATCTATGTCTTTAAATGACTAAAAAAACTAATTGAAGCTATTTTGAAATGACTAATAAAACTAATTGAAGCTATTTGGTAAATACCTATTTTAGTTGACTTTAGGGATAATTCAAAAGAACTATTTTACACAGATATTAAACATTATTTTAAACATGATGTTAAAATCATATTTGTGGGCAGGACAGGTAGTATAGGGGTTAAGGTACTTTCCTTGCATGCAACTGACCCCAATTCAATCCTTGACTCTAGAAGCAATGAAAAAAAATCCCATAAAACCACAAAGTTACCAGAAGGGGATGAAGAAATAGCACAGTAGGTAAGACCTTGCATACTGTTGACCCAAGTTTAGCCCCTGGCACCATACATGATCTCCTAAGCACCACAAGGAATGATCCCTAAATACAGAGTCAGAATTCTACCCAGAGCACTAGTGGATGTGACCAAAAATGTAATCATTGTGTTTGATTGAGTTGCTTCGAATGGAGCTATCCCCTCTATAATTAAAGAGCATTCTAATGAAAGGAATGTTCTAGGAAAGCTGGGAACAACTGAAAAGGAAGAAGCATGCACTTTCCCTTCTTTTTACCTCCATTCAGCACTTACTGCATTTGGCTCACCAGCATTTGTTGTCAGTCACTTGCTGCCAGAAGTTGGGGGACAGAATGAGGATATCCTCCTTCTATTATTGAAAGCACTCACTGTCTGCTCAGGTAAGTAGTAAACCAGAGCATGTCTCCAGAGAAAAGAGAAACATGAAAACACAGTTGGAAATGAGCATCACAAACTGTACAATAATTCAGAATGAAAAACTACCAGCTAAGGGTGGATATCTTGGGGTCTAACTATGAGGGAATATATAAGCAGTACAAATATTCAAGTTTAGCAAAAGGACACGGACAGGAGACTGGACAAGGTAAGTAGTTTACTAGGCCAAGTCAGAAACTAGCCCTTTTCTCTAGTGTCACTGTCATTACAAATAATCATGTTGGGACAACAGAAATGGTACTAGGGGTAGATTAATGTTCAATTATGTTACCATACGGTCCCCTGACATTACCAGTACAGACTTGGACAATCCTCAAGCATTGCTGAATATGGCCCTGGGAATACCTGAGCACTGCCAGATATTATAGGTTCTTCCCTAGCACTATAAGGCCAAGTAGGACCATATTTTCAAGCCCTTGCATTAAACTACTGGCCTGGTTGGCCAAGAATCACCAAGAAGTTACTCTCATTTTTTTCTGAATTTTGTAATAAAAATAATGTTAATATCTAGTGAGTGCTTGAGGACAAGAGTACAGAGTAAGGCACTTGCCTTGCATGTATATGACCTGGGTTTGATATCTGGAAGACAATAAACTCACTAGAAGGAATCTTTGAGAACAACTGAGTGTGACTCAACAAGCAAAAATAATACCCACACTTAAATACACACACACACACACACACACACACACACACACATATAGGGCATGTATAGGGAGTGCTTAACTTTGCCATTAACCATGGTGACACATCCTGATCTAGTTTAATCCAAGCAACAGTGTGGCAATTCAGGAATTATCATTTATGCCAGACATTCCCTGTTCACATTCTATAAGAGACACAGCAACTTCACAGCCTGATCCCGGGTCTGTCCAGATTTTTAGAGAGTCTGAACCACGTAGAAGATTCACACATGCCACAAAATTCCACACACATTACCTATCTTGGTTTTTTTCTCTTGGCTATTCTTGGCCTGGACTGACCATGGCATTCTGCTTGGGAAGTCCATGCTAATATCAGATGAAGGCCAGAACATATGCAGAAGATGGGGATGAGGAAAGCTCAAAGTTAATAAAGGAGCAAAGTAAAGCTGGTGCTCTTGTCATAAGAATGTCTGGAAAACAAAAGCCTGGGGTCAGCAAAACTGCTTAGCCAGTAAAAAAGTGATTTGTTTTCAATTTGGGGTTTCTAAACTTTTGTGGCTTAAGCCATTCTTTTTTTGCAGAAACCTTATAAAACTTTATGTCCCTATTATGTGTTCATCTCCAATAAAAATAGTCCACACACTCAGGGATAACTGACATTGGGAACACAGGCTTCCTCTAAACAAGTCCAAGATGAACACTTCCCTAATACAGATTGGAGTTGAAAGGAGAGAACTAGAGACATGTGGCAGAGAAAAGTATGATAAAATATGCCACCAAAGACACAACAAAGTGACAGGGAGGGACTAGATGTGGATTCCTTATCAGCACATTGGAGAGCCTGAGTTTTCTCCCTGGTCAAGTTAGTTTGGGGCATAGAGACATCTCAAATCCTGATCTAAAACTTAAGAGGAGTTAATAGTTCAAAGAACTAGAGTACATTGGGCACTTGTCTTGCATGTATTCTATCATGAACACCACCTCAGAATTGTAAGGCATTCAAGCATTGCCATATGAAGCCCTGAACCAAATAAGCACTGACTTATCAGCCTTCACCACTGAGTAAAGTCATAAGTAAAAGAAAATAACCGAAGGATGCAAACAGTGACAAGAGAAAAAAATTAAAAAATAAATCTTGTACCCATAGAAATAATAGAGGTAATCAGGGCATAGCTTTGCATACAAGAATTCATTTGAGCCTTAATACCACATGGTCCACCAAGCATCACTAGGTAGATCCCCGGAGGTCCCCCTAAAATATATAGAGATTAAGTGCCAGGGAAATAGAACAAGGGGCTGAGTACAAGCTTTGCATGCAGGAAGCCTAGGTTTGATCCCTAGCACTATATATGCTCCAGAGCAACACCAATACCCCAAAGCACAAAGCAAGATTAGTGCTTGAACACTGTCATATATGGGCTAAAATCAAACAAAAATAGAAGTTAAATTTCTGAAGAAAGTGAATAAGAAGCTTTTAATTACTCTTCAAACTTTGTTTAGATGACCATTTTTGTACTTGGAGAGGTAGGAAGAAGGTCCTTTTGAGGTAAAGTACTGAAGCCCTCTGCTTCTCAATTTCATTTTTTATCTGTATCTTAGACATCAATCAGCATGTCTTTTGGGTAAGGAGATATTTCAAACAGTGTCCATATATTCTGAGATGCAGCAACAGCTATAACAGCTGTGTTAGGCCTTCTGGAAGATACTGTCCCTATAGTAGAAGTCAATGTCTAAGACACAACATGATTTTCTGAGCTGAGGCACCTCCCAAAGACTGGGTTCATGCTGGTGCTGATAGGGAGAAAGATTGTCCAGCACATACTGGCCACCAGCCAGCATCAGATGTGGAATCCAGGGTCAGCCAGTCCACTGGGACAGGAAGCTTTTGGCCAGACTGGTGGATGTCTGGAGCATACACAGCTCTATCAGAGGTCCTTTTATTCTCTCAGTGTTTACAATTCTCCTTAGAAGACACAATGCTTTTTAAAAGAAAATTAATATTGGCAGAAAATATGGAAAACAAACTCTCTGCGCTGCCTTTCCACAGACACAGAGAAACCCAGGCTATGTCCACTGGAGTGAGATCAAGGGGTTAGGAAACAAGGATGAGGCCTCCAGACCACCATCATGCATTTTCCAGGCAATTTCCTCAACATGAAGAAAGTGAGAAATTTTATGCCTGAAGATTATAAACTGAAAGTGTGTTTGGAAATTGCACGTCTAGTAGAAAAGACCTTGAAACCATGTCAGATCAACATTCCAACTTGGCTCAACCATTTCTATTGTCTGGTTGGATTTGTTCCTTAACCCTTCTCTGGAGCTTAGTTTCCATCTCTACACAAACAGCACAAGTTTATTTTTGCTAGTTTATATTGGCATAAGGAACACTGGTAAAATGTATTAGCCCATCAGGAGATGACAGAAGGGTATGGTGTGGATGGGATTATTCATTGTGCTTTAGTATTATTTTTATTTCGTATTTTATATTTAGTATTTTTATTTTAAAAAATGTTTTATTGAACGAAGAATCTGGAAACAACTCATTATGCATTTTCATGTACTTGTTTTTCATTTACTATGTGGACAGATTACTTCTAGAAAAATATTTTAATTAGTTAAGTAAGTGGTCCTTTGTGATGTGATTCATGATAGAAAGTGACATTTCCGGTTGCAGATATTCCATGAAATATAAAAGTTGGAAAATTGGGGATGGAGAAATAATACAACAGGTAGGATGATTGCCTTGTATGTGGCCAACCTGACACATAAATATAGTCCCCCATGCCCTAGCACAAGTAATCCTTTCTTTGCCTCTTAAGCAGAGGAGAAAAATAATATTTCGATAGCATATTTTACTAGATATTTAGATAAATACTGATAACATGAATGGAAAACTGGCTAAGGTCCCCAGCTAACATGTGATTCACAGAAAGTGCAGGTTTTGTTTTATTGGTAGAGCTCATTAGCACCTGCACCACACATGTATTAGAAATGTGCCTGACCTGGATGCTTCAAAAGCACAAGTTAGGTTCTCTATGGCCAGAGGGATAGGGAGTGGGATCAAGATTCTAGATATGTATGCACAAACTAGCCTTCATCATCAGCATCTGGGGCCCTGTGGGTACTGCCAGCCAGGTCCCATCAAGAAGTAGAGGAGGTCTCATCAAGCAGTTTGCAGGGATTTCTCCTGGATCAATGTTCAGAGATCCCTTCTTCAGATATATAGGAGATCCTGTACAGAGTAGGAGATCTACAGGATTGGCTGCATAGAAGGCAAGCACTCTACCCATTGTATCTGGTTCCCAACAAAATTTCTTTTTCACATGAAAAATAGTTTTGGAGGGATCGGAGAGATAACACAGCATTTGCCTTGCTTGCAGCCGACCCGGGAAGGACCATGATTTGATTCACAGCATCCCATATTGTCCCCGAGCCTACCAGGAACAATTTCTGAGTGCAGAGCCAGGAGTAAACCCTGAGCGCCGCTGGGTGCTGTTCAATTCCACCCCCTCAAAAAAAAAAAGTTTTGGAGAAACTTAGAGAACATACTTCAGAGAACAATCTTCAAAAATCAAGCAATGAAGCAGTATATAAACAAGGGTTATTCATTTTATTGCTTTGACTAATTTTCATCACATTGCCTAATTAATTGGAAGCTGGAACTGAGAGGTTAGCATCCTTAGTTAAGGATGGCATTGACTTATCTGAGTGTCTGTGATATAAAAAGGTTTCCTGGGGCCAGAGAGTTAGCACAGCATGTAGGGTGTTTGTCTTACACGCAGCCTATCCAGGATGAACAGTGGTTTGAATCCCAGCATCACATATGGTCCCACAAGCCTTCCAAGAGCAATTTCTGAGTGTAGAGCCAGGAGTAATCCTGAGAACTACAGGGTGTGACTCCCCCAAAAAATAAATAAATAAATAAATAAATAAATAAATAAAAGGTTTCCTGGGACACCTGCCCTGCCATGTTAAATGAAGACATTGGAATAGTATATTTCACTTAACACATTTATGCTGGTGCAATGTTATATATGCATGTTATATATACAATGTTATATATGTATCCTTCAGAAAAGTGTCCCATCAGTAATATTGCAGCTGCTATAAAGTTTACAAGCACTATTTTAGTGCTTTCATTTATAACTTAAAATATTACCTGTTCACTATAAATGTTTTTGAAGGTTTAATGAGAAAATATGTGCCCAGTTCTGATGGACCTGGCCCTTCTCCAGTTCCTCAGAAATGCTATTTGCTATTTTAGTAGCAACAACAATAACAATAGCATAGCTACCTTTGTTTATTTATATTAACATGTGATATAGAATTTTAA
Organism: Suncus etruscus; assembly: GCF_024139225.1. Lineage (NCBI taxonomy): Eukaryota > Metazoa > Chordata > Mammalia > Eulipotyphla > Soricidae > Suncus > Suncus etruscus. Next base: position 62,797,021 of record NC_064859.1, on the reverse strand, counting down.
TATTATATAATTAAAATTAATATAGTTGTGTCATATAATTAATATACCTTGATGAAACAATTACCAATTGGATATTTTATTATTCTAGTTATGAGTCAGTAATTACTTCTGAGTGATTTAGCATAGGAATTAGAAAGCATTAAAATTTGTTCAAAAGTGTTCTCTTTCAGAAACTGTTCCTTAGAGTTCTATTTTTTTCTCACATTGACTAAATGCTCTCTCCCAGCTTGCATTTACTACATGTCTGAGACAAACACAGAGACTCTACTAGCCCCAGTTCCTCCCAAACTTTTGATGAGGGTCCAACTGTACTTTCCCATTTATAAAGTTCCACAAATAACCAAGAGACAGATGCCATCAACATGAATGTAATTGGGATGCTGCAGGCATTTGCGTCTGTCTTCGGTGGTTCCATGAAATTTACTGAGATAGACTTAGCCCATGCTAGGCTGGGTTTGATCACTGCCCAAGGTAATGTTAGGTACCAAACTGAAGCCTGGATTTCATAGGGGAGAACAGGCCAAGTATTTTCATAACTCAATATAAATTAACCATCTCAGTGAGGTAAGTACTGTTCTTTCCTATCTATAAATGGGGCAAATAGAGGCACAGAAAGTCAGTAACTTGCCTAGCATCCCACAACTTTTGAATGGTGCTGCTCAGATTTGAACCTGTTCAAAGGCTCTAGCTCCAAATCTCTTCCCCAGGCCAGACCCAGAAACTACACATCCTTCTGATGCCCACAGAGGCATAAAGTGGGGTGGGACTGAGAAATGTGATGAGGAAAGTTGGGGAGAAAGTCAAGAACAGTGAGTGTGTGGTCCCCGTTCCAGCGCAACCAGCCAGCTCCAAGTTGCCCGCTGTCCCAGAAACCAGAGAAAAAGCACCAGGGGAAGGTCATCCATGTACATAGCCCTGATATACTTCCATAGGTGCAAAAACTTGCCTTCCACCACAGAAAACAGCCTAAATGAGCACCTCTCGATGGAGATAGCTTGTTTTGTTTTAGAAAAAGGGAGGGAATAGAAATCAAAAGCCTGGCACACTGACCCCCCAAAACAAGGTGCTGATGACTTGTGAGGCATGTGGCTGCTGAAAAGTCAGGAATCAGTTCCAAAGATTCCCTCCTAACCATTCACTATCCCTTGGACTAAAGGTAGCTTAATGAGACTCATTTCTTGCTGGAAATGGAAGTTTGCTCCTTGGTTTCTGCTCTGATCACGAACTCCTTGAGCAAATGATGCCAGCATATACCACAGGAGCTCACACTTAACTGTGTCCTAATTAACACTTACTGTGGTGTGATCAATGTGTTAAAGAACATCCTCATCACTCATGATCTCCCATTTGAATCTGCTGAGGGTGACTCACATGGACTCAGCTCATTGCAAGCATTACAGACACATACACACATATAACACACACACACACACACACACACACACATTCAACAACTACAGTGAGCCTTAGCAGTGAAGATGGGACCAGAGAGTCAGAGAGCACTGAGCACTTGCAGTGCATTCTGGAAACACCAGAGGGCTTCCCCAGAACCCACCCCACAGCACCACTGAGTGTGCAAAATTTTCAAAGGAAACAAAATGCAAAAAATAAAAAATAGAGAGTCCTTGCAATTTTAACTCTGACAGGCTTGAAATCCCCAGTGCCACCTTTCTTATTTTATCTATTATTTATTTTAGAAGTGACTTATTTGTAACAAAGTCAGCATCTTCTGACATCTTGTACATTCCTTTCAGACTGAGCATAACCACTTAAGCCTCTTAAGGTGTTGTTTTGGGAGTGACTGACAATCAGGAACTGTTACGTAAGGTGAGCTCCTGGCAGGGCCTCTGGTTCAAAAGCTATTCTAAACTGCAAGACAGCAAGAGCAGAGAGCTGACTCAGGCCTGGTCCTTCTCAGTGTGGATTTCAAGCAATCACACATGCTACATACCCTCATTCCAGCCCTTTTCCAAGAAAGCTTTCATTATCTGAACTAATTCATTCCCTCAGAAGTACTGCCTGTGGAGCTTAACAAATACACTGCAAACAGAAGACTCCAGGCTGTTCATGGATTATCACAGTCAAAGAGCAAAGAATGCATTTCTAGAAATGTAGCCTGGCTGTTGGACAGACAAGCCCATAACTCTGTCCAGGTCCTTTTCCTGTTTTAGGCCTCTGGAAGGCCATTCAATTATCCAGATGCCAGTTTCTTGTCTGATTTGTCCATATACAACCAACTCTGAGCCCTGCAGCAGATAGTAACAGCAGTCAGAAGTACCTCACATGTCTCAAGCATTTTGATGTTCTAAACTCTTGGGCTGAATGGATCCATCTACCCTTGCTGCCTTCCTTTCTTTCCTACATGTGTGCATTTTAATAAAAACAAATGCAATACTCTCAATACATGATTTGTTTTCCCTCCTTCTATTCAGCTATTGATAATACAAATGGATTCACTCAAAGACTCAATTCTGACTAAAGTTCCAAATAGCTTTCCAGCTATCATTGGTTCTCCCTTTATAATAAAGGTATAAGGGTATGAGTTCCTTTGGGGAGCACAGAATACCATGAGAAGTAGTCAGTCAGGTGCACTTTAAAAACATCCATACTTGGATTTCTAAATAAGTGTGCCCATCAATACCTTCCACAGGCTCCTTCAAAAGAAGGTTTCATCACTCAAAACACTTTCTGAATTTCACTTTGGAAAGTACCTTATAACTGTGACCTCTTTCAATTATGATATTCAACATCTCTTATTGTTAAGAAAATGCAAGTCAAAACCACAATGAAATACCCCCTCACACCTGTGAGAGTGGCCAGTATTCATAAGACAAACATGCTGGTGAGGATGCAGAGAGAAGGAAATCTTTGTCCACTGTTGGCAGAAATATAAATCAGTGAAACCAGTATTTAAATAGCAAGTAAAATGAAGAAGCACCAAAAAGAGGCATGACTATAACTTTACTATAACCCACTTATCTCTCTCCTGCATACTCAGCTGAAGAAAACAAAACATAAATTAAATATATATATATATGTACTTCCTTATTCATTCACATTAGTTACCCCATAAGAGATGAGTGGATTTAAAAAAAGACAAAATAGGGGCTGGAGAGATAGCATGGAGGTAAGGCATTTGCCTTTCATGCAGAAGGACAGTGGTTTGAATCCCGGCATCCCATATGGTCCCCCGTGCCTGCCAGGGGTGATTTCTGAGCATAGAGTCAGGAGTAACCCCTGAGCACTGCCGGGTGTGACCCCAAAACAAAACAAAACAAAACAGACAAAATATATAAACATTATCCACCCAGACATTAAAAGAATAAGAGGGCTAAAGAGATAGTACAGCCCATAGGGTGCTTGCTTAGCATATGTCTGACCTGGGTTCAAATTCTTGCACTGGATATGGTCCCCTGAGATCTTCCAGGTATGATCACTGCAGGCTTCAAGTGTAGCCTCAGAGTAAGCCTCAACATAGCTCAGTGGAGAGAGAGAGAGAGAGAGAGAGAGAGACAGAGAGAGAGAGAGAGAGACAGAGACAGAGAGAGAGACAGAGACAGACAGAGACAGAGAGACAGAGACAGAGAGAGACAGAGAGAGATTAATCTTCAGGGGCCAGGAGATAATACAGTAGAGTTGAATCCTGACACCATATGGTATGGCCCTAGAAGCCCCTTGAGCATTACAGTGTAAAGTCCTGGAGGCTCTTAGCATGGCCAGGCTGACCAGGGAATTGCCTGATTTGTAGGGCCAAATAGCACTGCATCTTCAGTTATTTGTGCTAAACCCATGGCACCCAGTTTGCTCTGGGGCCCCTAAACCTCCTGAGTACTACTTGGGAGACTCCCAAATAAATGAACCTAACATTGGGAAGTCACAGTTTTCAGATAGACAGGAACCCAGAAAGTTAGTGGAAAAGGCCTATATAAAGTGACCAGGAGAAAGTCAATGAGAATAGAGTCCAAAGTACAGAAAACTCAATACACAAATAGTAAGAAGCTATTTTTAGGGCAAGTGATTATTCTGCCAGCAATCTGGTTATTTCTGTCACATGGGCTCTTGCTAAGTCAGGTCCCATTTTTGTGAAATTATTGTAGAAGCCCAATTAACAAAACCAACAACAGAATATTCAACTAGTGCCAAACAGCTTAGTAAGCCTTCAGATAATGACACAATGACCTCAATTACACGATATGACCATTTTTACTATTTTGTTTTTATTTATTTATTTAAAAAAATGCATCACATTAGTTGACATAGTTGATCATAATACATTTGTTTCCAAATAAGTGGAAAAAAATTTAAAAAAACAGAAAGAAAAAAATTAAAAGTTAAATGGAAGAAAAGAAAAAGAAAGAAAAAAGTATAGTAGCAACCACATTTGTGAAAATTATTGTATTTCCAATGAAATCATTGATACAATGGGCAGAAGGCTTAGTAAACTCCTATTGTTAGTTGTCCATTCTGTTAAATTGGGGTGCCCCTTTAGGGATGAAATCATTGAACAAATAAAGCTGTCCAGAAATTCAAAACACTATAACTGGTACTATGAGATTTAGGGGCAGGTACTCAGCTGACAGGCCTCTGGAAGGAAGATATAGGGGGATGGTGCCTACATTCACTCCATAAAGCTCTGCTGATATCTAGATTAGAAATTATAAGGATAGGATAAATGGTCAGCTCCCTCAAAAGACAGACTTTTTATCCTGCTCCTGGAACCAACCTGGCATGCAAGAGGCTCTGGAAGAGTAAGTAGTAAATGAAGGCTGCGGAGATTTCAGGACTTTCTACCTGGGACATATACTGACACAGCAACGTTTTTTTATATTTTATTTTATTTAAACACCTTGATTACATACATGATTGTGTTTGGGTTTCAGTCATGTAAAGAACACCACCCATCACCAGTGCAACATTCCCATCACCAATGTCCCAAATCTCCCTCCTCCCCACCCAACCCCCGCCTGTACTCTAGACAGGCTTTCCATTTCCCTCATACATTCTCATTATTAGGACAGTTCAGATGTAGTTATTTCTCTAACTAAACTCATCACTCTTTGTGGTGAGCTTCATGAGGTGTGTTGGAACTTCCAGCTCTTTTCTCTTTTGTGTCTGAAAATTATTCATGCAAGAATGTCTTTCATTTTTCTTAAAACCCATAGATGAGTGAGACCATTCTGCGTTTCTCTCCCTCTCTCTGACTTATTTCACTCAGCATAATAGATTCCATGTACATCCATGTATAGGAAAATTTCATGACTTCATCTCTCCTGACAGCTGCATAATATCCCATTGTGTATATGTACCACAGTTTCTTTAGCCATTCATCTGTTGAAGGGCATCTTGGTTGTTTCCAGAGTCTTGCTATGGTAAATAGTGCTGCAATGAATATAGGTGTAAGGAAGGGGATTTTGTATTGTATTTTTGTGTTCTTAGGGTATATTCCTAGGAGTGGTATAGCTGGGTCATATGGGAGCTCGATTTCCAGTTTTTGGAGGAATCTCCATATCGCTTTCCATAAAGGTTGAACTAGACGGCATTCCCACCAGCAGTGGGTAAGAGTTCCTTTCTCTCCACATCCCCGCCAGCACTGTTTATTCTCATTCTTTGTGATGTGTGCCAATTTCTGTGGTGTGAGGTGGTACCTCATAGTTGTTTTGATTTGCATCTCCCTGATGATTAGTGATGTGGAGCATTTTTTCATGTGTCTTTTGGTCATTTGTATTTCTTCTTTGTCAAAGTGTCTGTTCATTTCTTCTCCCCATTTTTTGATGGGGTTAGATGTTTTTTTCTTGTAAAGTTCTGTCAGTGCCTTGTATATTTTGGAGATTAGCCCCTTATATGATGGGTATTGGGTGAATAGTTTCTCCCCCTCACTGGGTGGCTCTTGTATCCTGGGTGCTATTTCCTTTGAGGTGCAGAAGCTTCTCAACTTAATATATTCCCATCTGTTAATCTCTGCTTTCACTTGCTTAGAGAGTGCAGTTTTCTCCTTGAATATGCTTGTAGTCTCAATGTCCTGGAATGTTTTGCCTACATGTTGTCCTATATATCTTATGGTTTCGGGTCTGATATCGAGGTCTTTAATCCATTTGGATTTTACCTTCGTACATGATGTTAGCTGGGTGTCTAAGTTCATTTTTTTGCAAGTGGCTAGTCAGTTGTACCAACACCACTTATTGAAGAGGCTTTCTTTGCTCCATTTAGGATTTCTTGCTCCTTTATCAAAAATTAGGTGATTGTATGTCTGGGGAACATTCTCTGAGTATTCAAGCCTATTCCATTTATCTGAAGGCCTGTCTTTATTCCAAGACCATGGTGTTTTGATAACTATTGCTTTGTAGTAAAGTTTAAAGTTGGGGAAAGTAATTCCTCCCATATTCTTTTTCCCAATGATTGCTTTAGCTATTCTAGGGTGTTTATTGTTCCAAATGAATTTCAAAAGTGCCTGATCCACTTCTTTGAAGAATGTCATGGGTATCTTTAGAGGGATCGCATTAAATCAGTACAATACCTTGGGGAGTATTGCCATTTTGATGATGTTAATCCTGCCAATCCATGAGCAGGGTATGTGTTTCTATTTCTGCATGTCCTCTCTTATTTCTTGTAGCAGAGTTTAATAGTTTTCTTTGTATAGGTCCTTCCCATTTTTAGTCAAATTGATTCCAAGATATTTGAGTTTGTGTGGCACTATTGTGAATGGGGTTATTTTCTTAATGTCCATTTCTTCCTTAGTACTATTGGTGTATAGAAAGGCCATTGATTTTTAACACAGCAACTTTTAAGTTCACCCAGTCCTGCCCTTGAAGAGTATTCCAAATAGGGCAAAGCATTCTCACAACCTGCATAACAGAACTTTGCATCCAATGCTCATCACATATGAATACTTATACACAATCATGCACACAATAGAAAGCCTATGAGAGCACACCAGACATATGGAGCAACTGATAACTCAGCAAGTTCTGCTCCCTGCTCTCTCTCCCATTCACCAGGGCACCTCCCCAGAAAAAAAAAGGGGGGCAAGAACACTCGAGAGCTTTTATTAAGAAGAATTCCATTGTAAATGGCAAATTCTATTGACAATTCATTTTTAACCAAGCATCAAGCCTGTAATCTACAAGAGCAAGGCTTCTGATCTGGGTAAGGGTTAGGAAGACTATGTCCACTGACTTAGTGACAGCAAGGGTTCCTTCCTTCCAGGCCTGCTTGCCCTGGCAGCTCTAAGCAGGAACAGCTAAGAGAGAAAGAAAAGAGACCAAGTTATGGGGGAGTTTTAAATGTCACCCCAATCCCCAAGATCCATGGTAGGATTCATTTTTCAAGGGCACTTCATCATTCTGCTGGGATCCATAATCTCAAAGGAAGTACAAAGTGCCTGGATATTCCCTGTGTGCTATGTTCATATTTTCCCCATAAAACAAGAGGAGAGCTGAGCTATGCAGCTTATCAGAAAGCATGTGCTAGGGGATTCTAAAATATTATTCCCCAAATACCACTATATTATGTCAAGAAGCCACCAGCAGTAAATCAGCCTCTGCTCCTAGGCCATGGCATGATTATTGATATCATCAAACTGTTCACATGAAATTCAAAGTGTCTCCCACCTTAACATTAAATTTGACAAAATTTATTGATCTTTATAGCCATGAAAGACAAGAAGACACACGTTTTAAGCTCATGTTTTTTATGACTGACTGAGTGAAAGGGATCCCTCTCATTTATCATCCTATCCAATTGCCAGCTAGCTTTTATAGCAACTTCTAAACATGTCATTTTACCTGGAACTTCTCAGGATCCAGGACCCTTCAAGTGTTTACTAAGGAACTCTCAGTTCAGGACCAAAACAAATAGATGGTTTAAGTACTTTTGCAGGTCACTGGAAAGAGAATTGGAAATCCTCCTGGGGCAGTTGTTAACTGTAGCTCACAGAAACCACTGGAAGGAGCAGATGTTCCTCAAATTTATGTCTCTTTTCACATGGAACTAAAAGGAGAGGTTCCCTTTACCAATGAGAACATTCTAGACTTCCAGTGGGGCCCTCTTCTCTGCCAGTGGGGATTAAGAAAGCTGTGCCTCTATTTGCCAAAGAAAATGTTATTGCCAATAAATGGAAAGAAACTTTGGTTTTTTTTAAATGTCCTTTCATTCTATTTATCATTAAAAGGGTTTAAATTAACAGATCAGTCATCACTGTGCACAGAAACAAGCATCTATTCATTATTCATAACTCAAAAGTGAGTTATGGAGCTGGAGAAAAAGCTCAATGAGTTATGGAGCTGGAATGCATCTTTTACATACAGGATGGTTGTATGTAACAATACAATGGTTGATGATATAAACAATAGTTGATGATAAAAAGCCAACACTTAAGCTATGTGATCTTTCTCATGTTTGGGATTTAAAGATACTTAGTAAGAGTGCAACAAATGATCAAAGGCAATAGAACTAGAGTTAGTCCACAGAAGTAAGTTTACAGGGGGTGTTGAATGGAAGTGACCTTTGGAGCTGGTTTGAGGTAAGTGAGCTTCCTGGTGTTGGATGTGTTGATGAAATGATCATTGATAGTCTAGTGTTATCATACACATGTAAAATCACTTTACTTTTTCCTTTCACCTTTTTTAAGTTAATTAGCACAAGTACTCTTAATTATGTCAATCTGACCCTCAGGTAATTTATTTTAAACTCTGACTGATAAAAGTGGCAGGAAAGTAGCAGAAAGGAAACTTGGCTAACTCAGTAAGATCCAAGATGCTGCTTGATATCCCCTGACTGAAAATACACTTTTTCCAGTGACTCTGTCTGATTTCTTGTGCAGAAACGCAAGTTGAAACCCCACAGAGTATAGTATAATCCTGTAACAATAAAAATTTAAAAAAGTAATGGGGGTTGGAGTGATAGTACAGTGGGTAGGGCATTTGCCTTGTATGCAGGCGACCCAGGTTCAATCCCGGAATCCCATATGGTCCCCAAGCCTGCCAGGAGTAATTTCTGAACAGAGTCAGGAGTAAAATCTGAGCACCATCAGATGTGACCCAAAAACTAACTAAAATAAATAAACAAACAAACAAATAAATGACAGAACATACTGACTAAGGGCAAGCATAATTCGTATCTATATTTACATATTTTCAGAGGATCCCAAGAAATTCTGTGAAGACATAAAGGTGGGATGGTTCTTCCATAACCCTACACTCTTCAAATGCTGTACGCAACTGACATGTATCTGTTATCTCTCCCCTCCAGTGCTCTGCCACCCAATTGACCTCCCTTATACCCAGGGTCACAGCTAGCCTCCAACACTACAGAGGTTATTCACAGCCCAGACCCAGTCAACAACAAACCTGGAACCCAAAAATCTTTTGGGACATTGGTAAAGAGAAATGGATACTCATAATGGTAATGGGTGGTGTTTAAGTGATATATGCATAAAGCCACCGACTTTTGTAAATCATAGCACCTCAACAAAGACTTTTTTTTAAACCTTTGTGGTTGCCAGAGGGAAAGGGAAGGAGACAGGAGGAGGGAGTGGAGCTTCCTTTTGGTATTGGGATGGATCTGGAATTTTTTATTCGCATCACCCCTATTATTCCACAATTTTATAAGAAAATAAGTCAAGATAAAAAAATACCATACTAAAAAAATTTAAAGTTAAAAGAGAGGATCTCTGTTTATTGTTACTTTTCACTGGTTTCCCTCAAACAACTAACAGTTAAGGTGCTTTTGTGGTATTGTCCAGAGACAGACTAGAACTCCAGCCCAGACCCTCCTTCAGAGGAGCTCTGATTGCTCATCTATCTATTGCTTTCCAACAGCTTCTCCAGTTCATCCAGTTAGCAGGCTGGGAGATACCTATGCCTGTGTATCATTTGCTTCTGCTCAAATTCAGAGTTTTTATGGAGAGTGGCCAACTCAGAAGAGCCAGCCCCTTTTGCAGCATACAGTAGAGTCTTAGGCTGGAGCAATAATATAGTGGCTAAGGTGCTTATCTTGCATGAACAGCCAACCTGGGTTCAATTCTTGATACTACATGAGGTTTCATTTGTAAGAGTGACTCCTTAGCACAGAACCAGGAATAAGCCCTGTGTAGTGCTGAGTGTTAACTTCAAAAAATAAAAATAGCAGAGTTGTAGACTCTATTTAGCCAAAAACAAACTATATCAACAGTTAAACTAGACATTGATATTCCATCGTTTCTTAACTAGAAGCCCAAGAGCCAGAAACTGCAGGTCTGGGAAGCATACTTTCCTAACTACCAGGCACCTGCTTGCTGTGCCATATGGAGAGAAGGCAAGCTCATCTCTCTTCTTTTTAGAAGATTCAACCCTTTCATCCAAATCTACCATGGGAGTGGGGCAGGAGAAAAGTGCTTCGCCATGCAAGTTTCATCCAAGGACCCAAATCTTCAATGTATTTCAAGTTTCTAAGGCTCTATGCTTGGTCTCTGCGTGCCTTGTAGCAAAAGCATCTGACTAGCAGATCCAACTGTAAAAAGAGTCATCCTGGCAGCCATCTCATCTGTAAGGTGACCATGAGGCTATAGGCATAAACAGAAACAAGGCAGATCACAAGCAGGAACAGCTGAGACAGAAATAAGAGAGACTAAGACATGAGGGAGTTCTAAATGTCACCCTCACACCCTGAGATCCATGGTAGGATTCATTTTTTAAGGACACTTTATTATTCTTCTGTTTTAGATTCATAATCTAAAACAAAGTCCTGGATCTTCCTTGTATGCTATGTTCATCTTTCCCCATAAAACAAGAGGAGACCTAATCTCGGCAGTTTATCAGAAAGCATATTATAGGGAATTCTAAAATATTTTTCCTAAGTATTTATACCTTATTGCACCAGATCAGAACGCTTGCTTCTCTCCATTAAGAGCAATCTATTTGAGGCCAGTATATCGACCACATGATAGGATGCTTGCTTTGCATGCTGCTAACCCAGATTTAATCCCTGACACCACATATCGTATAAGCCCTGCCAGAAGTGCTCCCTATGCACAGAATCAGGAGTAATTCCTAAAAACTGCTAAATATGGCCCAGATCCCCCTCCCACGAAAAAAGCAATCCATTTTCCAGAAGAAACAAGGAACAATGAAACACAAAGAAAAGAAACCCATTAAGATGATAACTGAAACCGCTATTTCTCAGTGTGGCTGTAGTTATTTTGTGTTGGAGAAAAACACTAGTGAGGGTTCTCAGAAAACTCAGAGTCTTCTCTTTAAATGTGAAGTGTGTGGATATGTGAAAGTTCTGACTAGACTTCCCACCTCTTGTCATTCTTGATGTGAAGTGTACAGATCAGTCCCTTGGACTGTTTAACCTGAACTGTCATCACAAAGGCCCAATGGCTAAGTGGCTTGAGCAAGAAAAGTGTATTATCTCATATTCTGGGAGCTGAATGTCAGAGCTCAATGTCAGCAGGGTTAATGTCTTCTGAAAGGAGAAACTGTTCATGCTTCTCTCCTCACTCTTGGGGGATGCAGTCACTCTTTGTTCCCAGGATTATAGACATATCACTGTAGTCTGTCTTCATACTCAGTTATGTTCTTGCATATGAATGTTAACACCTCCTCTTTATTTTAAAGTCTTTTGGGAGAAGGAGATTTGGGAACCATACTCAGCAGTGCTCTGGGATTTCTCTTGGCTCTTTGCTCAAGGACTACTATTTCAGTTGCTCAGGGGACCATATTTAGAGTTGAACAAATTCAAGGTAAGTGCCTACTCTATCACACTCACCCCTTTGAAACTATACAAGTCATGTTGGATTAGAATTCATCAGAATGGTTTAGATTAGTCATTTTCAAACACCCTATTTCCAAATAAGGACACTACTATGAAGGACTTTACTCACTCATCTTGTAACACCTTTGAAACATAAAACATTTATGTGGATACCTTAGAAGAACTTGATGAAAGGAACAGATGATGGAAGAATATGAGGGCTCCTTCATAGATAAATCTATATTCAGATATGCACACAGTAAGAATGGGGTGTGAACATCTCAACAGTGCTAAAAAGGAAAGGTTGGCAGAGAAAGCCAACCTTGGTCTTTACTCAGGTCTTTGATAGGCCACATAAAAATATTACAGATTGGAGGTTTAAAATAAAGTCAGGCAGGAGTGGAAAGACATCTCTAACATAACATATATTCTTCAATTAATTTCCTTGAAATTATAAGAACAAAAAAGTCAAAAGAAATTTAATTATAACACATGTCAGTGATTGAAAGGGCTTTTTCAATCTTTCCTTTCACAACTTTAGCACAGGTTACCTTATTTATGAGATCATATGCATCCATGTTCTATGGAAGGTCTTCAATTCTTACATAGAACATAGAAGTTCTTGTGCCTTCTTAAGTGCTATACACCTGCTCCAGAGAACTAACAATGCCAAAAAAATCATTTCTAAATTGAGGCTTCAACACATCGAAACTACATAGGATGTAATTTGTAAATATATAGGATGTATTTCCAACAAGCCTCAGCAAAGCTTGTTCCAATAGTAGCTGCCACAAATCAACACCAGCATAATGTGGATAGAGCACAACTACTCAAAACACTGCCAAGTTCTGTGCTTCTACAGCCACTCATCCTTCCAAGGGAGCAGGAAACAAATGAGACAGTTTTCTATTTGAACCTGTGATGGGAAGGGGATCATTTTCTGAATAACAACATAGCCCAGTAAGTAGACTAATAAATACTATGCTTATTAATTTCTAATTTCAGAAAGTCATTTCAGTGGTCACCGTTCTAAGGAATATTGGCATTAGCTAGGAGCTGATATCTGATCATAAATGCTCATTCAGATCAACCCAGGAGGAAAACCTAGGATGTGTCTGGAACCCACCTAACTTTAATGAGCATGTGAGCAGATCAGAAAGACGAGGCTTATTGGCCTTTTGTAAAAATCACAGGACATGGCACTGACTCAGGAAGAGATTAAAGTCAAATATGTATCAGAATGTTTAGTACAGATTCATAAGTCACAAAGGAGGAGTTCTTTCTAGCCATACACAATCCTTTTTAGACAATTGGTCTCTAAAGGTTTAGACCTACCCTAATGACCTGTATCCCCCAATGCTGGACTTTTCCACTATCTTGAATACCAGCAATAGCTCACCTTCACAGGCACCTCAGGCCAAGTTTTCCCTCTCATCATAGGGCATTCTCTAAATATAATGAATGCTACAAATGAAACTTGAAAATTTAAGTGAAGGATCAAAAGGGAAGCCAAAATAAACCCCAACAAAATAAGGATATATCTGATAATGATGTGGATCATTTTTTTCATCTGCCTTTTTGCAATCTGTACTTTTTCTTTGCTAAATGTCAGTTCATTTCTTCTTCCCAATTTTGCATGATGTTGAGGATTTTTTTCTGGCTAAACTCTATAGTGTCCTGTATATCTTAGGTATTAATTCTTTTTCAGATGGGTATTGGGTGCATAGTTTCTTCCATTCCTTGAGCATTCATATTATTCTAGTCACTATTTCCTATGATATGCAGAAGCAACCACAATGACAATGATAGTTGGAAATGATCATTTGGACAAGAACTGGGTATTGAAAGAAAATAACGTACTCTGTGTGATACCCCTTCAGTAACAATATTACAAACAACAGAGTCTAAAATGGATTTTAAAAAAAGGTAAAAAGCAAGAGAGAGAGGAAACAGAAAAATGTCTGCCCCAAGAGACGCAGAGAAGAGGGCAGGAGGGGAACTAGAGACATTGGTGATGAAAAATATGATGAAGGGTCTTAAACATTGTATGGCTGAAACTCAATAATGAACAATGAAAACTGAATAATATGCTGGTTAATAACATCAGGATCCAAGAGGAAATCAAGCAAGAAATTAAAAGTTTTCTTGAGATTGATGATAATCAAGAAACAACTTACCAAAATCTATAGGACACATCAAAAGCAAGTAATTGGGGTGAAACTCATAACAATGCAGGCATACATAAGAAAATCACAAAAAGATATAATTAAAAAATTAAAGCCACATCCACTTGCAACAAAGAGCAGAGTGTGCAGTTAGTGTAGAGAAGGGTCTAATATAAAGGGGAAGTTCATGGTATCTCTTCATTGGCAGTAGTTCAAATCACAATGTCAAGACAAGAGAGGGACATTCCACGTCACTCTGCAGTCAATGCACTACTTTTAGTCAAGGAGTCCTACCGTAACATATAAGAAACACAAGAATACAAAGGTCATAATGAGAAAGCAATGCAGAACCCCACCATACTTAGTGAATGAAGATGGTATTTCTGAAGAACTATCATCAATGAACTATATAATTTCTCTGATCAGGACTTTACAAAGGAAATGTTAAGAATGTTCAAAGAACTGAAAAAAAACATGGAATGAACATCCCATTAGACTCAAGAGGATATGAGAGTAGAAATGAGAAAACTTCAAACAGAAGTATTAGTACTGAAAAACTTGGTAGGCAAAATGAAAAACTCACTGGAAAGCCTCACCAATAAAATAACATAAACTGAAAATAGACTCAGTGAACTGAAACAATGTGTTGCATAACATCTTCACACAACAAGAGAAGCTGGAAAGAGCCTTAAAATAAATCAACAAAAGATGGAAGAAAATTCTCAAAGTAATTGGACAAACAACAATAGACACTTGGTATAAATTCATCAGAAACATTAAAAGTATCATAGGGGTGCTAGAGGTTCAGAAAGAATCTACAAAAAAAGTTACTAGAAACGATATAACCACATAGTGAAGTGGCAGGCTAAAAATTAATATGTAAAAAGTCATGGTATAGCTATATGCACATAATAAAAGAAAAGTAAAAGGTATTTTAAAAATCTTATTCTCAACTATGCTCTGGAAAAATCAAGTATCTTAGAGTCAACTTAACATAAAGACATAAAATACCTATACAAAGGAAACTACAAAACATTACTTCAAAGAACAAAAGAGGAGCAAGGAAATGGAAACAATACCTGCTCATGGATTGGGAGAATACACAACATCAAAATGTTAATACTTTCCAATATCCCTCTAAGGATATTCATGACATTTTCTCAAAGAAATAGATTAAATACTCCTAAAATTTGTATGGAATAATAAACATCCATGAATAGCTAAAGCAACCCTTGGGAGAAAAAAGCTGGGAGGAATCACTTTCCTCTACTTCAAACTATACTACAAAGCACTAGTTATTAAAACAGCATGGTACTGGAAAAGTATTTATTCCAGTCAGATAAATGGTATAGACTTGAATATTCTGGGACATACCTTCATGTATGTGAAAAATTAATCTTTGAAAATAGGGCAAGTAGAGCAAGAAAATCCTCTTGTGAAGACTGGTCAACTATATGCAAAGAAGTGAACACAGATATCTCTATAATGCCATGCACAAAAGTCAAACAAATATAGCTTAAAGACCTTGATATCAAACAATAACAGTCGATACATAGAGAAAAATGTAGGCAGAACACTCCTTGATATAAAGCTAAAGGTATCTTCAAAGGTAAAACACCAATGGCCAAGCAAGTGGAAGCAAAAGTAAACAAATGAGACTACTTTAAACTAAGAAGCTTCTGTATCTCAAAAGAAATAATGACTAGGAGTCAAAGACTAACCATTCAATTAGAGAAACTAGTCATCTAATACCTATCTGATAAATGATTATTATTCAAGATATGCAAGACACTGTTAATAGCAAAAAAAAAAGACGGGGAGAAAAAATGAAGACATTCCCTCAAAAAAGAAATTCAGATGGTCAAGAACACATGAAAAAATATTTCATATCATTAATCATCAGGGAGATTCAAATCAAAATAATGATATATAATCTCAGACCACAGAAACAGGTACACATTAAAAAGGACAAGAACAACCAGTGCTAATGTAAATGCCAACTGGCCCAGTTGTTTGTTGTTGTTTTCTGTTTATTTGTTTGAAAACAATATGGATATTCCTCAAAAAATAAATTGAGCTTCCATATGGACCATCAGTAATCACTTCTAAGAATATACCCAAGGAACCCAGAAGCAGAATGTTCAAAAGCCCTCTGCACCCCTTTGTTCATCTCATCGATATTTATAATGGGCAGAATCTGGAAAAAAAAATAAACCAAGTGCCTGAAAACAGATGAGTGGATAAAGAAACTGCTATATCTCCACAATGGAAAACAACGCCACCTGTTAGGAAAAATTAAGTCATGAAATGTGCTTGTAGAGAGTATTATGCTGAGCAAAATGAGTAAGAGGGAGAAGGATAGACATAGAATGATTGCAACGATAAGATACCACCTCACACCGCAGAGATTGGTGCACATCACAAAGAATGAGAACAATCAGTGCTGGTGGGGATGTGGAGAGAAAGGAACTCTTATCCACTGCTGGTGGGAATGCCGTCTAGTCCAACCTCTATGGAAAGCGATATGGAGATTTCTCCAAAATCTGGAAATTGAGCTTCCATTTGACCCAGCTATTCCACTCCTAGGGATATACCCTAAGAACACAAGAATACAATACAAAAACCCCTTCTTCACACCTATATTTATTGCAGCACTATTCACAATAGCCAGACTCTGGAAACAACCAAGATGCCCTTCAACAAACGAATGGCTAAAGAAACTGTGGTAGATATACACAATGGAATATTATGCAGCCATCAGGAGAGATGAAGTCATAAAATTTTCCTATACATGGATGTACATGGAATCTATAATGCTTAGTGAAATAAATCAGAGGGAGAGAAAGAGACAGAATAGTCTCACTCATCTATGGGTTTTAAGAAAAATAAAAGTCATTTTTGCAACAATCCTCAGAGACATTGAGAGGAGGGCTGGAACTTCCAGCTCACTTCATGAAACTCACTACAAAGAGTGGTGAGTGCAGCTATAGAAATAACTACAGAGAACTACCATAATCATGTGAATGAATGAGGGAACTGGAAAGCCTGTCTGGAGTACAAGTGGGGGTGGGGTAGGATGGAGGGAGATTTGGGACATTGGTGGTGGGAATATTGCACTGGTGAAGGGGGGGGTGTGTTCTTTACATGACTGAAACCTAATCACAATCATTTATGTAATCAAGATGTTTAACTAAAGAAAAAATTTTAAAAAAAAGAATGATCGCACTCATTTTTGGGATATAAAAAGAAAGCATAATTAATATCCAAAGACTGGACAAGAGGGCTAGGGGTCCAGTATATGAAGAAAACTTGCCACAAAGAGTGGAGAGTGCAATTAGGGCTGAGATAGGATCACTATGACAATGATTGTTGGAAATTATCACTCTGGACAAGATTTGGGTGTGCTTAAAGGAGATAAAGTGATAGGCATGATATTCTCAGTAACAATATCATAAACCAACATGTCTAAAAGGGGCCAAAGAAGAAGTAAAAGTGTGCTAGTGAGAGAGTGAGTGAGAGACAGAGAAACAGAGAGAGAAAGAGAGAGAGAAAGAGCGAGAGAGAGAACACATGCGTGAGAGAGAGAGAGAGAGAGAGAGAGAGAGAGAGAGAGAGAGAGAGAGAGAGAGAGAGAGAGAGAAGAAAAATGTCTTCCCCATAGCCAGGCAAGAGGAGGACAGGAAGAAAACTGTGGAGACTTTGGTGGTGGAAAATGTACACCAGTGAAGGGTGTTGTACATGGTATGACTGAAACTCAATCATCAATAACTTTGTATCTGTAAAAAATTAAACTAACTATATTATAAACAATCTTGTGACAAAGTTTTTTAATAAATGAATAAAGAAAAGGCCCATCGCCAATACTATTTTGTTTGTTTGTTTTGGGGCCACACCTAGGTGATACTCAGGGGTTACTCCTAGTTATGCACTCAGAAATCGCTCCTAGCTCAGGAGATGTCCCATATGGGACGCCAGGGACCCAGGTCCATCCTGGGTCAGCCACATGCAAGGCAAACACCCTACCAGCCTGCTATTTCTCTGCCCCCCAATACTATTCTTAATGGTGAAAAACTGAAAGCATTATCACTGAAATCAATCACATAAAAATGATATCCATTTTCTCCACTCTTATTCAACATAGAATTATAAGTCTTAGCAATCAGGCAAGAGAAGAAAATCTATGGGGTCCAACTTGGAAAAGGGAAAGTCAAACTATCTCTATATGCAGATGGCATAATGATATACACTGGACCCTAAAGAGTTTACAAAAAAGCTCCTAAAAACAATAAACTGATACAGCAGAGTGACTGGCTTCAAGGTTAATACAGAAAAATTGGTTGCATTCCTTTATACAAATAATGGCTCAGAGGGAAAGAGATATCGGGTCTATTTCATTTAAAATAGTGTCAAAAACATCAAATACCTAGGACTCATCAAAAGAGATGAGAGATTTCAAAATAATTAAGAAAGTAATTGAAGAAGGCCTAAGGAAATGGAAAAACATTCCATGCTCATGGATGGAAAGAACCAATGTTATCAAAATGATCATTTACCTAAACTACTACAGAGATTCAATGAAATTCCTATCCAAATTCAGACAACATTCTTCAAATACTTAGAATTCAGTTATAATGTTTGTGTCAAATCATAAAAATTCAACATACAAAAAAAAAGAAACTGAGAGGCATCTCATTACATAATATGAAGCTTTACTACAATGTTATAATAATCAAAACAGTATGATATTGGAACAAAGACAGACTTTTAGAACAATGGATTAGAATAGAATATCCAATGACAAGCCACCAAGTATATGGTCAACTAATTTTTGACAAAGGGGCCAAGAACATGAAATAGAATTAAGACAGCCTCTTCAATAAAATGGTGTTGAGACGATTGGAAAACCACATATAAGAAATTAAAGCTGGGTCTATATCTCACCTTACACAAAAGCCAACTCAAAGTGGATCAAAGACCTTGAGGCTAAACCTCAATCTATAGAGGGAATCTATATTGAGGAAAACATAGGTAGAATGCTCCAAGACCTCAGAAGACTCTTCAATGATATGATGCCAATGGCAACTGCTATAGAAACAAATCTGAACTAAGAAGTTTCTATATAGAAAAAGAAACACAAGTTAAAAATAAAATATAGCTAACTCAGTGGGATAAAATATTTTCACTCAACACATCAAATAAAGGGTTGATATCTAGGATATAAAAATAATCAAACGTTAATCTGGCAAAATCTAAAATCTTCACTAAAAATGGGAGAACAGACACCTCTCTGAGGAAGACCAACAGAAGGCCAACAGGCTTATGAAAAAATTCTCATCTTTACTTACCATTAGGGAAATTTAAATCAAAAAACAATGAGTATCATCTTATACTGTGAAGAAGCACATATCAAAAATATTGGGGACAATCTGTATTGATGGAGATGTGGACCATTCATCAACAGCTGGTGGTAATGTCTGGTTCAATCCCTATGGAAACAGTGTGGAGGGTTCTCTGTAAACTTAGAATTGAACTTCTATATGACCCAGAGATTCAACTTTAGTATATGTATATATATATATATATATATATATATATATATATATATGACAGAAAAACATTAATTCAAAAAAAGTATGCTCGTCATAGCACTTAGTACAATAGCTAAGAGTTGAAATCAACCTAATGTCCAACAACAGATGAATGTATCATAACGATGTAATATGTATATACAATGGAATACTACATAGCTGTAAGGAATGATACAATCATGGATTTCACCACAGCATGGATTAAATTGGAAGATATTAAGTGAAGTAAGCCAGAAGAAGGATAAATATAGGTTGCTATCACTAATATGTGTTATATAGAATAATTTTATGAAAGAATACAATGGTTTAAATGAGGATTATTTGGAACACTCTTGGCCATAGAGTATAGTGAGGAAAAGGAAGGGATTAAGTGGAGGAAGAGAAAACCAGATGGAAAATAATGGGGTACAGGAGTCAAGGGCACTCAGATGCATTGATGGTTGTAAGGAAGGACAGAACTAAATACTCAAACTATGGAATTAACAACAATGAAATCATGAGGCCTAGACTTCAACAATCAAACTTTAAAAAGTGCCAGGCTGCGTCAGGGGAAGTGGTGGGAGGTATGAGGATGCACTTAGGGAACATTGGTAAAGGAGGGTTGACACTAGAAATGGGATTGGTGCTGAAACATTATATGACTAAAACTTGACTATGAATATGTTTATAAATCACAGTGCTTTAAATTAAAAAAATTAATAAAAATATCCCAGAAAAAGAAATCCCCCATAATTATTATCCCAGGCAAGAGACATTTTTCTTTCTGAGTTTTATTCTCTTCGATTTTTTTTAAGAGTCCCTGTGCACTGCTTTTGTACTGAAAGATTTAAACAATAGATCAAGAGGACATAAGGATAGACTTTTTAAACTTTATATTTTAATAAAAAATGATTTTGCAACTCTGTTCCCCCCACCCCCAGCACACATACCACACTGAGTAAGTTGCTATCAGTAACCAAAGATCAAAACAACACCAGCCTTGACCTTAACTCAGAAAGGGCCTCCAGCTATAAGTGAAAAATTCCATGTGGGGAGAGTATATGCCATTAAAATTCTTACGAGAAAACAAAACAAAACAAAAAGCTTGCCCTGAGAGCAATTTGGCAATATCCACTACATTTAAAGCCTGAAACTTTTTTGATCCTGGGTCCCAAAAAGTTAACTTGTAGATAAATCTCACAATGAGTGAAGGATGTGAAAAAGATGTATAATCCCCAATGTTTTATGTAGCCTTTTTTATGGTCATAAAAACTGGGGACAATCTCAGGACCTAATTCTGAAAGGATAATGGAATAAATAGGTTACTTACAAACTGCACATGCCATAAATGACTGTTTCTTCACACCTGTTTCATCAGCAACCCTAGCTCCCTCAACCAAAAACAGAGTTAGAGGACCTCTAATGACAATGCCTTGAGGGCAATTCCCAGTCTGTGGCATCTAAAAAAAGAGGACAGGACAAAAGGTGATTAATGTGACTGGACCAGTACAGGTTCAAATCCCAGCTCTTTCTGTCTTGGCCATGAACCTTGACACCCTTTCTACTTCTCTTCTTGGAATTTGAATTTCTTTGGAAATTGGAAATGGATTCCAATTTCTTTGGAACTGAGTTGGGATTCTTGGTCTGCGTGCCTCCAAAGAATTACACGAGGCTAGAGACATATGAGCTAGCACTGCCTAGGCTCACCTACCCATGCATTGCGAAGCTAAGATTTAAAATTAGGGCCAGTAATTGGGGTGACAGCTCAAAGTGCTGGAGCACATGCTCTGCATGGTGAGAACCCAAGTTTCAGTCCCCAGCTTGATATAATTTCCACAGCACTGCTCAGTAGATAGGCCCAGAGCACTATATGATGTGAACCCTCGCCCAAACAACTAAAACTAGGACCGTCTAGTTCAAGTAATATATATATTATTATTAGATATATTATAATATTATATATATATATATATATATATATATAATCTTGCCTCTTTGTAATTATTCTCCACAAAGCCCAAGGGAAGTGACAGCAGCATGAACTGCAGACTGCCAGCCAAGAAGGAGGGGGCCTGCTAGGGGTCTTGAACATGGACTTTCCCTTGGGGCTCAAGAAGTTGATTCAAGAGGTCATGCAAACCAGCAACTTTCACCAGGAGGCCCCAAGCCCTGGAATTGGGGTGCCAGAGGAGGATCCAAAGTAAACACTGGTGGGTTTGGAAGGAGACTCTGCACTCCATCATGGCCATCTGTCAAGGGTACGAGGGTTGAAGTTGCAGGCAGGAGGGACATTTTGTTTTACTTGGCCAGGATCCATATGCTCTTACAGTTGATGAGAGAGGCAAGAGATAGGTTTCCTGCCTGCAGAGCAGAGTGTTGTCTGCCAGCTGTAGGGAAGTCTCTCCTGCCCTCCTCTTGGGGGCCAAGCCCAGTGTCTGGAGCTCTCTCTGGCCTAAGACCCCCAGTACCAGGCCCAGGGTAGGCCCTGTCGGTCCCTCCATAGTCTCTTTCTCTCTTTCCTTTGCCCTGGAAGCAGCTTGTATTCCCCAGTGGTCATTACAACGTGCCTTTGCCTCATTTGTGTCATTCTTTGCACAACTTTCCTGGGGTTTCCTTTTCTGCTCTGCTGGACAAGGATACCTTTTTGGGAGATACCTTCACTATGATGATCTATTTAGAAAAAGAAAGGCAGACCAGGAATCACACAAATGTTATCTTTATCATCTTCATATGTAAGCAGATTCAAATTGGCTCTTTGTAAACAGAATTCTTCCTCCAGTCAGCAAAAAAGGCAACAACACTGATAGTCTTTTTTCTTTCCCTCATCCCTCTTTTTCCTCCCTTTCTTTCTTCTCTTCCTCAATAAGTGCAAAAACGGTGAATAATCTTGCAGGTATACTGAGCAGGGACCTGTCCTCACACCCCCCATGTCTTCCCCAGTACAAGAGATGAACAAGAGAAATGGGTAGGGACATATTGATTGAGCACCTCTTGATGACCAGGTGCACTCACTAGCCAGGAAGGCAGACACGGTGCTCCCCAAATCTAGGGTTAAGGCTGAAGGCAGGAAGTGAAAGAGGTACCAAGATGAAGGGAACGTAGGGGTGGGAAGTTGCTTACTCAGAGGTCAGGTCTTTCAGTAATGATCTACAGAAATGGAACTCCCCCAAAGAGTGACTGTTTTCCTAAAGGTTACAATGAAAAGAACCTTTTAGAACTTTGACTATGTGTACCGGGAATACTTAATGACAGTGTGAATAAAAGTTATACAACTGCAGCATATGAATAAATCCTGTGCATGGAGGTACCATAAAATGCAGGTTGTGAAATTCAAGAATTTTTAAGCTGATCGCTAAATTACTGATGGCTTGAAATCTGCCATGTAAGAAGCATTTATACAATTACACTTGGCAACCACTGCAAATAGAATCTTTCTTTTTTTCCTTTCCTTCTTAAATGTTTGTATTTTATTCTATTTTATTTCTGAGACAGAACTTACAAACACCCCCAAAAAAACCTAAATGTTAAAATCTCTAAAATTACAAATTAAATTAAATGTTTAAAAAAAAACCCTTATAAACACCAAGAGAAATGACAAGATATCAAATAAACCACAGTGATAATAAGAAGTCCAGATAGAGCCAACTTGTGGTGGTTCCCTCTAGTGTGGGTTCCCTCTGAGATGAGGGAGGCATAGAGAGAGCAGGAAAATTTTTGTGTCTTGGTCTTAATGATGATTTTTGGCATGTTTAGTGTGCTAAAACCCATCGATGCTCATGCTTCTGAAAAAGCATTCTTCTTTTTTGGGGGGTTTTGGGTCACACCCGGCAGCTCTCAGGGGTTACTCCTGGCTCTATGCTCAGAAATCGCTCCTGTCAGGTTCAGGGGATCATATGGGATACTGGGATTTGAACCACCGTCCTTCTGCATGCAAGGCAAATGACCTACCTTCAAGCTATCTCTCCGGCCCCATGTTCTCCTTTTTAACAATTACAAAGCTGTTAACACACACATGTTGACAGGGAGGAGGGACAAGGGAAATTGCATTTTGTTTTACAAAAGCCAAAAAGAGGCTGAGTGAATATTTTAAAAAGAGATCAAGTGAATAATCCACATGAGACTCTCCTCAAAAGTGAGTGGCTCCAAGGCCTGTAGAGTAGTACAGAGGAAAAGGCACTTTTGTTGCACATGCCCAGTGGGTTCAGCTTCTGACACCCAAGCCTCACCTGAAGTGATCCCTGAGTGCAAAGCCAGGAATAAGCACTGAGCACTGCCAGGTAAAACCCAAGTAAAAGGAAGAAAAAAAAAAGAGTTTGTGATTCAAGTTCTGTAAGTTTCCTAGTTTCCCTCAGTTTTCTAAGTGATAAAACCTATTTCTAATGTTACTAAATAGGCATTTCATTGTTTCAAGCTGTAAAGATTCAATATAACAGATCTTTTTTTAATTCTCAATTCTCATTATTACTCAGTCTTAATATGCATAAAAGACTAGAAAAAGAGAAGAAATGTAAAGCAAAGGAAAACACAGATGAAAAGTATACCCAATGCTACAAAATATGTGGTTTTACATCTTCCCAATGCCATCTCACTCCCCTCCCCACCCTACCCCCCCCAACTTTCTAAGCTGATTCTAATTTTAAAAATATTAAACCTAGACTGGATAGAAATAGCCCTGGGCTAAAACAACCCCAACTTGCAGTCAATTTGATCCTGGGACAAGCCTGGGGCATAGTACAATCTAAAGTTGCATGGAAGAATGTGTAACTCGAAAGGATTTTCCAATAGTGAAAATTCTTTAAGAAGCGATGTAGAGAACCATAAATAATGAAAGTTGTTACATTTTCAATTTTTCAAAGAGGAGAAGAGTGATAAAACTGTACTTCACACTTTGATTTTCACCTGGTCATTCAAATAAATATTTACCAATAAACTGCTTTTTTCTAATAAGAATATTCAGAATTCAGAAAGACAAACTCAGGTTAAAAGAGACCCAAGAAATTGTCTTGCTCAAATGGCCACTAGAGATCTGAATTTTCAGAAGCCTCCACTAGTTCCATGGTTGGCTGACAAACAATTTTACGATTTACATTCTTGTAATACATTATAAAGAAACTTAAGGCCTCTGGGCCCACCTCTGAAGAATGCAATGAAGAAAATTTGGCTTGACCGGTCCTCACCTGAGCTAGCTAGATGTTTCAGAGATACTTCACATTAGAAAGATGTTCCTCCACTGAGGGATCCTAAAGTTTGCAAACACTTCCCACTATGCCTCATTTTATGTTCTTGTCTCACCAATGCCCATGGAAAGTATCCCTTTCTTTTTCTTCACCTATAATAAGATTACTTTTATTCCTTCCCTTGCCTTGCATTTGGAGCTACTACAAAGTCAACACTTTTTTTTGTGAATTTATTTCCTTAAAAGCAAATTTTTCTTTAATAAAAGATTTCTGAAAAGTAAACCTCCCTTCACTAGAGGAACCTTCCCACCACCAATGCCTGAAACCCATGACTGAAACCCAACGACAAACAGATCTGTAACTATGGTGCTTAAATAAAAATATTATTAGAAAAATTAAATAAAAGAAAAAAGATTTCTAGAGGGGAATCATAGAGTATTTGGGGTGCATAATTGACATGTTTACAATTCAGGTCCTATTGTTGACCTCACATGGTCTCCAGAGCATTACTCCTGGGGTGTCCCAAGAACACCCAGCACTGCAAGGCTAAGTATCATTACATCTTCTTCCTTAAAAAACAGATTATACTAAATCTACAGTAACTTGGTATTTTATAATTTACTCCTTTGCCTATATTTTCTTCATACCTCTGACATTTTACACACTCAATTTTTCCTGCAGGTTATCCCCAATGACTCTATCACATGAACTCCCCATACACACATAGATACACACAGACACATATCATTGCCCCCAGAAACTCAGTTCAGATGGTGCCCCTCACCCTCCCATTATATATTGCCAATATCTGTGCCCTGCATTTTTCCAAGTCAGATAACAACTCATTGTGTGCCCAAGACTTTGTCTTTCTTGTGTTAGAGCAGTCATCCCTTGCATGGGAATCATTTCTTTACATCTCTCTCCTCCCATGACAGTGATGAGAAGTCACCAACTGATTTCTGACTTCTAGTACCTTCCATCTTTTAACACTTACCAGACATACTATTTTTACTGAATAACCTGCCTCCCCACTCCCCAAAATCCAATTCTTCCCAGTATTTTCTGTGAATTAGCTGGTTGTGTTACTTTAAGAAATGTCAAGAGTAGATTTCCTGATATAAATCACAGTTGTGTAGAAATAGTAGCTTTGTTAAGCAACATGTTTGATGCTAATCTTACTTAAGCCCAGTAGAGTAGGGCATTTCTCAACATGGATTTCTAAAAAGAAAGCTACAGTGAGGGTTCAGATTACAAGATTTGCTCCCAGAAGCTAGTCACAGCTGTAAAAACCAGTATAATTGGTACAAGGTATTGAGAATGCAGCCCCTTCAGTGATGCTATCATTATATTTGGATTTTAATCACACAAATTTCTAATACACAGGCTGGTCTCTGTCCTAAGTTAGTTAAAATGAATGCTTTTATCACTTAAAATTGATGCCAGAATTAACTTATAAAAATACTAAATACAAGTACAACTTCCTGTGCTTCCAGCTAAATCTAAAAATTTTGGTTATTAAGTTTCACATACATACACACAGAGAGTAAAATATAAATAAATAGGTAGAGAGACAAACAGCTAGAAAACTCAGACCCCAAGTAGCAAAATGATGCTGAGTTCTCTGAGTTAACTTACACTAGACTTGGAGCAAAAGCAGCCAGCAAACTGGAAACACTCATTTGCATAGACAAAAATAATGCCAACAGGAACCTACTGTATCTGACCAAAGGATCAGGAAAATAGACAGCAACCACTCAACTGTAGGGAAATGTTGCCCCTATCCACACTAGAATGGCTGAGTAGAGCCGAGACTTGCACCTTGAACATGCTGAAAAGTCAGAGTGGTATTGGAAAAGTTGGTTAAGTGTTTTGAATCCACCACTGGCCAAGCAGTGAGAGGACCCTGCCATTAACTGGTGTCCCTGGGTACTACCTGGTACGTCTAGATTTCCACCTCAACTCTGCAATAATAAAGTGTTTCCCGAGACTCAAAGAAGAGTGGAGAGTCAGGATTTTTACTAGAGGCTAAAAGTTATAAGGTCAACACCTCTCCTCCTACCCCAGGGATGTCCACTGAGACCACACAAGAAGCATTAATCAGTCATTTCTACCCTTCTCAACCAGAGACTAAAATTGGTATATAAAATAAAAGCCATGGTCAGAGATGTTGGAGTTATCTGACAAAGATTTTAAAGTAGCCTCATAAAACTGCCATAAAAGAATTTATAAATATACTCAAAACCAACAAAAAAATAGAAACTCAGCAAATAAGTTAAAAATATATCAAATGAATAGAAAGGGAGCCTTTAAAGGAGCCAGATAGAAATGTAAGAACTGAACAAAAATAGTTCCTGAAATGAAGAGCTGAGAGGGTGAGTCAGAGTCTTTCCCTGGGATCACTTTCAGTTTGGAGGGTACTTTTAGGCATATTTATAAAGCCAGGTTTACTAACAACAAATTAACTTATCCCTCTTTCCTCTTATCCCTTCATCTGAAAGTGTTTTTTATTTCTTCCTCAACCCTGGTTATGATTTGGGGTTGATAGACCTTATCTGTTAGCATTTGAAAAGTGTTGCACTTTCTTCTAATCTTCATTGTTTCAGATGAGAAATCCACCATCATTCCATTTGGTGTTTTTAATTTTTTTTAATAGGTAACAAGATATTTTTCTCTATTTGTAAGCACTTCAGTTTTTACAAGTATGGTGGGCATATATCTGAACTCATTCTTTTCTGGGTTCTTTCTCTTTTTAGCTTCATAAATCAGTTCATTTGTATCTTTTAGCAAATTTGGGGCCTTTGTGACTAGATCTATAACTTAGCATGTGTGAGGCACTGATATTTATTCCCAAGATACACATACACACACACACACACACACACACATGGACACACATTTCAGACTTCTGAATTTGAGGCATCACAGCTATAATTTCTTCTAATAATTTTTTCCTTCCACATTCTTCTGGGACTCCTATATTGATTCTTTTATTATTATCCCAAAGATCTTTGAGTACTTCTGATTTTTTTCCCCAGACCATTACATCTTTGTTGTTCAGAATGAATAATTTTTACTGATTTCTTTCAAGTTGACTGAATCTAACCTCTCTCATCTCCACTCCATTGAATTCATTGAATGATTTTTGGAGGGGGCTAGTATATGTTTCAATGCTATCATTTTCATTTCCTGCTTTTTTCTATTATTTCTATTTCTTTGATGACATTTTATATTTTTCCTTTAAGTTCAGCAGAATTTGTCTTCTATTACTAAAACATTTTTATTTTGGCAGCTTTTATTTGGGGGGGGTAGGATGGGATTGGTTTGAAATATCGAGCAGTGCTTAGAGCTTACTCCTGGTTCTGTTCTCAAGAATCACTTCTGGCAGTGCTCAGGGGGACTATATCGGGTGCTCAGGATTGAGCTCAGGATTGACTCTATGGGATAGGTTGCATGCAAGGAAAGTGCCTTACCTCTGTGCAATCGGTGGACTCACGATGGCTGCTTTTAAATTGTCACAGAAAACCTAAGAAAAACCCTGTGGTAGAACTCTATCTTGCAAGCATGAGGCCTCAAGTTATAGCACCACACTATATCATTATGATAAGTGGGTAAGTACAATCCCAGTAATGCTGCTATTTGTGGTCTTCAGCACCACAACAAAAAGTTGTGATCTCTGGAGCACCACAGCAAAGAGTGCTTGAGCACCACAACTAAAAAGCACGTGATCCCCAGAAAGTATCAAAATCAAGCTTCTGACACGTCCCCTCCTGCAAGCATTACAAATAAGTGTTGTAAACACCAAAACCAAGAGTTGGAGCACTACAAGCAAGTATGTGGAACCACCAGACATCAGAACAACAAGGATAGGGTAAAATTTTTAGTCAACAATTGCAATATCTTTTATGTCATCTTGATATTATACCACCTAGTTCTCTTTTCTCTTTCAAATGGCAAATTCCTGGGATTTGGGGCCTTTATACTATATACTTTATATTTTGATCATTATTTTAGGAGAAGCTACATCTATTGAAATTTTATGTTTTATTTTCATTCTCTTTATAATAGTGTGACAATTGTTTGCCCCATCTCTCTATCTACTTATATATAGAAATAGAAATATATTTTATATATTATATATTATAAATTTATAAATATAAATATATATTTTTCTCTCTCTCAAGTCCAGGAGTGCTCAGAGTTTACTCCTCACTCTGAGCTCAGGGGTAACTCCTAGAAGTGCGCAGGAGGAGTTCATGTCACGCCAAGGATCCAAGTGCAGTTGTCCATATGCAAGGCAAATACCTTAACCCCTGTACAATATCTCCAAATCTTATATTTTCTATTTTAATAAACAAGCTTAATAAATAATAATGAATATAATAATAAATATAAAACTAATAAAATAATAAATAAATTAATAAATAAATAAATTCTGCTCTACATTTAAGTACCAATGACTCTTTTTGAACCCTTGAAATGCTAATCAAGTCAGTTGTTCCTCTGCTGCTTTTAAGACTTCTGATCAACCCATGCTAATACTTTCTGAAGAAGCAGAGTTGTTTCTCCAAGTGCTTATCTCTGGGAAACCATATCAGGAGGAAGTGATAGAGGCCACTTGGGTCTGGATCTCTCTGCCACAGGGTGGAGCACAATTGTCCTAAGACTTCTTTGCTGTGATTACTAGGGTAATAGGATCATCCATTGGGCACCACTTTTGGGTAGGGCTGGACATTTGTTTCTCCTATAGTAAACAGGTCTCCTGCAAGGGCTCCAGCACAGAGGCTGGGAGTTTCAGCAGATCTCAGTTGATAACCCCTTTCCTCATGTTTGGGTCAGTGAAAATAAACTTCTCTTGGAATAATTCATCTACGCCTGTTGGCAGTTCCAGGTTACTGACCTCGCCTGCACCCAGCCTGGGAGGTGAAATGAAAACCCAAGGAAACTTACCACATTATTTTCCTTTAGCACTGAGGTCCCTAACCACTCCTCCCCTTCCCTTCCTTCTCTGATTCCCTTTATAACTGTCTGCTGACTAATTTCCAGGGTATTTAGTTGTATTTAGGAGAGGAGCAGGGATAAATGAGTACACCACATTTTGCTAGGAAAAATGGAGCATGGGTTTTTGATGCCCATTCTGTGTCATAGAATCAGCCCTTCCTGGGTTTTTCAGACCGTCTGAACCATGAGGATGGGTTGCCTTTGTGGCTAGACTATTGATTTCTTTCAAATTGAGTTGCTTAGTGGTTTTTGGGTAGGGAGGGTACTTTATTTGACATAAGAGTCACTCCCAGTACTGATTGGTCAGGGTGGTCAGGATTCAACAATGCTATACCTAACAATGTATGAGTGACTGATGTCAGGGACCAAGACCAGGGTTCTACGACTTTAATTATATCTCCATCCCCAAGAATATTGATTTATTAGTAGTAGATATGGAAAAAATTGTCCTTCACAAAAATATTTACATAAGGGGGAAGAAAGACAGGGTTAAAAAAAAAAGAATATTTACTTAATCCAAAGTTTCAGAGTTACTTTTATTTTGCTCAGAGAGCATGAAATTTTCTCAGTATTACACAGTCACAAACTGAATCACTTATCTCAACTCTGGTGACCTCGATTTTTGCTTGCCCTCAGGTCAGCACATAAAATGGGTCTGTCTTTGAACTCCTCACTGTAGCTCTCCTGACTCTTCCCTGTCATTTTACCAACTGTCATTCTAAGTTCTGGATCCCTACTTTTATAAATATCCTCATTTCAATCCTAACTTCTAATTTGCAGAGGGTCAAAGAAATTCTATGGCCTAGATTATATCTAAATTAAAAGTAAATTGACTGTGAAGGTGCACCTAACAGACTTTTGTGTTATGAGTCAGAGCTTGGGTGTTTGGAGTTTTAATAATATTTTGGCAGTTTAGTGGTTGTTTTGTTTTTCAACTACTTACTGTTGACTTTGTGCCAGATTATCAAGTCTACTAGAAAAGTGACCACCAGGTAAATAGAGCATGTTGCATTTATTTTATAAACACCTCCATACCCCCTTACAACACCTGATAGTTTTAAGATCATGATAGAACCCATCAGACTTTGTCTGGGAAAAATTTAGAAAATTTAAGCTCTGTTTTTATACTTTTCTGTAAAAGAAAATAGCTAAAATTATATTTTATGACAATTTCCAAAAGAATTATTTCTATACCAAAATCAAACATAAGATACCTCAACCCAAAATAAAATCTGACAATACTATGGGTAGCTTAATTACAGCTGTGTTACAAGAAAATAGTATGAAGGAGAAAAAAAGGGTTTGGGGTTAGCTTTGTTGGAACTGTAATTCAATTATAATCAACATGAATTATGCACTGGATGACACCATTTCCAAAATGTAGAATACTCCTATCCTAGACCTCGATTTTAATTATAAAGTTCAGTGCCAGAAACCTTCAATCACTGAAAAGGAAATCTGGAAAGCCATACCACAAGGCCTGGAACTGAGCCTGACTGGTAAATGGACCTGTGTGACATAACAGGACAAAAATAGTAAACTGTGAAAACTCCTAAGATCACTTGTTTGGATTCAAGATGTGTCTAAGACAACCATCTACTCTGACGATTTCCTAATAGTCCTATGACATAGCTACTAAATCATTATTACATTCAGTCCATCTATATTCTTAAGCAAGCAGAGATAGCACACATTCTCTCACAGTGTGATTTCATAGGAAGGTTTCTTTGGACTTATGCCCAAAGAGCATATCAATGTACCTTTCAGAAGGCACAGAGGTGCTACCTTTAGCAATAACCAGAGGGGAAACATACAGAATCACAACCTACTTCTCCTTTTGCCCTTTTCTGAGGCAGAAAGGATCAAGAGACTAGGAAATACAGAGAAAAAGAAAGAAAGAACTAGATAGACCTGGTGACCAGAAAGATAGTACATTCAGCATGTAGGCTGTTTGCCTTTCATGTGGCCAACCAGGATTTGAATCCTGGCATACCATATGTTCTTCAAGCACCACTAGGAGTGAATTCTGAGTGCAGAACTAAGACTAACCCTTGAACAGCATGGAGTGTGCTCTCCCAAAATAAAGAAAAAGAAAAGATGGCAGAGCTTGAGTCAGGCCTAAAAATGCAAGGAACATGTGGACAAGATTTTAGCAGTCATCTGCTCTGCCTTTTCCCTCTCTTTTACATACTTATGACCCCAGCTCTCTTACAAAACTTGCTCCCAAAAAGGACTCAGAAAGAAACTAACTCAAGGATATTTACATGCCTTTCCTCTTATTCAAAAATTTTAGAGATTATCAAAAAGTGACTAATCTTTTCTTTTTTTTATTTTAGGGTTTTTGGATTTTACTCCCCACCCAAAGGTGCTATGGGGATACTCCTGACTCAGTGCTCAGGGTCATTCCTGGAATTGCTCATGGAATCATGCAGTGTAATTATTTACCTGTGTGTAAATCAGGCCACAATGTTTTTGCTGGTTTTTCTTTTTAATGCAAAAAAAGCCCTAGTGCTTCTTCCCAGGGTTGCAACATGAAACCTCATCAACGTCTTAGAAACCACATACCCTGGCTTGCCCACAAAATTACCCCTCCCAAAGGCCCAAATCCAACTGAGTGCTGGTGGGGAGTGTGCCACCACATTAAGAGCTAAGCTTGAGAAGCAAAATTATTATGAGGCAATCAAGAGAACAGTTGAGAACACAGAAGACAAGGACCAGGCCAGAGAACAGCATGGTGGTTATATCTGTCCTCAAACATGTCAGGAAGATTGTGACAGTGTCCTAGAAATTAAAACTCATTCCTAGGAAAGGTTGCATACTAACTACCCCATTTGGTGGTAAAATACACAGGATATACAAGTGATCAACTTCATTCATACATGGACTATCTGGAGTTTTAAATATATTTACATTATCATACAACCCTTGACACAATCCACAGACCTTTTTTTATTATTCCAACTAAAACTGTACCCTGTAAACACTAACTTCCTGTTCCTCCTTGCCCACTTCCTAGCAACCGCCACTCTACAACCATCTATGCATTTGTCTACTCTTGAAACTTCAGGTAGGAAGCCTTTCAGGATTTGTCCTTTTGTGACTACTTTTACACAGCATAATGTTTTCAAGATTCATCCCATGAAAGCATCTATTAAATTGCCTTTCCTCTGTAAGATAGAACAATGCTCAATTCAAGGAAAATGCATATCAATTTTCCATTCATTCATCAATAAACTCAGGTAGTTTCCATCCTTTTGTCTTTGTAAAAGACATCCAGTATGCTATTTTAGTATTTTGTCTATTCCCGGCTATGCTCAGCATTTACTCCTGTGCTCAGGAATCATTCCTTATAGACTAAAAGCACCCTATGAGAAATTTTCTGGGAATTCAAGGACGTTCACTGAACATTCTGAGCTAATTTTTCTCTGAAGAAGGGATGCATGGATAAAATGGAATTGTATGCGGGAGGGAAGAGGCCAACAAACCTGGGTTTGCATTTTATTTTTCTTTTTTGGGGTAGTGGAGGTGTTGGGATCAATCCTGGTGGTGCTCGGAGCCTGCTCCTGCTTTGCACATAGAAATCACTCTGAGTAAACCCGAGATTTTATGTGTTGCTGGATATTGAACCCTATCCTGCAATAAGCAAGTTAAGCACTCTGCCTGCTATACATCACTCTTCTCCCTGGGTTTGCACTTTCATTTCCTTTTTACCCAGTCATGGGGGGCCATTACTAGGATAGCTGCCTCAACCCAAACCTCACCTCCAGGGACTGGAGATTCTGTACCTATGTTTCCTAACCTGATGGCATCTGAGATGACATTCTTAACTAAAACCTTTCTGTCATTCTATGAATTTTATTAAAAGTAGGGACCTGGGGCCGGAGCAGTGGCACAAGGGCTAAGGCTAAGGACACAGTTCAATTGCCCAGTATCCCATATGGTCCCCCAAGCCAGGAGCAATTTCTGAGCACATAGCCATGTGCAACCCCTGAGTGTCACTGGGTGTGGCCCAAAAAGTAAAAAATAAATAAATAAAACAATAGGAATCCCAGTACAACCTAAAATTCTACAACCTTTATCTACTCTAAAGTCAGTCTCAGATATCTAAAGACCTCACATATGAGGGTGAACATATGAATATCAGACTTCTCTCCTAAATAAGTAGCTTGAGTGGCACTGACAGGGACTTCATGGAGTATTTTCTACCTATCCTTGAATTCTTTGAGTCCTATCCTCCTAGATTTCCAGCCAGAATGCCAATAGCTCTACAGCTTATCTCTCAGGTATCTTCTATGTGCTGGCACCAATTAGTGTCTTATCAGACCTCAGATTCTCTGTCGCAGTGGTCCAACCATAAGACATTTTTGCTACTGTAGAGTTCATGACAAAGTGACTTTTTAAAATTCCATCTTGGTTTTTATACTTCCTAAGAACTTACTGCCAGGGTGGGGGCAGGTTAGTGCCTACTATCTGCCTCATTCTCAGCAGAACCAGCCAAAAAAAAAAGAATGACTTTCTCTTCCTGATAAGACAGAGGTCAAGTGGGCATTAGGAACATCATAAGAATCTGACAGGAAAAGCTGGAAGGAGAGCAGAAGACAGTATGCTAAAGGTCCAGTAGGTCCCACTCCTGCCTCAAATACCATTCTATCCCCTATGCTTGCACTACCCACCAACAGACCCTGTGCTTATCTATCTGGTGATATCCCAGAAATCCTGATCAATGATGAATAACTATGCATCTCTGTAATGAATTACATGGGCTCCTCTTTTCTTAATACACCTGGATGTAAATGATTAATTTCTGAAGGAAAGTAGTAGTGCCCAAAAGGTATCTTCCTCTTAAGACCTGCATGTGTCAATATGGAAATTTAAGGGAGGATTTAATCTTCCTACAGAGATGATATGGAGTGGTGGTCCAGCATTATTCACAGGAGTAATTAAAAATGAAAGACAAGGTACAAGTACAGGATTAAAGTTCTTGCTTAGTATATAGATGACTCAAGTTTAATCCCCAAGACTACATATAATTCATCCCCTGAGTACAGACCCAGGAGCAGCCCATGTGCACTCCAAACCCAAAATAATTAACCAATAAATAAATATAAAGGAGTATGAGAAGGGATGGGAAAAAATAGAGTATGAGAGACTTGGTCAGAAAAATTGTGTGAGAAGCTGGAATGATACTACAGCACAGAGGGTAATTGCCTTACACCCTTCTAACCCTGGTTTAATACCCAGCATTTCATATGGTCCCTTGAACACT
The DNA here is from genome assembly GCF_024139225.1 of Suncus etruscus. NCBI lineage: Eukaryota > Metazoa > Chordata > Mammalia > Eulipotyphla > Soricidae > Suncus > Suncus etruscus. Next base: position 62,762,118 of record NC_064859.1, on the reverse strand, counting down.
GCCAGGAGTGATCCCTGAGTGCAGAGCCAGTAATAACCTTCAAACATTGTTGATGCAGTCAAAAACATTAAAAAATAAAAATTTGATATGTTTTGCCCCACATGTGCCACAGTATCATCCATGGATCTTGGAATTCCTGGACTACATATGTGGCCATGCAACAACTCCAAATTTTTCAATGATATCATCCCAGTAGGAACATACCAATTTAAACATCAATGAGATTCAAAGTCACCAATGTTCAGAAACAAAATAATAGAAAATCAATTAGCAACAATTTGCTAGCAAATCAATGACAATGACTTAATGACTTCATTATGAAATACATTAGCTTTTACGTATTCTCTCATTTCTGTACTTTTTAAAAGTAATTTCATTACCACTTACCTGTAAACAAGCAATATAAAATATATCATTTCCTACCTATCAAGTGAATAGGTGAGAATCCAGGGACAATAGTGAAGGAAATTTTACATTGTTGGTGGAATTGATTTTTAGAACAAACAGATGATGAGCAACTATGTAACACATGTTCTTTAAATACAGTTACTTATAATAAAAAAGGAAACAGGTGTGAGAAATCTCATCCCACCATTTATGACTTTCGAGTTGGATTTAAGTGTCAAAAATACAGGAGGATAGTATCTATAATATCCTCATCTATATCAATAAGAAATTATGAAGTTCAGTTCTAGAATTATAAGGAACATTGTTCTGTCAACAATCCGGATGCACAAAAAAACAGATTTTTTTGCCCTAGAGATTCAGAAAAAGAAAAGAGCCCTGCCAACAACTTGATTTAACATGGTCAGACTCCTGACCTCCACCAACAGGATCGTAAGTTTCAAGACATTGGGTCCTTGATGTCACTGAAAAAGCAATAGAAACTTAGGGAGTGCTTGAGCATGGATTACTTAGATATGTACTGAGAGCTTTCTGTATGATGACTTTGTTTCATCATGTGTGCAATCCTTCTACAGAACAACCAGTGTCATCATCTCCACTTTCTAGAATGAGAAAGCATGTCAGAAAGAGGCTCACCCTGTCCCAAGCTCACACAGACTCACTGGAGGGAGGTGGAAATGGATTGCAAACTGGTCAGACTAAAGAGATGGTCCACAAACCATCATAAAATTGTGTCCCAAATGTCTCATCTTCAAAGGCACAAAGGCACAAAATAACTATTAGTTGCTTAAATCACACAATTTTGCTCTTAGTGTCATCGGTCCATCTTTTGCTTCATTATACTTGTGCAGACTTAATTTAGGATATTCTTATAGGAATGTTTACTTACGGTGCTTAGTTACTAATCTACTTAGAACTTTCTGACTATTTAGCTTCTAAGAATACTTGACCTAAACTAGAAAGGGATCTTCAAATTCAGCGATTACTACAGGAGGTAAAATGCATCCCATGGAAAGTTGTGCTCTTAAGAAAATCTTAGAAGATCATGAAGAAAACTTACAGAGCTGGAGCACATGTGTGGCATGCAAAAGATTTGGGAACACCATATGGCCCACCAAGAACTGCTGGAGTTGAGACTAGTGGACCCCAACCTCTGTGCCCAAGCAACACAGGCTAAGCATTGAACCCATTAGGACTACACAGTCAAGCTGAGTATCACTGGAGAGGTCTCACATATCCTGAACATTGCTCACTTTCTGTCAAATAAAGAAGGAAACCTAAGAACCAGCTTCCCTCTCAGCACCGGCAAATTATTGGCTTCCACAGAACTCATCTTCTAAAGAATTGTTTTTTAAAAATGTCAAGGCAGAGCTATTTACAATAGCTAAAACCTGGAAACAACCCCAGATGCCCAACAACAGATAAGTAGCTAAAGAAACCATTGTCCAATAGAATACTATGCAGCTGTCAGGAAAAATGAAGTCAATTTTTCCTAAACATGGACATGGAAACTATTATGCTGAGTGATATAAGTCTGTGGTAGAAAGATAGCTACAGAATAGTCTCATTCATCTATGGAATTTAAGAAAAATAAAAGACATTTTTGTAATAATGCCCAGAGACAATAAAGATGAGGGCTGGAAGGACCAGGCCAGGATATGAAGCTTACCACAAAGAGCAGTGATTCAGTTAGAGAAATAACTACACTGACAACTATGACTACAATGGTAGTGAGTGAGATAGAATGCCTGTCTTGAATACAAGCAAGGGGTGGGGGAGGAGGGAGTTGGGCCATTGGTGGTTGGAATATTGCACTGGTGAAGGGGGTGTTCTTTTTTATAACTAAAACACAACAACAAAAATGTTTGTAATCATAGTGCTTAAATAAAGATATTTTAAAAAACTGATAATTTACATATCTGAGGGTTGGGAACTGAAGTGGTGGTAGAAGCTCTTAGTCTTAGACAAACGGGAGCATTAATTGTTAAAAAATTAAAATTAAAAACATTAAGGGATGGGGCCAAAGTGGTGGCACAAGCAGTAAGGCATCTGTCTTGTGCACACTAACCTACAATGGACCATGGTTCAATCCCCTGGTCCCATATGGTCCCCAAGCCAGAAGCAATTTCTAAGCATACAGCCAGAAGTAACTCCTGAGCATCACCAGTTGTGGCCCAAAAACAAACAAACAAAAATCAAGGAAAACAAATATAAATCTCAAATAAAATGTCTTCTGTTAAAGGGGCAAAGAATCCTTAATGGACTTAGTGGTTTCTTTAATATGAAGATCAAGATAACAAAGAAAAAATTACAAAGCTGGTACAAAGAATGCTGAGTCTGTAATCATTCTTTGTCAGTAATTCTCAGATTTCTAATAGGGGATAATAAGCATAATATACCAATTTTTTTTCAGAATACGCTACTGAATTACAAAAGGGATTTCACCCACTTCTAGTCCCTCAATGACTTTTCAACTTTCATATTTACTGTTATGTCCTCCTTTTGCAAAGGGCAGACAATGACACTGCAATCATGGCCCAGAGGGTCCTTTGTTTTCTGTATAGACTCAGGCAGAGTCTCTGTCTTCCCACAGGACTTTGTCGAGGTCTCCACAGGAAACTTCTCTTTTTATTTAAAGGGGGGAAAAACAACCTGCCACTTGGTGTAATCCAGGCAATCCAGGTATGAAGAAACCCATTCTGTTCAGCAAACAGAAAATTTCAAGTGTTCATAATTTTTCCATTAGACCTAAGCTGGCAACTTCAGCTGGGAACCCTGGGGGCGTCTGAAGAGACTTCTTTCTCACTTTCATTCTTTTTGTGATTCCTAAAATAAAGAGAGAAATCACAATTTGACTTGTTCCTCAACACCTGTCAGCCAAGAAGAAAAACAGAACATTTACTGAATTTTTATCTTATCTCAGAAGCTGTGGAAATAGCCATCATCAGCATTCTTTGAGTTAAGGACTCTGTTCTGCCCATGACATGTGTCATCTCATTTGTTATTCACAATGACCTGAGCCCCAAGATGCAAATGGAGAAGCAAAGGTCAAGTGCCTCAGTTAGTGGACCATGAAGCCCAAATACGAAGCAGAACTGTCACACCTAATAGTTGCTGCCCTAATTACTCACAGGAATAGTCATCACTTGTGCACCAAGGAGTCCTCCAAAGGCATTCACCCAGAGAGGGTAGAAACAAAGAAAAGAAGATGGGAAAATACATATTCTATTTCCCTCAAAATCATATTGATTAAATGGAGGTAGATTATAGGGTAAAATGTCCATGGAAAAGACTTCTATAAATTAAGTCATAGACAATCACAGAGTAGGTGAGCTGCTAAAATATCAGAAAATTTTACTGAGCTGGAAGAAGGAGAATGCAAGAAACAAAAAGAGGAACTGCTGGAGAGGGTTGAGGATAGGGGGTTAATTAGAGAGTTGAAGAGAGGGAGCTAAGCAAGAGCCCAAGCAGGCCCCACATTACATCTACACAGGACATGCAGTCAACCAAGTAGATTTTCCTCCCACCTACCTAGACAAGAGATACCTGACAGAGGGCCAATAGGGAAAAGCATCCTTAAGAGAGGTAAATTAGCACTATACTTACCTCTCCTTTCCCATTTTCTTTCTCCATTCTTATGGAGAAAGAACTTCTGCTTAAGGAATAACTTTTCAGCTGCTCTTGTACCTTTCTTTTTAAAACAACAAGTTCTCACCTGTTGCTTACACACAAAACTCACACCTAGCTTCTTCCAAAACAGAGGCCTTGTTCCTAGGTTTCTTTTCCTTTATTCAACACTTTTGAGATGTAAAAGACCCACCTAGGCTTAATTAGCATTAGACAGGTACTTTGGTCTGCTATTTGCCTCCACCACCAGCCCTTCCCAGAAACATCAATGTGGTTTGAGCCTGTAAATTAAGATTACAGGGGAAGGTCAGTTAGCTAACTCTCAGTCCACCAGGCTGGAAGCCCATGACCCCTATACTTGTTCTCTCTCTAACAACTGTTTAGTTTTATTAATTCTGGCAGTGACACTGCTTCAGACCCTCTCTCCCAGAGTTAGATTATAGCAAGTGAAACTCACATTTAGCTGCATTATAGATGACAGGTCTATGAGGAGGATAAAGGTGTTTTCCCTTAATGAACAGAAAAAAGTGTAAGGCTCGGTAGTCCAGATGCTGCTCTGACACAGAGAAATGAAGAGACAGTCACTCAGGCAAAAGCTCAAGTGGGTTCTTTATTCTGGCCGGCAAGGGTCCAATGTTTATTCAGAACTGAACAGAGGCAAAAAGCCACGCGACTTTTTTGTTTGTTTGTTCATCCTTATATACCATAAGAAGGGGAGGGGGAAGGGGGGTAGAGATGATTCCCTTATAAGGTCATAACATTCGCTTGAGACACTCTAAGGTAATACGAGTTCCTTATAAGGGCATGACATCCACTAAGGTAATAAGAGTTCCTTATAAGGGCATGACATCTGCTAAGGTTGGTATAAATTTCCTCTTTAGGACAAAAAGGGTTAGATACAAAAAGCAGGTATAAGCATAGAAAATTACAGAATTCTGATTACAAAACCTGACCTTCAAGTTTTATGAGCTACAGCAGTGAGGGCTGGTGTAACTAATTGTTGACTTCCCTTTTCAAAAGTATCCTAAAGTTCTCATGATCCCCAAATGCCATTTTTTGTGTGGCTTCACCCTCATAGCTCACTGAATGTCCATAACATTCTCACCATCTGTTTTAACAGTCACTGCAAAATCAAGAAGAGAGGAAGAGTAAACACACATAAAGAAGGCTGTGCTGTACAAGATTGCTAAAGTGTCCATCTGAATCTCTGGAACCATAGGAAAGGTCAGCCCTGCATTGGTGTAGGGAAATCAGCATTACTTACTTGATCACAGATATGAAGAATTCATTCAGGAAAAGTTACAAATTAGGCAAGTCTGTTCAAGTGGTAAGGCCTGATGAGCTAAAACCCCACAAAGATGGCTGACTTCAAAGCTCTGTGCATCAACACTTTATTTCATAAAGGCTTATAGACTGCTAGAATTAGAGAAGAACCTAAATACTACTTGCTATACCAAGCCCTCCCTTTATTTTATTTTTCCAGGTCTCTTGCCTTTTATTCATTCAGCCCTCTTTTTAAAAGAAAAAAAAAACTCAAGAAAATAGTGTTCCTAGGAGAGTGTCTGGAGCCTTTTCAAACAAACTAGATGAGTGTCAGATAAAAATCTAAAACCCACCTATTTTCAATTTGGTCTGGTTCTTTCATCAACATACTTACTTAAACATTCAATTGAAACAGTTACATAATACTAATTACATGCTGAAAATGGAGTTGATTCACCTCTCTTTAGAGCAGGAAAGAAAAAGAAGGAAGAAAGAGAGAGAGAGAGAAAGAAAAAGAAAGAAAGAAAGAAAGAAAGAAAGAAAGAAAGAAAGAAAGAAAGAAAGAAAGAAAGAAAGAAAGAAAGAAAGAAAGAAAGAAAGAAAGAAAGAAAG